>NC_072736.1:155858588-156459005 GCF_026930045.1 Uloborus diversus | reverse complement strand
AGACATTGGAAATAGTCTGTCAATGTGAATGAAATTTATTATTCAAATAAGAAAGGAATAAAATATTTAGCGCACTAGATGTAATAAATGCAAAAGACCTTTTTATTTTATGAAATACATCAAAAATATGTCTTTTAAAACTTTATAAATGCACTTTTCTTGTAATTTAAATACAATTTTAAACAAAACATGTGTTAATTTCATTTTTAATTAGAAATAATTTGTAATTGCAGCAATTTATTGTAAATGTAACATCAGTCACGAAATCTTTGTATCATCAGTCACGGGTGTTAAATAATTTATATTCTCTCCGTTTTTAAGTTTTTCCAATAAAACAAAGTCTTTTCATAAAGTCTAAAGTCTCTACTTTAAGGGAAAAAACTCTGTTCAGATTTTATGTTATTAGTTTGAAGAGAATTTCAAATTGTATATTAGTCAATTTTCTCAATGTCTCTTCCGCGTAACATCAGTCACGTTTTTTTATTCCCTTCAATTTCACACAAAAAAATTTCCTCAAGTCTGAAAACACGATTGGGGGCAGTGATGTACCATATTATGATATTTTAGATCAATTTCGGAAGAAACAAAATTCAATTTCAAGACAGCGCTGAATTTGTAAGTTAAAAATCGAGTCAAATTGTAACGTCAGTCACCGTGGACATACCCCGTAGTAGAAAATGAAAAGGTCATTTGTTTCGCCTGCATGTTTACAAATAACGGATGATGACATTTACTATGCTTGCCCATGTTACGGTTCCACGTTATGATCATTTGGTAATTTACTCGCCCACGTTGTGATAATTCGCTCAGTGAAAAGTTCTTAAAATTGGAATAGAAAAAGAACAAAATCGAATTTTTGAAAAATCGCTTCGAGGTGCACACCCCCATGCTATAAACTAATTCTGTGGCGAATTTCATGAAAATCGGCCGAACTGTCTAGGCGCTATGTGCGTCACAGAGATCTTGACAGAGATCCTGACAGACAGAGAGAGAGAGAGAGAGATCCGGACAGAGAGACTTTCAGCTTTATTATTAGTAAAGAAATGTCATTCAAGGGTACGCATTTCTATCATTTTTTGACTGATAAAATTTATGGATTGTTAGAACGAAAATTGCACAAAAGAGAAGTAATTTGTCACTATTTTCATTTCAAAATATAAAATTTTATTGAAGATAATCTTTATGGATTCGTACCTTTCCGCTATGGTAGTTCTTTTGAGGAATTTTAAATCTTGGCAATTATAATTGATTCATCCCTACTGCAAACTATAAATTTTAAAGTTTGTCGCATTAAACAACTGTAAAAATAATCACCAGGATTAAAAACTTAACAATAAAAGCTCCATTTAATGCAAAATAATCCGCCGAATAAATGTTTCGATTCGTTAATCAATATTAAAAATTCCATTAAAATGAAAAAATAGAAAATGAGGAGCAAAAATAACGTTGCGGTGTCGTTAACTAAATTTTTCTATTTTCGCCAAGATAGGAAGTAAATAAGTGACTATTGAAACTCCATTAAAATTTAAAATAATGCGCAAATAAATACATCGAATCATTGATCAACGCGAAAAATTCCATTAAAATGTAAAATTTGAAAATAAGGAGCAAAAATAACGTTGCTTCGACGTAAACGTTATTTTTTTATCGTGGCAAATGTAGAAAGTAAATAAGTCGTCAAGTCAAACGACGTACTGTCCACCTCTGGCAAGTTGAGCTATGGATTTGAACACGTCCATTTCTTTCAAGGTAGAGCATTCAGTGAGAAGAAGAGTTGCTAAGCGCAGAGTTTGGTTACAATTGCAACCCTTTTATTGGCGAGAAAATCCTGTACCCCTTGCTACTTCCAGGGAGGTAGAAGGGAGGAGATAAATCTTTCCTATTTAGAAGTGGCAACGATTGTTCATTTTTTTAGAGGGCGCTGTCGGCGAACCGCTTCCGTCAATCGCAGCAGATCAATGTAAATGATGCTAAGTTTCTCATTTTTTTTAGAGGCAGCAATTAATGCAAAAACAGAAAAATACTACTGGGAATTGGTTGTAATAAGGGGCTAATATAAAGGACGATGTACGGCTTTCATCCACAGGAAGTCTGCACAGTATTTTGATGGAAAAATTAATTTTATTTTTCATCACCAACTTCCCGAATTCGTCTGCTTTTAATATTGCGCTGTGCGATGTTTTATTTATTACGAGTTGGAATTTTTCTATTCCTGTAAATAATTGACAAAATGAGAATGTAGTACAATTATTTACGTAAATACATTTTTTTAAATTAGTTGTAAATTTCGTGACATGTTTCGAGAACTAATTAAAGCGAAATAATTTTTTGCTTTCACGACCTTTAACAGATAAAAATAAATGTTAATGTTCTATTTACTTAACTTCAAGCTGATATTGATTATAAAAATTTTATTCATGTATTTACTCACTGCTTAGAGATAATTATTATCATTGCTCTTTATTATTATTGCATTTATTTCGACAACCAAATGGAAAAAAAAATAGAGAAACCTTATTCATTAAAAAGAAATTATACCTTGGAACGCTTTTTTGAGATATTTGTGGGATTTTCTGTTGAAATTAATCAAGTTTTCAAAAATTAAGATTTACTCTTATTGTACAAGTTTTTTTTAGATGAAAAAGGTTTTCCGATTTTTTTTTTCGATTTGCTTGTCGAAATAAATGCAATAATGATAAAAAGCAATGATAATAATTATGTCTAAGCAGTGAGTAAATACATGAATAAAATTTTTATAATCAATATCAGCTTGAAGTTAAGTAAATAGAACATTAACATTTATTTTTATCTGTTAAAGGTCGTCAAAGCAAAAAATTATTTCGCTTTAATTAGTTCTCGAAACATGTCACGAAATTTACAACTAATTAAAAAAACTGTATTTACGTAAATAATTGTACCACATTCTCATTTTGTCAATTATTTACAGGAATAGAAAAATTCCAACTCGTAATAAATAAAACATCGAACAGCGCAATATTAATAGCAGACGAATTCGGTAAGTTGGTGATGAAAAATAAAATAAATGTTTCCATCAAAATACTGTGCAAACTTCCTGTGTACGAAAGCCGTACATCGTCCACTATATTGTCCCCTTATTACAACCAATTTCCAGTAGTATTTTTCTTTTTTTGCTTTAATAGCTGCCTCTAAAAAAATGAGAAACTTAGCATCATTTACATTGATCTGCTGCGATTGACGGGAGCGGTTCGCCTACAGCGCGCTCTGAGAAAAGTGAACAATCGTTGCCACTTTTACACTAGCAAACCCGTAGGACATTTCTCTCCTTCTTCCTACTCCGTGGCTACTTCTTACATGAATAGTAATATTGTTCGCCAAATGGGCAAATACACAGCCAACTAAATCCGCAAGTTCCTATGCCGTTTTCCCTCGCCCCTATTTCAATTAGGGGAATCGTTGAATCGGTCGGTCAGCGGAGCTCAACTTGCCAAAGGCAAACAGTAGGGTGGTTCAAAAAATACATGCAAAAAAAAAAAAAGTTTCTCCTAGATACCAGGACACCCCTCAATGTTTTTAGACTTGTGGATAGCAATATACTGGAAGAATTTTAGCTTCCTATTTCAACTGAAAGAGGGTGCTGAACCAACTCCCCCAAACTTCATCAGTATGGGGAGGGGTGTTAAAAAAATACATTGAAATGAATAAACAACGCTACATACTGTAATATACACGAGTATTATGCATCTACATTGCAATAAAATAAATATTTACAAAAAAAAAAACAGCTGGGAAAATTAAATGTTTCTAAATTTGTGGCGTTTTCTATGCTACGGCTAATGTTAAATGGAGGGGTCATTGAGAACCGTCTTAAAAATTGAGTAAGAAGCTAAAACTTTTACAGCATAATACTATTAGTAAGTCTAAAAAAAATTAGGGGGTGTCCTGGACTCTAGCTGAAAAAAAGTTTTTTGGAACCACCTTAGTGAATAGTACCTATAACGGAAAAGAACTATTAATTTTACCTTGATAGCCAAGTTCGTAGCCGTCCAGAGCGATCTCAAGCTCCGTTTTTTCTTTTGGGCTTTTCTTGTCTTTTGTTGGCACTTGACCATCAACCATCAATGTGTTAGGCATATTCGGATCTTCCATGTCACCACCTTCCATAGTTTGATCAGCAATTTGATTCTGTACTTTGGCTCGAAGACCCTGGTATTAAAATCAATGCTTTTCCAAGTTAAAAGAATACAGGGTTCTCAGAATGTTATTTCATTTTCAAATGGCATTAAATTGAGTAACATAGATCAGGAAATCATTTTATTCATTAAAAAGATAGTGACTGAGTAATCCTCTTCAGACCCAAATAAGAAACACTGTTCTAAAATATTATTTTTAAGTTATATAATGCCATCTTTTAACTCTAATAACTTAAAAATAATAGGAAAATTAAATATTTGATTTTTTGACTGAAAAAGTGATGCATCATAACTTAAACTTAATGAAAAAATGAATACACAAACATAAAACCTGTAGGGTAATGGCCCCAGTGACAGACAAGGGTCCAGTAACAGACAGTCGTAAGTTTGGATTTAAATAACAAGAATTTTAGGCGGGAAAAGCTGATGCTGCTGCGACCCATGAATACAGTGCAACCATCTAGTGTTATCAAAGTGAATTTTATGAGTCAGTTGGTATTAACAAAGGCAGTGGTAGGAGGTTATAAACAGCCACCACGAGGTATTTCCGTGTTTCATGTTCATTTGAATTTAATAACGCTTTAGTTCTAAAAATAAAGAACTTTTGCGCATTTTGAAGAGAAAAAGGGAATTTTGTCTACTACTCATCCTTTCCTCATTCTGTCTGTTGCTGGGTATCATCATATTTTTCAGTACCTGGGGGTTGGACCTTTTTTTAGAAATTGAGGAAATAAAAACAGAATTAACTAATTCAGTGGGTCCAGAAGCAACCAAACGTTAGATTAGATGTAGGGTAGACCGACCAGTGAATGAACAGTTAAGCACAATTTCATTTTTCAAAAATTCTAGTAATTTTAAATTCTATACTATACAGATCGTGATAGTTAAAACATTTTAATTGATTTATGTAAATATCTCTAAAAAATCGTGGAAACTCAAATGGTACCGCTTCCGACTTTTTAGGTGTTTAAAGAAAAAATGGCACAACGACCCAGTGAATGAACACCTCGAACCAGTAAATGAACACAAATTGGTCCAGTGAATGAACATGATAAATTTTGATTCAAAAAGAAACTAAGTTTCTTTGAGACCTATCTATCTATCTATATTTATTTATCTATCTATCTATTTATATAATTATCTATATCTATCTATCTATCTATATCTATTTTTTTATATCTCTATCCATCTATCAATATACCTTTCTATCTATTTTTCTATCTACACATCTATCGGTCTATATGTCTATTTACCTATTTATCAATGTACTTATCTATTTTTCGATCTATCTACTTATCTGTATCTAGCTATCTATATATATATATATATATACTTAGCTATCCATCTATCTATCTATCTACTTATCTATCTATCTATCTATATCTATCTATATATATATACAGATGGGGGACAAAATAATATGAACACCTGTGAAATAAGGAAAAATCTTTATTAATAGGGGGTTGGACCACCCTTTGATTGAAGAACAGATTGAATGCGACGGGGGATAGATGCATGAAGGTCATGGACAAGATATAAAGGAATATTAAGCCATTCCTCCTGCAGAATGGTCTCTAATTCCGAAAGTCCGGATGGAGGTGGAAATCGGGAACGAAGTTTAAACTCTAAATATCCCCATAAATGTTCAATAATATTTAAGTCCGGAGACTGAAGGGGCCAGGCGAGATGTTCAACTTCACTGTCATGCTCTTCGAACCATTCTTGGACACATCTGGCAGTGTGTATGGGGCAGTGGTGGGAAGTAGCGCGCTACAAGTAGCGACGCTACTGTAGTAGCTACATTTTTTAGTAGTTTGTAGTGTAGCGCACTACTTTTTAAAAAAAGTAGTGTAGTGAGTAGTTCGATACAAAAAAATAGTAGTTTGTAGCGATTTCTGGAAACTACTTTTAAATAAACTTTAAAGAAAAAAAAATCAAGGGTCGAACGAACTTGACGGGCGTAAATGGTAGCGGATGCAATGAGAAATAAGACTCATAAAGAAACGAGCTGACTCAGGCATATAATTTTGACGCCATACGTTCTGTTTGACGTTATTAATTTGTTTGCCATTGCAATTTTTATGTTTCGCCAATATTTGTATTGAGTAGAGCTTGACTTAAAAAGAAAAGTATATAAATTAGTGATAACCACCAATTTAGCAATTCCTTATTTTCGATGAATTCCTTATTCTAAATGAAGATATCGGTGATTTCGCAAGTTCAAAATTTCGTGAATTTTGTATGAACAGACCGAAAGTTTAAAAAACAAAAAATATTTCGCGGGGCTTTAATTTTTGTGATAACGACGGGCATGCGAAAATTAAAAGTCTCGCGAAAATAAGTGCTTTTACAGTATTTACCAAATAAAGAACCTACTCTAAATGTTATAGAAGGGGATGATATTGAATTGCCCTGGCCGGCTTACAATAAATACGAGATTGCAGTGCTATAATCGAGTAAGAATATGATAACGGACCATTTTGGAAAAGAAAGAAAAAAAATCGAAAATTAGTAATATCTTAAAGCTACTTCTTAAATCTTAGCAATATTCCATGTTCAGATGAGTTAATTTTTTAATGTAAACCTTTTTTTCGTTCAATCCTCTTACGGTGTGTGTCTTTATTAGGGTGCCCCCCCCCCCAAAAAAAAATCGAAAGTTGATTTTCGAAGTCGCACACCCTATTATATTTTTCCTTTTACGCCAAAACAACTGTATAAAAAAAAATTTCACATAATTTGAACAACGGCAGTGCCGACTTCCGTCTGAAAGTGTGAACCAGAACTTTTGTAATGCTAAACTAAATAAATAAAGAAAAAGAAAACTTTTTTTTTTTTAGAAACTCTAAAGTTCTGTTGATAAAATGTTGCCCACATGCACAACAAAAATATTAATTCAAATTAAAAAAGTTTTAGGTATCCCACACTAGACATAAAATTTATAAAATCATTTTTTTCGATACATATATTTTTAAAAATGTCTGGTAACTTTTATAAAATTATCAAGCAGAAAAATATCAACAGTAGAGTAGGTAATTAGCGTTAAATAAAAATGTTTGCTCTCCTGCAATATGTAAGCCTGCCGCTACTGAAAGATACGGATTTTTTCAACGTCAAGTTAAATTTTTCATTTTAACATATTACTTTTCGATTATTCATTTGCAAATGTTGATCTGAAAATGTGTTCGTTAATAATTTCTGAACTTGATATTTGATTTAAATTTATATGTATTTTTTAAAAAGATAAATAGAAAAAAAATCAGTTTTTTAAAGAACATTATAAATTTTAGGCCAAGTGTGTGATATCTCAATGTTTTTTAATTTTAATAAATTTTTTTGTGGTACATGTGGGGTATAGGGGCAACGTTTTTTCAATTGAAATTTCGAGTTTTTTTTTTTTTTTTTCGATTTGGTCTAGCATATAAGGTGAGTGGTTCAAAAATACATGTAAAATAAAAAAGTTTCTCCTAGATGCCAGGACACCCCTCAATATTTTTAGACTTGTGGATAACAATATGTTGGAAGAATTTTAGCTGAACTGATTATTCAACTGAAAAAGGATGCTCAGCCCCCTCCCCCAAACTTCATCAGTATGGGGAGGGGGGATTCAAAATGCATTGAGCTGAAAAAACAATGCTACATATTATAATATACACGAGTAATATGCATATACATTGCAATAAAATAATTATTTACAAAAAAAAAAAAACAGCTGGGTAAATTAAATGTTTCTAACTTTGTGACATTTTCTATGCTACGCCTAATATTAAACTGAGGGGTTATTGAGCACCGTCTTAAAATTTGAGTAAGAAGCTAAAACTTTTACTGCATAATACTATTAGTAAGTCTAAAGAAAAGTAGGAGGTGTCCTGGACTCTAGCTGAAAAAAGTTTTTTTTGAACCACCCTAATGCAAGTGCTTGCATTCTGACGGAAGTCGACACGGGTCGTCATTATTCAAATTACATGAAATTTTTTTAGAGTTGTTTTGAAAAAAAGAGCTAAAATATAAGTAGGTATGCGACTTGAAAAATTGAATTTCATTTTTTGTGAGACACCCTAATGTGTATACTCTTTATTTACTTATTTTTTGAAAAGTAGCGAAGTAGCGACTACATTTCAAAAGTAGTTTGTAGTCGCTACATTTTGAAAAAAGTAGTTGTAGTTGTAGTTAACTACATTTGTAACAAAGTAGTTGTTTTTTTTTTTTTTTTTGACTTATCTCGGGCATGTTTAGCAATGCTAAACAACCCCCATGAATCCAAATATCTGCAAAAAATCCAAGAACAGCAATGGGTCACTAAGGACCTCGTCCTTCGTAAAACCCAAACAAGATAGAATGTGCTCAGGTGAAACCTCTCCAGCAGAGCACCAGTGACACTCCGGAAAAGTCTTGATATTCCCAGAGAATCTAAGAGCTTTTGTGTGGCCACTCAGGAATCTCGAATATGTTGTCTGGAGGAGTCTACCCTTGAGTCTAAAGGACTCACCAGGACATTTTGCAAAATACCAGGCGTGTCTGGGAGGTGTTTTAAATTGGCGATAGCAATTTAAAAGTAGATAAGACAACTACAAATACAAAGTAGTTGTAGTTGTAGTTAACTACATTTGTAACAAAGTAGTTGTAGTTGTAGTTCGCTACAAAAAATATGTAGTTTTTCCAACCACTGGTATGGGGGCGTTGTCGTCTTGAAAGAGAGGTCGCTCTCCAGGGAACACAGTCTGGACAAACGAATGGACGTGATCCTCTAGAATGCTCAGATAGTGATTAGATTTGACACGCCCATGCAGAATAACAAGTGGCCCAAGACCACGCTAAGATATCGCACTCCATACCATAATTGAGCCACCCCCATGCTTCGCAGTCGGCAAGAGGCATTCAGGATTAAAGGCTTCTGAGGGCGTTCGCCAGACATAAACGCGCTCGGTAGTCTGAAATAGGGTAAATGATGATTCATCTGACCATATTACCTGTTGCCACATCTGTGGGGACCAAAGTTTGTGGTCTCTGCACCATTGGAGTCGCTTGAAAGCATTAGTTGCTGTCACCAAGGGTTTTCGAATTGCCACTCTGCCATAAATGTTCGCAGCATAAAGTTCCCTTTTGACAGTTTTTGTTGAAATGGGGTCCTGGAGATGGCTGTTCATTTCAGATGTTATTTCGGATAAGGATTGCTTGCGCTTTCGGACTACTATGCGCTTCAAAGCTCTTCCATCCCTATCAGCAAGCTTTGATTTTCGGCCAGTGTGGTGCTTTGAAGACGTCGTCTTACCTTCTTTCGTGTATGCTGTCATAACCTCTGACACCGTACCTCTTGCACACTCCAAAAGCTTTGCTGTTTCCGTAACCGATGCTCCACTTAAACGCGCCCCAACAATCATTCCTCTATGGAACTCTGTAAGGTCTGACATCTCAACTTATTACAGAAATTTAGAACCAAGCACGCAACATTTGTGACTACTGTTGAGACACTGATAGGTTCCTCTTCACGCTCACCAGGTGGCAGACTTCTGTTGCAGGTGGCGTGGCTGTACTATAGGTCTGAAATACGGCATACTTTTTCATAGGTGCTCATATTATTTTGTCCCCCATCTGTATATATATATATATATATATATATATATATATATATATATATATATACTTATCTATATACTTATCTATCCATCTATATATCTACTTATCTACTTATCTATATACTTACTATCTACTTATTTATCTATCTATCTACCTGTCTATATATCTACTATCCATCTCTATATCAGTCTCTCTACCTAGCTATCTATCTCTATATTAGTCTCTCTATCTACCTATCTATCTATTAACCACTACCTATCTATTTATCTATCAATAAATCTATCGATCTATCTATGTACCTACCTATTCTATCTCTATATTTATCTACCTATATATCTATTTACCTCTTATTTTTTATACATCTATCTCTATATCTTCGTCTATCTATTTATCTATCTATCTATATACAAACATACATACATATCTACCTATCTATTCTCTCTCTTTGTATATATATTTCTATTTCTCTATCTTTCTATCTATCTGTCTATCTATCAAAAGAGATAAAGATATAGAAAGATAGATGTTGGTAGGTAGGTTAATATATAGATATATAGATAGATAAAAAATAAAACTCAGTAAAAAGTGAATTGTTCGCAAAGACAAAAATAAAGAAATTATAAAATATATAATGAAATACATAAATAAATAAGCATATAAAACTATCTGCATTACAAAAAAGTACGAAAATGAAAATATCTCAAAGAAACTTCAAATTTCTTTTTAAATCAAAAGAAATTTTGCCATTGTTCATTCACTGAGTTTTCGCAATTTTTCGTATCCAGTGACTGAACACCCCTCTACCTGAAAATCTACGCATTCTGCATTGACTGAAACAATTTAAATCCATTACCTAAATATGTATACTTAATTTTTCTTTCGTAGAGTTAAAAAATAAAATTTATCGATAAAAATAATATGTATCAATATAATTGCTAGCACGAAACCAACCTTATTATTTTGAAAGAGAGAAAGAACGATTCACGGCAGTAAAAATTTCAAATTTTTTCCAGGAAAAAATACGTATCCAAAGTAACCAGTCAGGTGTCAGATAGCTTAGAATATTAATAAAGAACGCTTTTGTAGTGAATTTATTCGGAAAAATGTTTTTTTTGGAAGCTTATTTTTTTTAAAAAAATGACGCGCTGTTCATTCACTGGGTGGTGTTCACTCACTGGTCGGTCTACCCTAGTTGCATGAGAAAAAATAGTTTTAAGAGTCTAAATACATTACAAGGCTCGAAAAATTGAGTTAAACTGAGAGCGATGTCTTACGCATGTCTGTTACTGGTGCCGTTACCCCACATTAAGTTTTTTTTAAGTTTTACTTGAAATTTTACACTTGCTTAACAAAATAAACGCTTACTTGTTAAGAGTTTTAAAGGAGAGTAAAATAACGATTTATACTGCAAGAAACACCAGCGTTCAACAAATTATCCTCTTTTTTTTTGTTTGAGAATAACCTTTTAAAATATAACCCATGCTGCCTTTTCATGGTAATAATGAAATTAGAACGTTTTCCATAGAGTTTACTTATTTTAAATGATTTTTGAGCAACGGAATATTTTTTAGGAATTTTTGATCAAAAAACATAATAAGGTATATCAGGAATGAAGAGGATATAGCTTTGAAGTTACAGAGAAAAAAAAATGCATTGGGTAGAATCCATCTCAATTCAACAAGGGGCGTAACATGATGGTCTCCTACAGTTTTGAATTTAACATATGTTAAAATTCATAAAAAATTAAGAAATACGTTTTTCTTTTGTTTTGCCCAAACAAATTTCTGAGCCGAGATACAGGTCGCCAAAGATGGCGGTTCTGTCATGGTTTCTCACTTGGGATTTTCGTCAAAATCTTTAAAGTACATTATGTCAAGAACGGTAGAACATGTTTTGTCGCGGTTTGTTTAATTTAAGAGGATATTTTTTTCTTGTTTAAAAAAATGCAACATTTTGAAATATGTGCTTTATTTTTTTTTCTTTTGAAAAAATAAGTTTAAAATAATGTTTTAGATTTTTCTCAAAAATGTCAATTTTAAAATTTTTTATTTTTTTTTACCGATAAGTAGTACTACTGAGCACTACGTTCCCTGAAAAGGAGAGCTTCCACTTTTTCGTTTAAGAGATTTTAGAGACATTTGAAAAAATGAGGGTTTTTAGGCAGACCTGAAAATTCAAAAAAAAAAAAAAAAAAATCGCAACAAGTGGCCAGAAAACTAAGTTATATAGCGACATTTTTCATTTTGAGTCTCCACTTTTTAAAGGAGTTTCATTTTTTATGAAAACAAGAACGCATTCTTCAGCCGATTCGCTGCAATTCCCCACGCAACCTTCAGCGTAGCGCCAAAAAAAAAAAAAAAAAAAGTGCACTTATCTTATTCTCACTAAATTCAATATTCTGAATAAAATGGCGACTCAAAATGAAAATTTCGCTATATAACTTAATCAAAAGTGTTTTCTGGCCACTTGTTGCGACTTTTTTTTTGAATTTTCAGGTCTGTCATTACGTACAGAGTTTCTTAAAAACCCTCATTTTTTCAAATGCCTCTAAAATCTCTTAAACGAAAAAGTGGAAGCTCTCCATTTCAGGGAACGTAGTGCTCAGTGGTACTACTATGTTGTAAAAAAATGAAAAATTTTAAAATTGACATTTTTGAGAAAAATCACACACACAAAAACATTATTTTAAACTTATTTTTTCAAAAGAAAAAAAATAAAGCACATATTTCAAAATGTTGCATTTTTTTAAAACACGAAAAAATATCCTTTTAAATTAAGCAAACCGCAACAAAACATGTTCTACCGCTCGTGAGATAATGTACTTTAAAGATTTTGACGAAAATCCCAAGCGAGAAATCCTAACAGAACCGCCATCTTTGGCGGCCTGTATCTCGGCCCATGGTTTTTTTTGGGCAAAACAAAAGAAAAACGCGATTCTTAATTTTTTATGAATTTTAACATACGTTGAATTCAAAACTATCGGAGACCATCATGTTACGCCCCTTGTTGAATTGAGATGGATTCTACCATTGATATAAAATTATTTTCACCGTGAAATAATCAAGTCGCTTCTTGAGAAACTTACCTTCAGGAAACTAAATATTTTCAATTTAACCCAAGTTTTTGCTCTTCCTATTCTCTTAAAGGCTTCTGCTATCCCTTTAGTATCGTCTCCAGCAGGAGCTTGTGACAAGTTTGAGGCACCGAAAGAAGACAATAGGAGCGCAAGAAAAAGATTCAGCACCTAGGAGAAAAACAGAATGTATAATTAAAACCTTCTTCAGTTTCTAACTGTCGAAAAAACGAGCTGATGTGCGCGTCACATGACTTCCTTTTTTGCTCGAATTCAATGTCATTTCCCCATTATTGGCATTTTTAATGTGATTCAACAGTTTACTCACTAAATATCACCAACAGTGGCCAAATTGAAACCAGATTTAAAAAAAAAAAATTAAAAAAAATCGCCAAACTTGTCGCCAAATTGGCGACAAAACTTGGCGACCAAAATACCGGCGATATATCGCCAAGTGTCCGCCAAATTATAACACCACTTGAGTTTACATCGAAATTAACAATGATTTTCCCCCCAAAAGGGGCAAAAGACCCCTTTAGAAACACCCGAATGCAACCAAAAGAGGAGGTGCACAACTAGACCCCACTAGGCGTCTACGTACCAAATTTCAATCTTCTAGGACATACCGTTCTTGAGTTATGCGACATACATACGCACATACATACGTCACGAGAAAACTCGTTGTAACTAACTCGGGAATCGTCAAAATGGATAGTTCGCGTGTCTATACACTCTTAGGCACTTATCCACGTGTGGTCGAGTCGATAAAAACACTCAACATTCATTCGGGGGTGAGCAAAATGGAAATTGAGGTCGATTTTTGAGTGAAATTTTTTTTCGCGAATACAATACTTCCTTTTTTGTAAAAGGAAGTAAAAATACAGTCGGACCCCGATTTAACGAACCTCTATTTAACGAATTTCACGATTTAACGAATTTTTCTCTATCCCCGACTAAAATAAAGTAAAAAACCCCTATTTACCGAACAATAAACCCCGAATTAACGAATCATTTTAACAGCCAATTTTTTTTTTTTGTTAATTTGTGTCAGAAAATATTGGATTGTTTTCCAAACATTATATCCATATGATCCGAAATGGAAAAAGACTTTTTTGGGAATCAGAAATTTTTGACGGGCGAGAGGGCAACCAACGAATATTGATTTTGATGCAGAAATCGATAATGAAACTCCTATTAAAGCTTACTTTTTCAAATGCTTTACATGGCCTGGAAACTGTAAAAACATACCTCATGCAGCAGGCTGCAAATGACACAGTATTTTCTTCTGTCCAAAAAGTTGAAAGAGAACTATTTCGAGTCAAGTATCAAGGAAATTGTCAAACATCAATTACTCAGTAGTTAAAATTTCAAATTAACTAGTGTGTAATAAATCGTGAAATGCTGACTAAAAAGTTTCACACTTTCCAATTATGGATATTTTTGAGCAGTTGCTTATTAGGGGTTTTAGATAAGGTAAGTGCAGTTTTTAAATTTTTTATACCCCGATTTTACGAATTAACCCGATTTGACGTATAAAAGTTTCGGTCCCGATGAATTCGTTAAATCGGGGTCCGTCTGTACGTCACACTACGTCAATCGAAAATATCTTTAACTGAGCCTAATGAAAATGCATCTTGGAAAAGGTCAGATAATGTTATGGCGCAAACCGTATATAGACATTTTTTTTGGAAATCTGGAATCATTGTTTGACAAGTTTGTGGAATTATATCTTTGTTTATTTTCATCCAACGGTAAACATTCTGTTCTAAAGTAGGTCTACTAAGACGCAATATTTCGTCAGGTGTATTAATTGTAAAAGTACATGATTGGCCTACGAAATGTTTTGTCAAGTAAATACAGGCAGCATTAACGACGAATTTACATCGCTTGCGATAGAAAATATTCCCGTCGCAGTAGACAGTTACTATATATACCACATTAATAGCAAGAATGTATCTGCTCTAAATTACGTCAAAGCACAATAAACGAATCACGATCCTTTGAGTATATTTGTTAATGATTTTAATCAGAAAAGCTAATGTGTAAGAAATTGGTAATACGAGAGCGTATTAATTTATTATAACCGATGATGCGAGCTACGTCAAAGTTATTTTTTTTTTTGTTATTGCACTTGTAATAGGTATACATCAATGATAAAAAATAATCATTGTAACGTGTTACTTTTAACATACCACTAAACTGCAAATTACGAGAGTAGGGAGTAAAAACGGAATACTGATGCAATAAAAAGTAGGGGAACATGGGGCAAAGTGAAATAGCGGGGCAATGTGAAATGGTGAAATATTTACTCTGCTTTTAGCTCCACCTATCTAATGTTATTTTGACTATGCATTACCGTATGTAGTCTATTGCAGTCAGGAAAAAAATACCGCCGAAGATTAAAGCATTTGGTAATACAAGCAATATTTAAAAAATGATACTCATATTGTAATATTTTGTTGTAAGTCAAAAACTATTTTTGTTACAATAAAATGATAAAGTTCTTCATATTAACATTTTGAATATTAATTGAGACCTCCCAGGGTCTCAATTAATATTCATAAAGGTTGAATTTTTAAGACAAATCAGGTCATAAAGGTTGAATTTTTAAGACAAATTTCAGTCAAATTTACAAGTTCGGAAATTTCGTGTTTCAAAAGAAACCATAAGTAAATTATTGGGTTTGAACCTACGAAGAATATTAACAAAATCAACAGAATTTTTGACAGAATGTGTGTTGGAGTCCAGTAATGGGGCAAATCTAGTAGTGAGAAATTTGGTTTTTGATAGTACCTTTATTTTTGATAGTACTTTTTTCCAACAAACTGACCGCTTTGCTATGGGCAACCCTTTGAGTCCCATCCTCAGTGAAATTTATATGGACTTATTTCGACGGAAATTGTTTCAGTTATTTGACTTTCCACTCTGGCTTAGATATGTTGATGACACTTTCACCCTCTTAGATTGCACTGTTGATTTTGCTCCGTCTATCATTGATCTAATTAACTACGTCGATTCTAATATTCAGTTTACTGCTGAGATTGAAAACAATAATTCTTTGCCCCTTTTTAGACGTTTTAATCTCGAAGAACAATAATAAGTTTTCTACTACTGTTTACCGAAAACCATTTGCTGTCTATCTTCCCCCACACTCTCGTTCATGCCACCCGAAGAAGCAAAAAATGTCTGCTTTTTATACTTTTGTCAACCGAGCCATCTCCATATGTTCTGATCAGACCCTTCTTAATAATTCAATAATAAACTCAATTTTTTGAAAGCTCTGGCTCTGGACAGGGGTTTTCCTCTTCAGGTCATCGACAGGGCTTTTTGCAAACTTTCGACCCGGAATAAAACCTCCAACATACGTAGTTTTTCTTCTACTGATTTTTCTTCTACAAATTTTGTGGTTTTACCGTTTTATCCACACATTTCTTTTCGTATTTCTAGAATTCTCAGTAAATTTGACTTTGGCGTAATTTACAGACCCATAAATAAACTTTCTTTTTCCAAACTGAAGGACCCAATCGAACCACTTGATCAGTGGGGCATATATCACATTCCTTGTCAATGTAATATTGGTTAGGTGGGACAGACAAGGCGTTCACTTAAATTTCGTTTGAAAGAACATGAAAACCACGTTAAAAAACAGGAACTGAACAAATCTTCAATTGCGAAACATTGTTGGGACACAGGGCACAATTTTATCTTTTCGGAAGCCAAGATCATTTGCAGACCTACAACCGAGGTGAATTAGATTTTCTGGAATCCTTTTACATTCATAAAAACTTAAATAGTCTTTGCAATGAGTCTTTTGCGGTTCCGCATTTTTCTCCAATCTTATTCAATTTTACATGTTCGAATACGTCATATCTTGCCTCAGCACTCGCTGATATCTGATTGGTCAATGTTTTTTCGGTTACGTATTTAAACTCTCCCTTGACCTTGATTCATCCATTTGTTCATTCCGCACTGAGGAAGGAGGCTATTGCCTCCGAAACATGTCTGCGTTTTAAAACTTTTTATTATCTTTTTTGTGCTTTTAAACGTTGTTCCATTTTTATCTAATTTACCTTGCACAAAGCTATCGCTTTTTAATTTAAAAACGGAATACTGATGTAATAAAAAGTACGTATAATAAAAGATTGGAAATACGAGGGCTCGTTAAATAAGTATTTATAGTCAATGATATGAGCTACGACAAAGTATTTTCTATTGTCGAAATAGGTATGCTGTGAAGGTAAAAGGTATTCAATCACCGTAAAGTATTGCTTTAAACTCAGCTTGAAGCTTCCAATTACCAGAATAGCGACAAAAAAAAAAAAAAAAAAGGAATACTGATCTAATAAAAAGCACAATTAGTAAGAGATTGGAAACACAAAGATACGAGAACTAATTATTTATAACCTATGAGTAAGTATTTTCTATTGGTATAATAGGTATGCGACGAAGGTAAAAAGCATGCACCCACCATAACGAATCATTTTCAACTCACTGCTAAACACCCAATTACTAGAGTAGCTTAGAAAACCGAAATACTAATGTAATAAAAATGTAGCAAGAGTTTGACAGCATTCTTTGGCATGTTATTTATAATCCATGACGTAAAGTTCTTGCTATTGTCGCAATAGGTATTCCTCAAGAGCAAAATATATACAGGATTATTACAAATGATGGATCCAATTTCAAAAATTTGTATTCATTTAAGTATCAATTCTAAATTAATAATACTTACAGCAAGGGATAAAAGGAAATGACAAAGTTTTTTACATGCTTATAAATGTTCAATGTGTCCCTCTTGTGCTGCTGCACCGGAAACATCTAGCTAAGCCTGATTACCAAACCGAAACTCGTCCCACACATGTGCAAGCATATTTTCTATTACATAATACACAGCAGCAGGGATACGGTTCAGCAGATCGGCGAGAGATGATGGTAAAGGCGAGACGTACACAGCTTCCTTTACGTAACCCCACAAGAAAAAGTCTAATGGGGTGAGATCAGCACAAAGACGGCTGCCGACTCACTGGCGCCACAACTCTAGCGGTTGTTTCTTCAACTATCGCCACCCAATCCCGCGCATGTATAACTTGGAAAAAACTTTGACATTTCCTCTATCCCTTGCTATAAGTACTATTCATTTAGAATTGATTCTTAAATAAATACAATTTTTTGAAACTGTTTCCATTATCTGTAGTAACCCTGTATAATCAAAATGAAGCAAGATTTTTCTACTTACCACCAAGTTACCAATGACGACAGTAGCTAAGAAAAACGGAACACAAGGCCACCCTGAAACACGCATACAATCCCACATGGATTCTATCCATTCTCCGCATAAAACGCGAAACACTATCATAAAAGAGTGCATGAAGTCTGTGAAGTTCCACCTAGGGACTTCTTTGTCGTAGAATCTGTAACGAGAACATGCAGTGTTTTTCAAAAGGTTAGAAGCAGATCTGTGGACTAATTGCACTGGGCAACAGTCATTTTGGTGCCGGAGTAATTAGAACTGATTTTGCATGAATTTGGTGCGATGATTTCCAATATGATATTAGTTTTTGTCTGAGAGTTCATATTTCTAAGATATGATGTTGTAATGAAATATACGGTACACGGGTTTAAGTTAAATAAATAGAGATGATACAAGCTACAGGAAACTCTTTATAACTCGAAGTCCCAAGGGACTGGCTAAAAGCTTCGAGTTATGAGAAATTTCCAGTTTTCTCAAGAATTCGGGAAAAAATGAAAACTTCGAGATGAAGGAATAATCGAGTTTAAAGGCTTCGAGTTATCTTGAGTTGACTGTACAAACGTCTTATTTTGCATCCTATTATATTATACAAATATTCAGAGCCTGATTACCGAACAGGCCGAGTAGCTCATGATCTTGGACCTCCAATTTTTAAGGGTCCCAAAAAAACCAAAATGGTTCTAGTCTATTATTGAGAAAAGTAAAGTTGATTAGCATTAAATGATTTCCCTGTTCTTTTGGGTACTTAAGGTGAGGGATGCTCCCCACCTCAACAAAAATTTTTCAAAGATAGATTGAGTACTTAATCACTTCTCCAATCAGCATTTCACATTCTCAGTAAATGTTTGAATCTATAAGGTTTGACTACATAGGTCCTTGAAAAAATGTCTAATCGTGACTCACAGTATCGTATTTAAATCCCGTCAATATCATACTCAAAGATATAACTCTTCGCGTGAAGTGAACATATGAAAGGAAAAACCTGCCGAATTGATCTTAATTCTTTGAAGTATTGTTACTATACCTTCTAGATGTTCAATCCATCTAGCGGTTTTTTTAGTGGTAACTGGACCGCAGACTGATAATAAAGCAAATATACCGGAAGATGTCCAAGTTTTAGAAGCTTATACTTGCTTTAGAAGCGCACAAAGTTAAGTAAAGAGTGCACATTTTAAGTACAATAGCAGCACTTATCCAAAAAAGTAGAGCTGAAAGAGAGGGAAAAAAATCCAGATATCAATTCAGCGCCTTAAATATAGCTAAAACCAGTTCCACTACTCTAGTTACCAAAGAAAAAAAATTTTTTTTTGTTGCCCTGTCAAATAAATACGAAATATACGTGTACTTACAAGTGCTTTTGTTTAGTGTAATTTGTTCCAAAAAGCTGCATCCCCATGACTGCAAAGATGAATATAATGATGCCTAAAACAAAGGTTAAATTTCCTAAAGCTCCTACAGTCTTGCCCATGATGGAGATGAGTAAATTTAAAGTAGGCCAAGACTTTGCTAATTTAAAAACCCTAAGCTGGAAAAAGAAATAACATTAATGTAGTCAAAAATATTATAAATCAGATAAATCATAATATATAATATTCATGAGAACTAAACAAAGTTAAAGAGTTTTAAATCTTCGAATTGGCAAAGCCTTTTTTCTGAAAAACTAAGAAAAAATGCCTTATGCGTCATTTTCAGGGTTGCCGAGAACTAAAGATGGCCCCTTGTCAGTTTCATTGCGAAGACTCTTTCCCACAACATAACTCTCTACAGCCCTTATTCAAATCCTATTCAAATTCCTAGACAGACCCAGTTTTCGACTTCACTGAAATACTCTTTTAGCTGCCTTGGTCATCATTAGAGTTTATTATAGTATCTGTAATATTAAAGGTTCGAAGTAAAAAGCTTCATTTTCTGTTTCCTATGAAGCTTTGATTCGACTTCTTTCTGCAAAATTGATTACTCAAAAATTTTAAGAGTCTTTCAAAACTTTGATTTTTTTTCTGCTTGCCTAGCTATTTTTTTTTAAATTCAGTGAATTGATTATTTAAATTAGAAACAAAAAGTAACGAGTTGATTATTTGCAGTTTTCAGTTTAAAGGCTTGAATTTGTTTTTAGCTGGGTAGTTAAACGTCATGGAACGCATAACAATTTATGCTTTCATCACGACAATGCATCAGTCAAATTCAAAGAAGTTGAACTGAAACAAAGCAAAGTTAAAATGTTTTACTGACTTTTTTCTACAACTTAGGACTGATCAATACTTCAAACCTCTTTTAAAGATTTTGCATGAGGTTAAACTACAGCTTCCTAGCATATTTAACAAATTGTTTGAAATGAAAATCACTTTTGTACTTTGAAAGTTATTGATTAGGTTAAACCTTTTTCGCACAATTAAACTAATGTTCAATGCCTCAATAAATTCATCAATTTAATCACAATGATTCTTCTGTTGCAGTATCATTTTGATGAAAATTCGAAAAATACTGGTATGCATGTTCATTAAAAGAGCTACTTTTTGTGCTAATATGCAACATGGAAAAAATTCAGTCGGATATTTTTCCATATTTGCGAATTTAGAAGCTCTGAATTGGCTATTGACCACAGAATATTTTCAGAAAAAAAAATAATTATGTTGGTTCTTATTAGTTATTTGACTCTGTAGTAATTTTTCCTTCCTAACTCTGTCGATTGTAGTTCCTTGTTTATCAATTTAGAAGCTCTGAATTGGCTATTGACTACAGAATATTTTCAACAAAATATTAGTTATGTTTGTTCCTTTTTGTCATTTGACTCAGTAGTAATTTTGTTTCCTAACTCAGTCAATTGTTGTTCCACGTTTATGAATTTACAAACTCTGAACTGGATATTGTCCACGGAATATTTTCAGCAAAATATTAGTTATGTTGGTTCCTTTTAGTCATTTGACTCGGTAGTAATTTTTCCTTCCTAACTCTGTCGATCGTAGTTCCTTGTTTATGAATTTAGGAGCTCTGAATTGGCTATTGACAACTGAATTATTTTCAACAAAATATTAATTATGTTTGTTCCTTTTTGTCATTTGACTCAGTAGTAATTTTGTTTGCTAACTCAGTCAATTGTTGTTCCCCGTTTATGAATTTACAAACACTGTACTGGCTATTGACAACTGAATTATTTTCAACAAAATATTAATTATGTTTGTTCCTTTTTGTCATTTGACTCAGTAGTAATTTTTTTCATAACTCAGTCAATCGTTGTTCCACGTTTATGAATTTAGAAACACTGAACTGGCTATTGACAACTGAATTATTTTCAACAAAATATTACATAGTTATGTTTGTTCGATTTTGTCATTTGACTGAGTACTAATTTTGTTTCTTAACTCAGTCAATTGTTGTTCCACGTTTATGAATTTACTAACACTGAACTGGTTATTGACAACTGAATTATTTTCAACAAAATATTACATAGTGATGTTTGTTCCATTTTGTCATTTGACTGAGTACTAATTTTGTTTCCTAACTTAGTCAATTGTTGTTCCACTTTTATGAATTTACAAGGTCTGAACTGGCTCTATTGGCAACTGAATCATTTTCAACAAAATATTAATTATGTTTGTTCCTTTCAGTTATTGACTCAGCAGCAATTTTTCCTTCGACAATTGATATTTAAGAGAGAAAGACAAGTCTCATTTGTTTGAAGGAAAAAAAAAAGACTGGCAGAATGAAACGAAATTTAGTGCACTTACTAAGCATTAAAGCACTTACTAATCATTAAAACACTGCTCTAAGAATTTCTGCACATGAAAATTTCTTTGACTGTTGAAAAATAGTTACCAACACAGTCTCACAAAGTGTACTTACCAACCTAAAAGACCTTAATACTGACAATCCTTGAACACCCTCTAGTGATAATTCTATCAAAGATAAAGCTACTATAAAGAAATCAAATATGTTCCAGCCGTCTTGAAAATAATATTTTGGACTCATGGCTATGAGTTTCAATCCAGCTTCTATAGCAAATGTAGCTGTAAAGAACTGCAAAGAAACAAATTGGAATTATTCATGAAAAGTTAAAACTTCTGTTTAGTGGATAAAAACAGACTTCAGTGTTTTTTTGTTTGGAACAAAGATTGCCCATTCAGCAAAACAATGCGAAATTATTGGTTATCTTAAAAAGGAAATGTATTAATGAATGATCAATTTTTGTTCGACTTGACTGCATCTCTCAGAAAACAATGATTTAAAATGGTTTTAATTTGATTTTTAACCTAAATTATGAAATTTTTTTTTAAATGACTTTTTTGTTTATCTTATTAAAGATACTTAATTTAGAAATAAAAGAAGGTTCATGGTTTGCAAGAAAAAATGCAGAATTAATTGGAGCTGAATGATCTTTTATTTTGGCTTACTTGACAAGAAAATTACTTTCGATTTGGTTTGCTGTGGTTACTAATGTAATGACAGGATTTTAGTCCGCTTACGAATCAACAATAATATTTCGGTTGAATAATGAAATGTTGTCTGTATTTTTACCAATCCAGACAAGGACCGCCAATGCTATGATATATAATTTTGTGAAATGTAGTTTTGATTGTAAAAAATTTCATCTAGTGAGCATGATAACTCCAAAAGCAAGTGCGCATTAAACAATCAAAAGGTTCTTAAAGATTCTTAACACTGTGAAAAAAAACTGTAAATTTTGAAGAAGTTATCCGTATTTTTTACAGAAAAAAACTGTTCGTAATAAAATACAGGATTTCTCTGTTTTTTTGAATCTGTAACCGGTTATACTTTGTTTTTCTTCCAATCTTCGAAATTTCGCCCGCGTGTTTGGATTTTGTTTCTTGTGCTCGAGTTTTTGATCTTATATTCATTTAAAGCGAGTAAGTCTTAAATCGTTTGCAACTTCCATTTCATTGCATCCTAATCAATATTTTATTATTATGTTTTTTTGTCATCTGTTACAGAGGCATATTCGGAAATTTACCTTTGTATACATGTATTTCGTAGTAGTATAGTAAATATTGAAATGGATTTATGAAAGTATAGTTTCATTTTTTAATCTTCATAAAATAATAAATCAGCTTGAATAAATAATAAAAATACGGAAGATTTCTGTAAAATAAACGGAAGAAAACTGGCGTCCTGGCTGACAGTTTTTTTCTGTAAATTTTACGGATTTTTTTTTTTACAGTGAATGGCCTAGACTTGCCGACAGCAACATGAGTTGAAGTGAATTAGTTTTAACACTTTAACTGACATTGAACTTTCTTTTCGGGCTGCGCCAGTCATCGTTGACTGAATGTATAAAATGCGACATGAACCCGAAAAAAATCCTTCATTCAATCATTTATTTATAAAAACAATAAATTTATATTTATTTATGAAATTATTATTACATATTGATTATGAAAGCAAAACACTAATGTGAACTTTTACGAATAAAAAAAATTCGTAAATTTTGTTGTAACAGTTAAAACACAAAAGAAAATTGTTGGCCTTCACAGGTATTCCAAAATATGCCAACTTGCTTTGTCGTTCTTCTGGTCAACTTTCTACCAATTTGTGCCAAATCTTCTTCAAAAGATTGTGTACAATTTTTTCGTACTGCGCATGGGGCTTGACCAAGATTTCTTCATTCATGAGCATGACAAATAACGTGTTAAATAAGGTAACCAACAGGGACAAAACAAAGGGGTAAAAAGCGCATGCGCAGAATTGCGTCGAAAGATAATATTTAAACACACATTAGGGTCGTCATCAAATGTTTCTCTGCTCTTGGCGTTCATACCGAAGAAACACTTTTAAGCAGAGTTATATAGCTGTAGCAAATATAGTTGTAGCAAACCATACTGTTGCCAAAAACATGATTATTTTGAGATGAGTAAAAACTATTGGCCAATTTTGTCTCTAGGTAACTTTTAAGATTCCCAGTGTAACAGCTCAAAGAATTTTTTTTGCATTTTGTCGAAATTAGTACGTAGCATAACTTAAAAAACACTAAGATTTTGACACCAATTTTAAAAAAAAAAGAAAAAAAAAAAACTTTTAAAACTTCAATATCTTTGTATTAAACTTTTCATATTTGTATTTTTTGTACAATATAATAATTCATATTATCAAAATAACATAAAATAAATATGTACGATTGTTTGTTCATTTGTTTAAAAATGCTTACATGCTTTGGGCAATCTTTGGGCGGAATGTAATTTATGTGTCATATATTTTGTAAAATATCATTTAAATTTAGTTGCATTTTATGTTTAATATGAAATTATACTTTAAATCTTCAAAGGTTTTGTGATGAATTTCTATTTTTCCGATTACACCTACAGCCATGACGAATTGCATTTAATTTCAAAGCATAAACTGCATGGACTAACTAATTTCGAGCAGCTAAGAGCAAGAAGTTTTTATCACATAATTTCTAAATTAGTCTTAAAATAATATATGTTTCAGACTAAAAAAATAACATTTCGATATGAGTCAAAGTAACAGAACAATCGAAATTTGGAAATGGTATTGAATTATCTTATAACAGAAAATGATTTAAATTAAAACCATTTTAGTAGATCATATGAACTAATAATTATGTTAGTTCCCTACATCATGCAGTAGTTAATAGCTTAAAATTAGTTGTAGAAACTCTGAGGACTGAAATTCAGGAGGAAGGAAAGAAATAAAGAAACTGTTTTGTGCCTAATTTTTAGCCTTTAATTTATCATTTGATTTCAAAGAAATTAAATACAGCTTTAGGCAAGAAATGTACGGACAGCGTTTGGGAAGTTGCCAAGTACATCCTTTTAGATTAGAATTTGGTAAAATGCCAGTTCTGAAAACAGGATATATAGATTTTTCGCTCCAGAAAGGAGAACTATGCTAGGGTACTTCCACTTAATGAATTATTCTATGTGAGATAGACATATCGACCGCTTCTCTAAGTTATATAAGACTTTCTAATTGCATAAAATACAGTACCCAAACAGTTAATTAATCTGTGCGTGCTTACTGCTATCCAATACGCCGTACGAAATTACTTTGGAAATTTTCTTATTCGAGGGACATTTTTCGATGGCGTAGTTCCTTTACTAGAGGTTTTCACTAGCGCAGCCATAATTACCTTCCGGAGGGGTTTTTTGATCAAAAATACCGTCTGGAGGTTTTTTTTTTTAATCAAAATTTCTACTGGATGGGGGTTATTTAATCAAAAACACCTTTTAGAAGGGGTTTTTGAATAAAAAAACTTTGGGAGGTGTTTTTTTTAATCAAAAATACATTCTGAAGGAGATTTTTTGCTAAAAATTCCTTCTGAAGGGGATTTTTTGATAAAAAATGCCTTCTGAAGTAAATTTTTTGATCAAAAATTCCGTCTTAAGAGGAGTTTTGATCAAAAATACCTTCTGAAGGTAGCCCTTTCATATCAGATCAGATCAAAACAGCCTTTTCATATGCATAAACTACTGTATTAGAATTTGCATTTATGTTAAAACCAATGCCTCTGGAGGGTGTTTTCACTCCCCCCCCTTCGCTGCACCCTTGGAGGATTTAAAGTATAATTTACCTTTATTGACTCAGTGAATGAAGTAAGTGAAGTTATACTGGCGTGCGAAGGTAAAAGGCAGTAACTGCAATTTTTTAACTTTTGCATTTTGTCATCTATTGTACGTTAGCTTTGTTTTACAAGTTTGCTAATTTGGTTTCGACTGAAATTTTTTTCTAAGAAACGTCTGGTTTCATCCTTTCTCTATTGTTAGTGCTGAATTCAAAACGCGTTTCATCAAATTATCTCGAAAACGCATTTCTGCAGATACTGCCATTTACCTGGCCACGATACTATAACAAAATATTGAAGACAAAAATATTTCCGACTTTACACAATGACAAATTCATCATTATTTAATTCTCAATGAAATGCTCATAAATGTACTTAAGATTTACAAAAAGCTCTTTCTTCATTTCAAGAAACAATGCGAGAGATAAATAACCTCTAGATCAACGTTTCTCAAATACTTTTGAAACGCCGACTAATAAAACTTGGATCAAACACTAGTCAAAATTTCCAAGACTAGTAAGAGTTTTTTTTTTTCACTTATCTTTCTGATCAAAAAATACTCTGTTAAGCAAGTAAATATGATTTTTTTTTATTATGATTTATTTACAATTTCATTTTAATGTAACGGTCTGGAATTATTTTGATTATTACACACAAGGTAATGTGAGAATTAGTGCGAAATGGGGTTAAATGGTCCACTTTTAGGTTTTATAGATGCACTTTGAAAAGAAAAAAAAAAGTTTTTTACTACTAATTGATAGCAGTAGTGATTTAAGTGATCAAAATATATTGTTTTCTAAGTAGAATCATTTTCTTCACAGAGCAAAAACCAATCGTCATCGTTAACATCGTTAGATGTTACAGAATAAAAATTTTACCGGGGAGAGCGTTTTTTTCTCAGAGTCCATTTAAATTTGAAATAGCTGCCAAGAAAACGTCACATCCAACGTTGCTCTACTGTAATAACGTTTTCCTCCAAGAACAAAGATGAACTCAAATTCGTTTTTTAACGAACCAACTAACATTATTTGTCCCAAAAACCAATTTTGAAAAACAAATCATGAAAAAACCTTATATATGTTTTTTACTCTAAAATAGGGGTAAAAACATATTTCCACTCATTTCTGCCAGGGATCCATTCAACCCCATACATGAGATTGAATGGGACAAATGTATTTCTTTATTTTTTAAATTATTGTTTGTCACAGGTTTTTTTTTTTTTTTTTTTTTTTGAAGGTTTAGATTTTTTTTTGGGCTGCTGAAAGTGTAATAAACTAATCTTGAGGTACACATGAAATAGACCGCCAGCTCGGTCATTCCAGCCGAGGACTGCAGTTTCGTGCTTATTAGCACTCATCAGCCCGGCTTAGGAAGTGACTGAGCTGGAGGTGGAAAACCTCTTAAGGAAGCCAAGAGGGCCAAACAAACTGGTAGCTAATATCGAATTAGTACAGGCCACATGAGTGATCGAAACCGGTTCAACTCGAAGATTGATGGCATGGCAGGGGTATTTTCAGTAAGTTACAGTAAGACTGAGCTAGCGTTCTCTTTCATGTACTTCTGCCTTAGCCCTGGCTAATTGGGCGGTAACTTACTGAAAATAATCCTGAGTGTTTGAAAATGATCTATTGAAAGTACAGAAAAAAGTTTTCATTCATTACAAATTTTCTCTGAGTAAGTAAACTTTAGAGGACTACCACAGAAAACCGAAGTGTATTCACAAAACAAAAGTAAAACATATCGAAGAAAATGTTTTTATTGTTAGTATTCTTTTGAACATGAAATTGTATTGCTAACAGTGACTAATATCAAAAGACCGATTTTTCTTTTGAGGTCCATTGCCTGTCGAATGAGAATCCCTGCTCTGTATGATATTTTCTTGTTCTATTATCCTGCGCAGATAAGCTCGTAAAAACAGCAGTTTAATTTGAGTCAAATAACAATGAGTTGGTCATTGTGTTCACAATCACACTACTTATAATTTTATAAAAGAGCTGCTTCATATTTACAAAAATTTAAAGCAAAACTTTACTTTTATGTTCTGAAATTCCCAACAAAATTCTAGAATTATAACATTTTCACTTTAATTTGGCATCCATTAAGTAAGCAAGATATAGAATGTATCAAACACATCTTCGTGTGAATCTATGCTAATTCAAAGTTTTGAACTTTTAAGTCTCGTATTAGTGTTAGAAATGTATTAAAACTATTCATCAAAACCATGAATCTTTCAAATATGCAATGAAATATTCTAAAGATCCAGGATTTCCATTAATCTTAAAAGATCACTCAAACGTAACGCAATGCTTTAGTGCGCTAAGTAATCGGAATCAAAGTTCGGTTCTAAGAGTTCTCTAAAATTAATTCAAATCAAGAAGTCATACATTATTTTTTAAAGTGGGTATAGTGCATTATTGAATTTATTTTTATTTTCTGGTCTTTTGAAAATATTACTATGTACATATATATATTTTGCGAAATTATCATTTAAATGCAACCAATTAATAATGATATAACTTACATAGTGATATACTAGTGATCATGCAGATATTTCTAATCAGTGACATATGTATAAATAAGTCGTAATCTTTTGCATTGATAGAAAGATACTAATATACTTTATAATAACTACTTCAATCAAATTTAAGAGCAGTTTGTAGTTTAAAATATTTTTAGTTTGTAGGGGAGACTGTTGTACCTTGACCATGGTGTACTTTGCGCCATGCACTCTAATCAGGTAGCGCTTTTACCTAGTGAGGAATCACAGCACTATGTCAGCCATGACAGTCTCTTCACCTGCCAAAGTGAGTTGTAGGTTGAAATTCCAGCTTTTTTTCGGACAGTGATTGTTTTGTGATTTGTGCAAACAAAAGTAAATAATTCCAGTGTTACTTAAATGAAATTGGACTTTTAACGACTAGTGTTACCCAACTGATTGACCATTATATCTATTGCCTATCTCTCGGTAAGTGTATTCAACATTTAGTCTTTACTTTTTAAGTAGCTGTTAGGTTAGGGTAGCCACTTTTGTACAAACATGCACCCTCGTGTACCTTGAAACCAAGCTCTTTCTTGTACCTTAAACCACGGGATCAAGTTACAATAGGTACAATAGGTTGTAGTGATTGTTTTTTTTATAGGTAGGATTTCATCATGCCTCGAATCAAGAGGGATCCAGTAGATGTTGAGGCATTGCAAAATGTTATTGAAGGAGTAATGATCCTGACAAAAAAAAAAAAAAAAAAGACTTTTAGAGAGGCCGAAAAAGCATTCAAAGTGAGCAGGTCAAACATTTTTAGGCATTTAAGAAAATTGAATGAAAGTGGGTCCAATAAACTTGAATACAACGTAAGTTATGCAGTTAAGCAAGTACAAGAGGCCTGTCTCAAGGCACACGAGCATCATGTGCCATGTACCAAATTACATAAAATTTGTGAAAAATATACAAAAATAGAAAAATATTTTTATATTATACGAAATATTTTTGTACTTATGTAAAAAGGCTTGAAGTTAAGTTTTAATAACTAAAGACCATAAAAATCACACATTCTTTTTTTGAAAACTAAAAAGTTTTAGAAGTGGTCTAAGGTACAATAGTCTCCCTTACTAAGTTTTGCACTAAAATCTATTTCAACGGAATTTGAAATAAGGATATGAAGATTGTTTGCATTATACTTGATTGTAATATGCTGAGACTAAATTTCAGAAATATATTCAGAAATATTCATTGTTATGTATTCGTAATACTGAATTTTAAAGTATTGTGTTGAAATGTCAATTTCTTTGCTCAAAATAAAAAAGGCAAAACAAATTGCAACTTCCAAATAAACCTTAAATATTTTTTTGCATAACACATTCATTTTCCAAGCTTACAATATTATAATTCATTCTTATATATCAATCTTCTATAGCTCAAAACCGAAAAGATAAAAAACAGCGATTTCAAAACAAATTTAAAACGTTTTTCTTAAAATATCTTCATATTTCAAGCTTACATCTTTAATCTTTTCCACTGCGTGAGGATTTTCTGGAAATCTCAAACTTTAAAATTCCCCAAAATGATTTTAAAAAAAAATGTATCTTCATATCGCTAAATGGACGAGGTGATAGCACAGAAAAGAGGAATAACTCAATATACAAATTAAAAATTGCTACAAACAAATTCTCGATTTGGTTCTTATGCATTTTAAATTAGTTAATTTTTGGAAGATATCTTCTTTTTTAAAACTGTTCTCCTCGTTCAGTCCCTCTTGGAAAAGGAAATATTTCAAAATTTTCACATTCGTCGAAATTTGTGTTTAGCATTTTTGCTTTTCGTTTTTCTTTCTAAGTTCACTATGGGATAAGTCGGTATTAAATTTAAAAAATTCATAAGCATTTTGAACAAAACCAAAATATTATATAGTCTTAACTAATGAATGAAAACTTGAAAACAATTTCATTAAAAATAAACATAGTATCGTTAAAAACTGCAACTTTTGGTAGAAGACAGTAAAATCATTTGTATTAATATTATTTTTAAATAAAAAAAATAAAAAAACACGCTTTAGTAGCAAAATGAACTGAAAAGTTAAGAATAATCTTTGGATGACAAGTTATAAAGTAATTGACCGAACACTTAATTTTACTGTAAGAGAAAAAAAAAAGCGTGGGGGGTGGGGGGTATCAGTTGTCTTAAATTTCTTCTGCTTGTTATCCATGCAAAAATGTAAATAGGCAGCCCACCACGCTTTTTTTTTCTACTGCAGTAAAATTAAGTGTTTGGTAAAATACATTATATACTTGTTATCCAAAGATTATTTTTTTAACTTTTTAGTTCATTTTGCTACTAAATCGTGTTTTTTTTAAGTTTTTAAAACTATTATTTTTTCTAAACTATTATTTTTTTCCCATAAAAAGTGGGCGAAAATTGAGTTGCAAGATTATAAATTTAATTTCGGTGTAGGCGGGATTAGAACGCACGCCCAATGATTCCCCGGAGGTGGACGTCAGCGAAGACCCCCGCCGTAGACCGCTCGGCCACGAACGCTCATAAAGTGGGGGAATGTACTAACAGTAATAAGCCACTAGCTCTTAGTCCAAAGGAGAGTTATTCACAAACATACAAGTGAAGCTATTAAAAGCGTGTTAAAAAGGGAGACTTTTTTGGTATGCTCAGTTTTTTCCGGGTTTCAAATAAAACATAGGACAACAATTTAGTGAATAAACACACCTAACCAGTGGAAATTTCAAAATCTTCTGGTCGTTTGCTTTTTTGGAATTGTAAGGTAAAGGCACCATATTTCGTCCCAGTTCCTAGTTTCGGTTCTCTAAGTTTCTCTGCTCTAACACTAGGTTTCGCCACCGGCGATACTTTTTATTTTATTCAGTTAAGAATACAAGTTAGTTGTGAAAGTTTCATGAGTCTAGTTCGCTTCGTTGCCGTTCTGATTTTTGAGAATGTGAGTTTTTGTGATTCCATTTAAAAATATTCTTTTTTCAAATAAATTATTTAATTGCGTGTGTTTATTTAATTGGATTTCACATCTTTGCTTAGCATATGCCATAAACTGAATGGTTTGAGCGCTTTTCCAAGGATTTTTCTTTATTTCACGTAGGGCAGGAAGTCGCCCCATTGACAGATATTACGGTTTTATTCTCGTCCCCTACTAAGGTTCGAGTAAAAGCAAGGGCAACAACGAAAAACAATGTCCTATGTGGTAAAAAGGCTCTCTTGAAGACAAACACGGGCTTTGGGGCGAAAAACAAAAAAGTTCAATTGTGTCTCTTACTAATAGGTATAACGTTGAGAAAATCTTTATGTTGATAATTAAATATTTTATTCTCAAAATGTACAATTTGCGAATTTTTTCCTTTATACAATTCTTCATTTGTATTTTAAATTATTACTACCTCTTTTTCAAGGTGTATTGCGGGAAGGGGGACAAAAACAGCATTAAATTCCATGATTCTTTTATTTTTCCAATTTTGTTCAATATGCATTTTGACAACTTTTTTTAACGGAGACCAAATTGTCTTTTACTTATTTAAACTTATATACCATGTATAGGCTTAGTTAGTGGTGTTATATAAATTTTAGGTATTGCGCGTATACAAAGGTAGCCAAGAACAATACAATTGTTTATACTAATAGTATAATTTAATTATTACTTGCTGAATAAAAACAATATGTTACTTGCTTTTGCTTCTAGTACGTAATCTGTATGATACCATAAAGAATTGTTACTTCAAAGATTACATACCAACTTATTGATTTTAACATTCAAATTTGATAGCATGACAACATAAATAAAAGGTAATTCAAAAATTTGAAATCAACTTATTGATCAAAAAAATATAATTTAGTAAAATAAATGATTGTTAATTCAAAGGTTACAGATAAATGTATTATAATTAAAAAAGTTTAAATTAAAAAGTACAAAACATAAATGCATATCAATTCAAAATTACAAATTAACCTATTGGCTAAAAATGTCAGAATTAATAATGTAAAAAATGAATGGAAAGTAATTCAAAAATTAAAAATCAACTTATTCACTAAAAATTTCAAATTTAAATGTACCCTAACAGAAATGTAAGTTAATTCAAACGTTATAAATCAGTTTAATGATTTAAAAGATCAAATTTAATGGTATATTAGCATAAATGAAAGTTAGTTCAAAAAAAATTAATTACGTTATCAGTAAAATAAAAACCAAATTTAAAAGTATAACACAAACGATAGTTTCAAACATTATAAATCAGCTATAAAAATACAAATTCAATAAAATTATTGTGATTAACTTACCTTAAAAGAGACCCCAGATTCACCCAAATATTTTGCTCCTGGCTCCACAATGATCAGCATTCAACAATCAAATCACTTTTTTTTTTAGCCGGGAAATCACTATTAAATATCTTGTAGTACTCAGGGTTTCCCCTCATTTAGTTTTTATAATTATTCCAAAAGTTTTTTTTTTTTTTGGATTACAGTTTTGGTCTTCAACGTTTAAAATAATGCAATGTTTAGATATGACCTGCATTGTAGGATATATCGATGTATTCGCAAAAGAGTAAAAGTTTCAATATTTTACTAAAACTACAGATTATTTTTAATATTTTAAGTAAAATGATCCAACTATTTGTTTTGTAGATCCGATTTAGTGCGATTTTAACTTAGCTACCTCTCCTCCCAAACAGTACAAAAAATATTGTTTATTTCTTCACAGTCTAAAAATATAGTTTAAATTTAACGAACGCAATATCCTCCAAACCAAGACAAAAAACATGTTCTTTCCCATTAAAAAAAAGTTGTGTTTCTTGAAAACCAACATTTTCTTTCATTCATACTTTCAACAAATATGTATTCAATGGAAGAACATTTCTTTTATAAATTTGAATGAAGGCTTTTAGAAGGTAAAAATTATTTCTCGGTGCAAAACATACTAATTGATGTAAACTTAAAGCAATGCTATAAACTTCTTTTTATTTGTCGTTTAGAAACTACATAGCACATTTTTGGTAGTAGAAATTTAGATGCCTGTTACATTTAAAATATTTTCATCGAACTTGGTTCGTACTAAAATCAGACCAAAATCATAATCTCATTTTATGTTTTTTATTAAGCATACTGTGCATTTTGTTGCAGTAGCGTTTTGGATACCAAACATCAAATTTTTTTATTATTTTTTTATTGAAATTGATCTTTAAATTATTGATCTATTAATTTTGCTGAACTTTGACAAGAAACACATAGTACACTTCTGTGGTGTTTCCGTTCTTTCGTGAATAATGTTGGGAATTTCAGAAACGTTCACAGTGAAATAGTGCACAAATAGTTTGGTTTTACACAAGAAGAATGTAAAGTAATTTTCTTTCTTACCTTTGCATACTTCGTACCCGTACTTTCAAAAAAAAAAAAAAAAAAAAAAAAAGGCACTTTTTTTAAGTTTCCAAAGGAAAGCACTTTTTTTTGTTAAGGTTTCAAAAGAAAAGTTTGTAGAAAATGCTTTAAATAAAGAGAAAGCTAAAGCTTGTTACAAAAGCATTTTCTTTGATATTTAAATTTAAGCATAGGCGAGCGCATTTCTTTGCATTATTTTGAAAATTAACTGACAAAGTACACTGTTACTACTTTAAGTATTGTTTTCTATCAGTAATATAAGTTCTGAAGTGTTTCCATGAAAAGAGCCAGAATTTAATTAAATAGCTATTTCATTTACTCCTTAGGAACAATCAATAAATATAGTTTCTTCATTTTAAGGAAACAGAACTTTGAATTCGTGTTTACCGTTCAAAAAAATAAAAATAAATAAAAATAAAAATTAGAATTAAAAAAATAAATAAATAAAGTAAAAAAAAAAAAAATAAATGAAAAAAAATAAATAAAAATCATAATAAAAAAATCATATTTACAAGGAATATACTAACATAATACTGAAAACTACAAGTATAAATTATCGAAAATACTCTTCTTTTGTGATTCTGTTTCAACTCTAGTCGCAACTTTGTTTTACTTTTATAAACCTACCAAAATTATAAACATATATTTTTTTATGTACTTTTATTGCTATTTTACTTGAATTTAATTCAAAGTAATCCAATTGTAAAATTTGTGAGCGTATAAACTCAGCTTTTATGGTAATTAATTTTTGTTCCCAACTATATTGAAGTCAAAATTTAAAGTACATATCTACGTGGTTTATTATACAAAATTTAACGTAAACTATACGTTTCCAGAAATATTAATTTTAAGCAAGTATTAAGTGCGGATATATATAATTTGTTTCAAAACAGTGCAGCATATTTTATAAAATAAATCGTTGTACATAGTGACCTTACAGAAAAAAAAAGAAAAATGATTAGAAGACGCGCGAACTGAAGTAATATTTGATTGAACTAAAATTGGTTATTAAAGAGCAGTGCTGCATAAGTATGAAGACTGAATTTTAAAATATTGTTTTAAATTTTTTCTTCAACCTGTTTGCCATGTTCTCAGCAGCCATGCGCGATTTAAGAAGCTTTTTAACAAAAGTAAGCCATTTAATGTTTGAAAAATGCTTAGGAATATTTGAGCAAATAATTTATAAGCTTACAGAGTTTCTCAAATTTCCTTCACTATCATTTCTCTAAAATTATACGCTAACCTTTCAGATGTATGCTTTTGAATTAATATAATGAGTTCGTTGTACTAAGCCTAAAATTACCTATGCTTGGCAGATAGCGACACGTCCGCCATCTTGGTGCTAAATGCAGCTTTCTTTCTGTGTCTGCTATTATCAAATAGCGTGTTTTGCTTCTTAATTGTGATACATCTTGATCGTGGATTAACATGGAGTTAATAAGAAATTGCAATCAAGAAGCAAAACAGGTTACTTCACCATACAGACATAATAAGAGAGCATCATTTAGCCGCAAGATGGCGGACGTGTAGCTACTTATTCTTCGATGCAGGGCTTTAACAAGAATTTCGGCATAAATTATAAAAGCTGTAGGCAAAAATGGCACTTAATGAAAGGGGAACAGTTCGATAAAAAATATTAGTTTCCAACTGGCAGCTAATTTAGGTTGGATCTACATTATCCCTTATTAAAGTAATACCTGTACTCAATGTGAAAAAAGTTATTACTTTTACGACACAAAACATTGAATTTCAATGATAGTTGCGTTTTCTCTTTCAATCAGTCATGATTATCTATGCATTTAAATAAAAGTAATAAAGTAACGAAATGAACAAAAGATATCTTTGCCAACAGCAGAACATGGGTCAAAATCAACTTAAAATCTTTCTTAGATTTTATATTTGTTTTGGACAGTTCAAAAGATGCTGTTTTGGACTTTAACGACCTTTTCTTTTGTTTTCTTCTTCTTCTCCTTAAATTTCTAATTTTCATTTGGCAACTAGTCAACCGAGGACAGAAACGACAGTGACGGATTCAGGATTAGAAAAATATATTCAATGCACAATATGGCAGTTTTCCCAGTATCCTGATAGAACAAATTTTATAGTTGGATCGCAAATGGTTGAAAATGATAAGGACATGCTTAATAATATATGCTTTATCACAGAGCTACATCAACAAATGAATTTGAAATGCCTACTCAGTAACAATAATGACCTAGTCTGATGTCGCTTATTTCTGGGTCAATGTGTAGCTTTTTGAATTGGAAGATGCAAAACATTCTTGAGCGCTTCCTTATAAAGAGTAGAGGATACAAGGGTCATGACCCCCCCCCCCTAAACTGTCAACAATAGCATACGTCCACATTGTTTTAAGCACTTTATGAATAAAATGTAAACGGTTTCAGTGGTCTTTTCAAATCATTAATTATTTTTGACAGCAAATATTTAAAGTATTACTTTTTTTTTTCATTGCTTATAAAATTAGTTTGTCACGTTTTTACCCTATTAGGTGTCTTATTCCTGGCAGATTTAATGATTTTTGTTTTGACCGAGCAGTATCCAAATTTTTTCGTACCTAAATCCATAGGTTCGTTCTTGGGGGGGGGGGGAGGTATTTTTTCAGATTGACTTCCTCTAAAATAGTAGTTTCTACACGCTCCTGCGTATAAATATACTAAAGCAGTGTTTCGCAATCTTTTCTAGTCACGGCACTCTTTGAAGGATTAGAATTTGCTCACGGCACCCTAGCCTATCTCTGTTATATTATATGTTGGACATCTTGCGGCCCCCTTCGCCTCTCCTTGTGACACCCTAGGGGCCGCGGCACCCCTTCTGAGTAGCCCCTGAATTAAAGTAAATCCACAAACAGTTTTGAGTTTGAAATAACATATAAAATGGAAAAATTGGTGTTAAATTTGAGAAACTCTGAGTCGAAAAATTAATCGTGCGAGAAGCTGAGGTAATTTAAAAAAAAAGAAAGAAGGCATAAAATATATAGTTTTCAAAGAAGTGTTTTTTCCTGTTCGTTCGTCACCGCCCACTTACATAATTGCCATTTTTCAAAAAAGCTTCAAAGGCGGGGTCCATGTCGTGATGGTCCATTGCCATAAAGAGGGTATTCACGACAATGCAGAGTGTGATGAAGAGTTCCATAAAGGGATCGAACACGATGATCGAACAAAACTCTTGGAAATAAACCCAGCACGTACAGCAGTCCCATACGCAGCAAATATCTATACACTGCAGGCACTTCGCCATACATTTGTCTTTGAACTTCGGCTTCTCCTCCTCATCCTCCTCTCTTTCTGTTGGAAAATAATAGACGGACACTGAATAATGTTTAAGTATGGCCGAATAGTAGCCTGTGGTAGGGGTTTGTCTACTCTATGTTGACACACCACACACACCACAAACTACAAATGCCATGCTCAGGATTAGGGACTGCGTTCCTTTAAAAAAGTTATTTTTTTAAAAAAAGTCTAATTGAGCAACTATGAAAGCCAAAATTTTCAAAATGCACTAGGATGCAGCCGCGCTCATCAAAGCCAATTCGATTCTGACATTGATGCAGTAAATGTCAGAAACACACAGAGAAATATAAAAAAACATACAAAACATATATAAAGCAAAACAGACTAAGATCATGTATTATTATAGTTTAGACTGAAGTGGATATAATGAATACCCTTGCACACTCAAATTTGTCAATAGTTGGCTTGTTTCCCATTTTTTCAAAAAAATGTTTCTGAAAGAGCATTGTCGAAAACAGGGAGTGAGTTGCTTCTTTTCTTCTGTGTTTTGACTTAATTTCTCTTTTAAAAAAATAATCTTAAAAGACGTTCAGTCGCTATTTTCATTTTCACTGCTGACGTCACAAATGAACAATTCGCTAAGGTTACCAGAATAAAGTTTCAGGACATTCCCAAACTTCGTCAAGTTAATTTTTTACTTAAGGCGATATCAAGCCAGAAAAGACAACCAAGCGTTCTGATTCAAGATGGCTGTCTTCTCGTGACGTCACACGACGAAACAACTTGTTTAAAAAAATCTAAAATTAAAAAAATATAATTAAAAATTAAATGATTTAAAAACTAAAACTATTTCCTGGCTCTATGTTGTTATTATTTTTTGCTTAACCTATCAATTTCTGTGAGTTAATGAAGCATGACTCTTGACTAAAGGATACACACCCATGCATGTTGTGTGCCCGAGAAACATGGTTTCACCACAAAATTCAAAGTAATGGAACACGAATGGTATAAAATTAGCGAGTCTGCATATCTTAGCAGTTTCCTAGTTTTGGAGTGCAGTATGACACTTTTGGTTTCACTAAAATGTGTTCTATACGCTTTACAAAATTTTGCAGCAGTAAAATTGTGATAAAATATGGTTCATATTAATTCGAATAATTTGTAGAGGAAAATTGGGAAACGGGCGTAAGAGGAATAAGTTTTGTACGAAGTATTTGTCTGAAATCACAGCACCAATGTATCACTATTAGCCACTGAGGTTTGCGAAATAAAACTTTTCTAAAGCAAAGTTTACTGAGTAACGCTATGTTTTAGGAACAATACGGACTGAAAAATGCTTGCGTGATCAAAATTTAGATACCTACACAGATTGGGTAACAAACGGGTCATCAGCTGGTATTTTGAGCAACATTTGAGTTTTGAGCAATAACTGAAAGCAAGTAATGTCATCGATTATTAATTGGTTTTTGAAGAAAAAAACCCCTCTTTCAGAGATTCCTTTCTTATTTTATTCAATCAAGACAGTATTATGTTTTCACATCTAATGTAATGGTTTATTTTAAATTGCTTTTGCTCATTTTTTTATGCTCTTTATCATTTTGAAATGTACGCGTGTAGTTCGAGGAGTTAAAACTAACCTCTATTCTTTCTAAATAATTGTATTTGGTTGCATTGTAGAAACTTCTTTTTGTGTTTTTAAGATACGTTTATTACGTACGTGTTATACGTAATTTCTAAACTAAGCCTTATGAAGTTGGATTTTTCTATTAGTATACATCAATGTATACTAATGAACAATTGTTACTTTTTATTAAAAAGTAACAATTGTTACTTTTCAGACCAAAGTGGTAATCAGCAAACTTTTACCGATGTTTACGCAATTCGTATAGTAGTACGCAAACTTAAAAAAATCTGAAATATATTTAAATTATTTATTATATATTTTGCTGAAATGTGTTTTGAGTATATATAAAAGCATATATAATGGCCAAAATTTTTTAAGTTTGCCAAAAATGTATTTAACATGGAAAAAAAAGTAATATTATTTAACTTGTTTAGAAGAGATAACTAGACATACCTTAATTATTCACTTAAAATGCTCTACAATAAATTTTAATAAATAAATTAACTTGCTAAATTTCACGTATACGGTAATAGCTTTATATTATTTTAAATTCTTGATGATATTTAGGGACATATAATGAAAGTGCAAGTAGTATATAAAAAATAAATATATATTTTAGAAGAATCTTCTTGTATATTAACTTTCGTAATTTCTCACTCTTAAGAAATTAGTAAGTAATATAATTCCCATTTAGAAGAAAATTAATCATTTAAAATTATAAAAAGTAAGGATGTTTTTCATGCTCGTAAAAAATATGTAATGTCCGATGCCTTTGGACATCATTCTTATGATGAAAATTTGTTGGCATTTTTTCATGAGATTCCAGTGGATTGTTATTCAGAAAAACATATTATTTAGTATGGTTAGAAATATTTTTTGGTTCTTCGTTAAGTTAAAGACTGTTCATAAATGATATATATAAAGATATATATTTTTTTTTTGAAAAATTTAACCATTTCCCCCTTTGTATCACAAAGGCAACTCTTTGCTATCCTTCCAAAAATAGCGTGTTATGGGATAAAAATGCGAGGGGGCTTTGTTCCATGAAACGCTGTTTTTGATAAACATATTGCTACAAAAATGCATGATGTTACACCCTCCCTTTAACTCATCACAGACTGTCACGAACAAACTTTTACGAACCCCCCTCCTCCTCAAAACGTGACATCAGCTCCTTAGGAGCCATTCGTTAATTACGCAAGGGTCCCGAGGGGGGGGGGTTGGACAGTCTCTACATACCCTTACTTGGGAGGGGGTAGGGGTCGGGCCTATTCTTAAGTAATATTTTCCAAGTCGATATTTTATATTAGAAATCGCTCTATCAAGTGGTTTGGCAGGGTTAATATTTTACTGGCTTCCCAGAAGGTAAAAAACGTATTAGGATGAGCCGTTTTTTACTTGTTTTACAAAGAATGAATAGTGTAAAATATAATAAAAGAATCGCACTGTGTATGGCATGTCTTATTTTTAATTAGTATCGTATCATAAACAAAAAATATTTGTCGAAAAGACATTCAGTCTAGATTCCTTTTAGTAAATACAGGGTGTTTCAAAATGAATAGCGGGGTTTTAACATGTTATAATATTTATTACACCAAACTTACAGCCACAAGTGATACATCAAATGAAAGAGAAACTCAAACAGTTTTGTTTGTTGGCATCAGTGCGCATGCTAACTGGTACTTCTTATCTGGATACTTTACAGCGATAGCTCTTCCCTCAACTGATACAAGATGAACCACAAAACTTCATCTTTCAGCAAGATGGTGGGCCGCCTCACTGGCATAATGAGGTACGCGATTGGCTTAACCTAACTGTACCCGACCGCTGGATTGGCCGTAAGGGGCCTAATGACAGGGCTTGTTTCCCATGGCCTCCACCTAACGCCGTGTGATTTCTATCTTTGGGGGTTTATTAAGGACCGTGTGTATGTGCCTCCACTGCCAGCCGACCTTCCCGAATTAAGGAACAGAATTGAAACAGCTGTTGCAGCAATTATTAATGAGACACTCATCAAAGTTTGGGAAGAACTCACATATCGTCTTGACGTGTGCCGAGTGACGAATGGTGCTCACATTGAGCACTTGTAGGCTATTATGTAAAACTGTTTGAGTTTCTCTTTCATTTGATATATCACGTGTGGCTGTAAGTTTGGTGTAATAAATATTATAACATGTTAAAACCCCGCAATTCATTTTGAAACACCCTGTATTTCTTTGGCCAAAAAGGTTTTTTTAAAAAAATAATTATTGTGAATTTAATAACGATTTCAGTGATGTAAGATTCGTTACTTTTACTATTTCGAAAAATGAAATGGAATCTTACGTAAGATAGAGGGGGGGGGGGGAGGGTTTGAAAAATCTTACTAACCCTTGCATGGGGAGAGGGGGAGTCGAAATTGACAAAATCATCCTTACGTAATTAATAAATGGCCCCTTACTCCCTAACATCGTTTATTGAATTATTGTTTATTATCAACTAAATATGCTGAATATGATTAATTTTAGAAGATTTGTTTCGTTCTATAATACATGTTCTCAGATTGTTTTGCTTACATGCACATTGAAATACACAATTTTAAAGCACACTCATCCAGATTAGAAAGAAAATAAGCATTTAATTTCACAGATAAGCACTAAAAAACAATTTGGTAACTTCGTCCTTTTGTTTGTCCTCACTGTAAAAATTTTATTTATAATTTACTTTCTGTTAAATATACAAACCCATTTCTTTAACTGTGACGGGGTAAGGTATCCCTAAAAGTAATGTACCCAATTTCTTGCAGAAGTGATGATATTTTGTTTTTAGAATTCGGAAAGTGGAATGGAAAACAGAATTTTTTTAAACCCAATGGTTAATTTCTCAACCTTTGCTCGTGCGTGGCATTTTACGTACATGCAGTGAAAATCCGATTTTACATCCCCCAAATTTTCGTTTTTTTTCCGCATTTCACATTTTTTCATCAGATCCCAGTGTTTCCGTATACTAATAATGCTAATTAAACCCGTAATTTTTTTATTTATGAATTTCCCGCATTTTGCGTTTCCCTGGGAAGTGAAAAAGAGAAAATGTTCTAAAACAAGCAATCCGTTTCATTTGGACTTTTTTAAAGATAATCCACGGCGTTGAAAGTTAATCAATGAAAACAGAAATGCTAAAACTCCATCCGTAGCTAACCTTATGGACTTTTCGTCCACCAATGAAGATGAAGAAGCGGAAGCATAGCCCATTCCTACTTTCAATATTGCATTGAAAAGTTTACTAATAGTAAAATACTTTTCTTTCTCATAAAGACGGGGGAAAAAAAAATCTTTCAAAGAACTTCCATCCTAGAAGCTGCTGCATTTACTTTGAACTCAATGACTAAAAAATAATCCACTATTACGGAATATTTTCAACCTAAACGATCGAATTCGCTACTAAACGTATTAAAATGATCTAAAATGGTATGCATAAAAGTGTTCCCTTCGTAAAATAAAAATGTTATACCCCTTATTTTTTGATTTCTATGTATTTCCCATAATTCACGTTGTTTAATCCAGTTCCTTGAGAAACGTAGAATCGGGGTTTCAATGTATTTGTTTTCTTCTCGGATTTGAAACTTTGGCCTTTAATTGCGATACATTCGAAAAACGGAACCATTATGTATGATAGTATGAAGTGTCAGCTTTCTGAAAAGAAGTTTCGTACTTGAAAAATAAGGATTTGTACGTGTTGTGGGCGTGATCTTACGGTGACGCCCGCAACATGTACAATTCATCATTTCTGAAACACAAGGGAATTTTATTGTGATTTGATACTTCATATTATCATACATGATGGTTCCTTTTTTTTTTTTTTTGAATGTGTCACAATTAAAAGCCAAAGTTTCAAATTCTGAATAGAAAGTGCAAATACAGTCTCTCTTAATACGATTACCAACCGAACCTTAAATTCGAAACCCAACCAAAACAAAAATTTTGTTCATTAAGTTTGGTTTGCCACTGAATTAGTTGAAAGTATCAGCTAAGACGAACAAAATATTCTGACCTTTTCTCTAAAAATGTTCGTTAATGAACACTATTTTTTTTTAAAAAAACTATTCCTCCCTTTTTATGATGTAGAAAGTCCATTGTGTAACTAGAAGAAAGTGTAAAATCTTTTGAATAGACCACAACACCTGCGAACATTTCAATTTTCTCTGAGATAAAGCTGTCGTTATTTTCATTGTGGACTGTAACCTGTATCGGAACTGTGATTTTTATCTGAATTTTCAATTTTTTCTCAAAAACATTCAATTTTAAACAATAAGTAACGCTTTTCTGAATGTACTAATATTATGTGTGTACTAGCAATAATAATTAGCAGTAATTATTTTTTAATATAAGAAAGCATTTCTTTATTTTTTTAATGTCACTTATTTACGGTTGCTACGAATAACGGCTAATACGAAAAAATTCATAGACTTTTGATCTTTCGTACTAACCGAGTTCAATTGTATATGTGGAAATTGTCTCACCCGGGCAAATGATATGAGCTTTGTACGCTGTTTGAGTACAGTAAAACCACGATTGAGCACTAAATTTGAATTGATCACTTAGTTTGATTAAAATAAAGATAAAAACGATGAGTGTGCTTCAAAAAGGTTTTGCACTATATATTCCAGTTGCAAACAATAAATGTATTTTTCAATGCACAAAATATATAAAACTATTCATGATATATTCATACATAAAACTTTAAATAGATGGATAGCTGCTAAGATAGATTTTTATTGTATCATTACGTATGTTTTTCTGTTAAATAGTAAGCTTAAAGGCCAATGAATAAAATAATGGAAGCTCTCTGCAGAAGGAAAAACTACATAATGTCTCAGCAAACTAAATATAAATGCTCTTGATGGATTAATAATATATTTTATGTCATTGAATCTATCTTAATCATATTTAAGTATTTACATTAAATATTTTAGCTGTTTTATAAATCTGAGAATGCTTGATTATTTGATTACAAAATACATTCAGGATTAGGACTCTGAACATCTGAGTCTTAAAATTTAGCTCTAAATTGTTAAGCACAAAAATAATATTGTTTTTTTTTTAAATATAATTTTTAGTATTGCCAAAATTAGCAGCTATACATAAACATAAAAAACAAAAGTTAACTCAATAAAAATTGCATTGTACAATTATTGAATAAAACAATTGTTTTATCTTTTTAAACACAGCAAGACGGTTAATTTTCGAAAAACAAAATACACAGATTTCAATAAATAGAAAATGAATCAATCGCTAAACTTACCATTTTGTCAGATATTTGATTTGAATGATATGGAGATACAACTTGGTAATTTCTTTAAATCACAGCATAGTTTTTACTAGATACGCTGGATGTCATAAATTTCGTTTTCTTTATCACAAGCCTACATTTACACGGGATTTAGCATTTGCTTTCTTGATACTTTTGTCGGAAAATTTAAGCCAAATTGCATATAACATTAAATTTGACACAAAATAGGGGTAGTAATCTTTACGTAATGTTCACTTTAAAATTAAAATAATAAAGATGTTTTCAGAAGAATTTCCTTCTCCACCTTCATCAACCTTCTCAATAAACGATTTTCGGTGGGTTTTCTTTGCTTTTTGTTTGCAGTAAGTTTTTGGCCCTTTATTATTTATAGCACTAAGAAATAGAAAATGTTTACCTTTTTTTATGCTAAAACGCACATCAGATAGAAGGAAAAAACTTGAAAAATAGATTATTAAAAAAAAATATTATTAAATTTTATTTATATATGTCCTATTTAATTATATCTTTTACAGATATTTTTTATAAGATATTTAGCACTGAAGAATATTAAATAATTTTATGCACGATTTTGAAAATATTTTCCTAAAATTGCATATCGCAACTGCAAATTTAAAACATGTATAGAAAACTTTCAACTTCTAGCTAAACGTACTCTTCATAATTTTAAAGTAAAACAATCATTTGATATGGTGTACACTACATGAAGGCTATTTCTTCTATTCGTAATACTAACATCGCAGCAATTCATAAATGATGCTTTTTGTGCAGTTTTTTACTTCAAATCTACAATGTTTTCTTCTACTAGTAAGACTATTATAGTTGCAGTTCCTATCTCAGGTGCAGTTACTTTATACTTAATATGATCACACTACTTGAAAATTAACCACCAAAAAAATATTGAAATATTTAAACTCAGAGACTAAGAGCAGTTTCATGTCATACAATATTTAGAACATTATATAAAAACACATTACACTATTTTTTTTTTCAAGTAATTCATTGACTAAATAACACATTTTTCAGATAAAATCCAAGAGATAAAAAAGTTTAATAATTAAAAATGCAAACTATTTATTTCTACCGTCACGCATGCAGAGCTCTACGTATTTGCTCTAATACATGCCCAGCCGATTTTCATTTTTCTACACGTTCCTTTACAAACTCGTCTAATTAAAATGCAACTAATTCTAATCTTTTCATTAGAAATAAAATAGGTCAAAGAGGGTTATTTCTACGACATACAATATTTAGGGATAGCAGGCTGTAAGAGATATTTGTAATTACCTCTTTCGCTGGCTTTGCTTTGTCTCCCTGCCGCTTGCTCTATGATATCGTTTAGCACCATCACATCTGAAAGTAAAATTGAAAAAATGTTTTTAAAATATTAACTTGAATTCAGGAATCCTAAAATTAAATCCTATTTTTTGCTATGAAGATTGCGTTAGGAACCTTTCAAAGAGAGACAAAACCGAGGTGATGTGTGCATCACATGACTTCCTTTTACTCCAATTTAATGTCATTTCCCCAACTGGCAATTTTAATGTGATTCAATAGTTTACTCTCTAAATATCGCCAACAGTGGCTAAATTAAAATCAGATTTAAAAAAAAAAAAATCGCCAAATTTGTCGCAAAGTTGGCGACAAAACTTGGGGACCAAAAGACTGGCGATATATCGCCAAGTGTCCGACAAATTATAACACCACTGAGTTTGCATCGAAATCAACAATGATTTCACCCCAAAAAGGTGCAAAAGATCCCTTTAGAAGCACCCAAATGCAACTAAAAGTGGAGGTGCACAACTATATCCCACTAGGAGTCTACGTACCAAATTTCAACTTTGTAGGACATACAAAGTTGAGTTATGCGATATACATACGCACATACGTCCATACAGACGTCACGAGAAAACTCGTTGTAATTAACTCGGGAATCGCGGATGCGGCTCTGCAAACAGATAAAATTTTTCCCTCTTTCAAAATCCAAACTTCTAAAGATTGCAGATTACACGGAATAAACTGCATTTTGACCTGCTAATAATCGAGCCTGGGGCATTGGAGACATTTAATGCGATTGGTTTTTAGAGCTCTTTCCATAAGTAAAGTTATTGAGCTCACATAGTTCAGAACTCACTGGAAGAAGAGCTTTTAAAAGGGACAAAGGATGAGAAAACCAACGAGGATACCGACATCGGTGGCACACAACCAAAAACTTTCACATTGAAAAATTTGAGCCATTCCTAGACAATAGAATTGATCTTTCTGATTTGTTAGTGAAGGAAGATTCTATCATGGAAATGACGCAAGTGATCATGGATGCGTTAATTTTTGCAAAGAGCTACAGGGAAAAATTCTTAATGACTGTCAAAGACTAACATAGCCGGCTCCTTTTCATAAACAGAACACGAAATTAATTTATGTTTTCTTTATACATGTTGTGCATAGAAATCGATATAAGTACATATTACACTTATTATACAATTATTCATCACTAAATGAAGTATTTTTTTTATCTACGGAACCTAACCCCTATTTTTACACTAATATTAGGTCTCAGTTTACGCAGTTTTGATTTACGCGGCATTTTCGTGGAACGTAACCCCCCCGTAAAACGAGGGTCTACTGCAATAAAAACGCGCACAAATGATTTTACATCTATTCCAACACCACAGCACATTAAAGAAGCAGTATATTATTACATGGAAGAAAAAACATAATGTAATACCTTTGATGTCAAGTTTTTTCCTCTGATCGTTGTTGGCATCTACAAATGGATTATCTGGATGTTTATTTTTTGGTATCATATAATCATCACCATCCATTTCCTAAATACAAGTAAAATTTTAATACACAAAATATTATCGAGTTTTAAAGATTCAAGTAATTGTACAAAAAAAAAAAAAGTTTAAAATTCTTATTTAGATTGTTGTATAAGGTTTATAAAACTATAAATAAACTAAGCAGAATCATTAGATAGATTTTTTTTATTTTCTGGTATTTAACTATGTTTTTATCATATATTAAGAGCAATTCCAATTCTTTAAAAAACTTAACCATAATAAATAAATAAAATATAAAAATCACTTTAAAACGTTTCTGACTAGGTTTTGCTATAATTGCTATAATTTTGCTATAATTACTAGGGTGGTTCAAAAAAACTTTTTTTTTCAGCTAGAGTCCAAGACACCCCCTATTTTTTTTTACACTTACTAATATTATTATGTTGTAAATGTTTTATCTTCTTACTCAAATTTTAAGACGGTGCTCAACGACCCCTTAATATAACATTAGGCGTAGCATAGAAAATGATACAAATTGAGAAATATTTAATTTCCTCAACTCTTTTTTTTGTAAATATTTTTTTTTTTGCAATGTATATACATATTTCTAGAGTATTTTATAATACGTGGCATTGTTTTTTCAGTTCGATGTATTTTTTAACCTCCCCTAGGTTAAAAAATACAATATTTTTTTACCCCCCCCCATACTATTAAAGTTTGGGGGGGGGGGTGTTGAACACCCTCTTTCAGTTGAAATAGGAAGCTAAAATTCTTCCAGTATATTTCTAGCCACAAGTCTAAAAATATTGAAGGGTGTCCCGGTATCTAGAGAAACTTTTTTTTTTTACATGTGTTTTTGAACCACCCTAGTGATTACTTAGTGGCTCTAAAAGTTAAGATTTTGCATGAACTTGAGTTTATCTTTTTTTATTCGTTTTAAATACCATCTAAAAAGAACACATGTGAACGGGATTGTGGAATTGCAGGAATTACTCGCCAGTGACAAGTGTTCTTACTGACGTGGTAATAATTCTGGTCGAGTTATAAATAGCAACAGCTATATTTAAGCCACATAGATTAATTAATATACAATATTAACAGCCTAAATACTCAGAAACAAAGTTGTTTGACAGTACACTTCCTATCCAATCTCATTAGGCAACGCTAAGATTTTTTGAAAATGCTTAGATTCCCAACAATGCTTTAGGAAAGATTTCAATTATTTAGGCATTTGACAAGTTTTTAAATTATCTCTAAATTTTTAGATGCCATAAATGAATCACTTTTAGTTAAAAAGACGTAAATTGAATTTTTATAAGGTTGAGTTTGATATGGTTTCGTGTGGTTTGGAGATGGACACATTGATTTGTGTTAAAAAGACATTGCCATCTGCGTCCGTAACGATACAATAAACTAGCAAATAGCATGTTCACGAATCAGAAACATTTCCTTAATATGGATTTAAAATCAGATTCGTTAAACACTTGTTAATTGTGACTTACGCCCTTTTACCAAACGATGATTCAAGAAGCTAATGTTTATTGTCCTTACTGTCGATGTAGGAAACATATACAGGTTATTGCAGAAAATTTGACAGCGCCAAAATCTCATGTATAGAAATATACTTTTGCGTTTTTTGGGTGTATACTTCCTCACTGTTACAAAACTGATAACATAAAAATGCGTAAAATATATATTCCTCATAATACACTGCGTAATTTAGAGCATAATAAGAATATATAACAATGTACTGGATTAAATATATTAGATTCTATGTTGCTTGGGATAGCTATGAACGTAAAGTAAAAGATCGTAACATGAAATTCTCTTTTTATATCAGCGATGCTTATCGTTTTTAAGTTCAATAGCTGTTTCTCAATTTTAAAAATAAGTAAAAAATACTAGATGATGTGAATGTATTATTAAAAAAATTTAACATAAATGCCTCATCCGGACACTGTTGCCCGAGGATTATTATTGAGCTCATAATCTCGACAATGATTTAATGACTGTAGTAAGTTTTCCATTTATCAAGTGATAATAAAATCTTAACATTATGTACAAGATAATATATTCTTTTTCTTTAAAACAAAAATGATAACAATAGGTGTTTCTTTATCGTGATGTCACATTGAAAGTGATATAGTGCAAATGTGCGCAGCAACATTGACAAGAAGAATGTGCAATGCATGCTAGGATATGAATGAATGGCCCTTGCAATACCGGTTTAACAATTGAATTAAACAACATTCATTCAAACTTTACATTCATATTTTACAAAACAGAACAATTTAAATTTAAGCATAAAATAAAATGTTTACTCCCTGCAAACAATTGAGTACCTTTAGCTAATAATATAAAGGATTACAGTCAGCATTTCTATTGTATTAAACTTATTGTAAAAATCGCGTGTTTTAGTATGAATTTTTATTTATTGATGTAAACCAAAGTAGTTTTAAGCAAAAACTTTGCCTTTCTTTTTTGAACTGATTAGTTTCTCAAAAATAACTTAAAGAAAGTTTATTTCTCGTTAGACTAGTCAGATTTACTTTTCTCGATACATGTTTAACACTATGCTTAAAACTTTAAAGTTTAGTTTAATACAAAGCGTTTTGGTTTTACAGTAGCAGTTAAAGATTGTTTTCTGTGAACAAATTACAGTTTTTACAACAACGGAGTTGTATCTACAGCAACGTTAAACTTTTGCTTCTACGTCCTAGCTAGTAAAACAAAACAAGTTTTCCTCAAATTGCATCAAAAAGTATTAATACATTAGAAGTAAACATTCCCATGAAAACAGTTTTCACATTCAGGCGTTTAGAATTTCCACTTATTTCGTTGAATTTCTTAAATCTTGATTCGGTTTCTTTTTTTCTCGTATGTGTATTTTACGCAAATAAGTTGCAGATAAATTTGTTGAACATTAGATAATTTAGTAAAAAACTGACAACAAAAAATATTACGAAACAAAACTAAAGTAGTGAAAAATTAATTGAAGACTTTTTTTGTAGAGTACAGTCCAAAATGTTGGACACTTGGTGCAATTATTGCTGCGATATTTGTATAAAAACACCTATTAAGTTTACGATACCTCATTCATAGATTATGAAACATACACACATGATTTAAAAACAACTAAAACACTGGGGAACTAACATTTTCTATGTTGGCTTAAAATTCTTAGTACGTTCTCTAAGGGTTTAAATGAAAATTTCAATCACGCATTTTAGTACGTTCTAAGGGTCTAAAAGTAAATTTCAATCCCAAGTTTTCAGTAGGTTCTAAAGGTTTAAAAAACATTTCAAGCACAAATTATATTTCAATCACACATTTTTAGTACTTTCTAATGGTCTAAAAAAATTCAATTACAAATTTTTGTCCGTTCTAAGGGTCTAAAAGAAAATTTCAATCACAGTTTTAGTACGTTCTAAGAGTCTAAAAGGAAACTTCAATCAAAAATTTTAAGTACGTTCTAAAGGTCTAAAAGAAAATTTCAATCATACATTTTTAGTACGTTCTAAGGGTCTAAAGGAAAATTTCAATCACAAAAAATATAGTAACCTCATTATAAAGTCCAAGCAAAAACCTTGACCTGGACCTTAGCTGGCTTTCTTTCGTTAGACCTTTTCCGTAGATCTCTGCATGGGAGGTATACGACATACGAGAGGAATGTGATGTGTAGCTAGAGTGTTGGGAAGTTAAATTGGTGTAGACTGGGATAATGATTGCTCCATTCTCTTCGGACATTGGCGTTACAGCATTGCTGTCATCGGCGTATGGCAAGTGTTCTTGAGCGTCGACCAGAGTTTGCAGGACCAGTGGTTTCCGGTCGCCGTACCGTCGACCGTTGCGCCAATTGACACTGAACTGGCTTGCCCGGCTGCCCCGTCGAATGTTAAATGGTGAACCAGGAAGACTAAGACTCGCCTGCAAGCACCCGATCAACCACAAGAGCATTAGAATATTCAATGGATGGTTGTTGCTATGTTTCACAAATGCTATGAGATCATCCATACATTGAGAGTAAGACTTACACAAAAAGTTGGCAGAACCTGTTGTGAATTCTTTGGTGGTTGGAGAGATTCAGTCTAATTAGAGCAGCGGTTCTCAACTTGGTGGGAACGCCCCTACAAGTCTTGTAGAAGACTTTGTAGTTGTAGAAGAATTGCAAGAAAGGCGTGAACGTATAAAATCAATCAAGTAAAAAAGTAAAACCAGCAACAGCTTACTCAGTTTCACGGCCGCATGTGAATGTATTTTGAATTATGTCCGTTTTTTTGTTGAGGTTTTTAGAGCAGTTTCAGCCACTTATCTCTTGCTGGTGGATTTTCAAAATTCGCATTCATAAAGACAAAATATCGATCTAGACATTGTAAGTGGCAATTGCTGTTGGAAAAGTGAGTAGTATTACTTCTCATCATGTTTCCTAGACTTCATTCGAAATTATCTGTATTTGCATATAATAACTAGTTTCAGCTATCCTAACCAATTTCAGTTTTAAATTCCGAATGCACTACCTGTTTTAACCATGTAGGATGGGAAGGGAGGGGAGGATGACCTTACATCAGATTTCAAAGAGGGCACAAGGCATAAAAACTCCAGAATTAAAAGGCACCTCTGTTGTTATTGTTAGTGACCAAAACTCATGTCCTTTCTGTTTTCAACACAAAAGTTAAAATGTGACATATAAAAAGAAGGAAAATCTATCCAAATGCACAAGTGAAGTATTTTATTCGCAATAGAATAAAAAAAATATAATCAAGTCAAATTTTGAAAATAGAAGACGGGTGTTTCAGAGTGATAAATTGTCAATAGAAGATATCCAAATTCTGCAAAATATGCTCAGTTTTTACGTAGTAACTTTGAAACAGCTATCTGCATTTTCTATTGAAAATGTCCAATTTGATACATTTTTTTTGCAAAACCTACTTGTCATCAAGCTAAATTTTATCTGAGGTTTATACGTTTCATGGATCATGTCTTAATAGTTACATGCTAATTTTAATGTGAAGCTACCCATTGCTTTTAATTAAAGAAAATGTTTTTTTTAAGCTTTCAATCTGAGAAAAAACTTACTAATAATTAAACGGATAAGCATGATTGCGATAAAGTAGTTTTTGTTTTATGAAACACAATTTGTATTATAGGGCTGAATCATAAAAAAAGTGTTTTATTTGCAATTTATTAATATCCAAACTTTCAGATAAATCATGTCGTTATTTACAGAGCATTACAGCTTTTTGTTACGAAAACGTTTCAAAACTAGTGATTTAGTTTCTAGAAGAAAACAGAGCTCTAAACTAGTGAATTCCTTCAACCACGTTCACAAAAGGTTGTGACAAAATCTTCGCACATAGACAAAGGCAGCTTCCTACTAAAATCAGTTCTGAAGTTACTATGTACCAGTTGCAGCTTTAATATTCTGAAATACTTTATCTTGAGGCACCTAGAAACAAAACTTCTAATTTTTGCACTTTTGCAAGGGAAAATGTGATGGACATTTTTCAAAATTAACATAAATATCACGAAACATCATACGATTTTGTCAATGATTTAAACAAATTAGCGGATACTTAAATTACTGGCAGAGACAAGTGCACACGTTTAGCAAAATATTAAGGGGCCATTCCATTCAATATCCTACCCAAAAATGAAGAGAATTCGGTGTAAAAACTCATGTGTGTCAAAAAAGGAAGCTGCAGGCATGTCTTTTGTGCATAACATGTTCTTCAAACAGAGTGAGTGAAACAATTACAATTGGCATCAGAAGTGCTTTTGGTGCAGAAGGCACTCAAAGTGCAGAATGTGACAGCATCGAATTTTTTGGCCAATCAGTGCAATCAACATATAAATAATACTGCCATTTTCAAATATAGAAAAAAGACTTAATGTCGTTTCGAAAATATTTCTCAAATGAAAAGAATAGTTTGAACTCAAAAGATGTATTTCTTATGAATGAATGCAGTACGTATTTTATTGAATTAACAGTGATTTTTTGCAGCATGCTAGCTACTGTGAGGATAGCTTCATAAAGTATTAAAAATGAAGCGTTACGTACCTAAAGTATCTTTCAAAATAAAAAATCTACATTTCTTGTCGTTAAGTACGTAAGATATATTACTGGTTCTGGATCTTACAAAAAAAGCTCTAGTTACTAAAATAAAAAGCTGTTAAAATTATAATTTGCAACCCTAAAGCTGTTCATTTCCTGTATTGTGATACATAAAATGAACACTTTTGGAAAATAGCAGTAGTTTGACAATTTTTTAGTCATCTTTGAGTGTGATATATCGTGGAAGGCGCCCTTCTAAAAGGAGTGATAACTTAAAATAAATTTTATATATACAATTTTTCGTTATGATTTAGTCACTTTTGAGACAAAGAACTAGATTGTTCTAATGACAGTATAACATTCAAAACTTCTGAAAGTTAAAAAAATGAAAAATTATGAAATATTATCTTCTTTTTCATATAAAAGAGTTGACTTCGTAAAATATGAAGAATAATTTGACTTAAAACAGAAAAAACAATTCACAGTAGAGTTCTGCAGAACGTTATAAAAATGCAAAACGGAAAAGATATTTTGAAGAAATTATGATTTATTCCTGTTTTGTTGTAAATCTCAGAAAGAAGCAAGAGTCTGATTAACTTAAAATTCATGTCCACAGATGGGGGTCCTACATACGTCACTGAGCTCTAAAACTAAAACTATTTTCAGTGCATTCATTTTATGTCATGCGCAGTAAACGGAAACGTCACTTCACACGAACGATTGTAAAAAATATATATTGAAACTGTAAGTAAAATTTAGTTTTTTATTCATTGAAGAATACAGACGGATACTTGAATTGCATTTCGTCTCATAGTTCTTACTTTTCAGGAACCATATTATTAATGAAAACGCGGACTATGTCTCTGAGAGTTTAAAAAAGAAATAACTGAGACATACAAGTGATTCAAAAATCATTCTTTTTAATATAGTGTGAATCGAGAATATAGGTAAAATTGTAACTGGTGCTGTACTTTTTCAAAAGAAACAGTTTTCACCACATAATGCGGCTCAAACGCTAGTACTTCACTGAGAGATCAGTTTAGACTGGAAAATGGACGTCACAAAGATACGATTGAATAAAGGGCAGGTAGTCTTTATTGCTGATATGCACACATTGGAATCAAAACCACCAGATTTCTATAAGCCTCACATAGGTGACTAAGTAAATTAAACATAACTTCTTGGAACTAGTCTAAAGAAGAAAGTCCATTAAGGTGGTCGTTTATTGGAGCATGAGTTGTACAATTTTAACAGTACTAAAGATAATTAAGTCGTTGTTATGTTTGTTTTATCGTGTTCCCCATTTTCAGTTTATGCGCTTTCTGCTGGATCAATCTTTTTCCAGCTCATATTCTTGGAAAATTTAAATTTTAAACTACCTGGCAAAGTTTTCCCCATCTTTTTTGGACAACGTTATTTTTGTTGATTGCTGAAAGGCTACTTTCCTACTTAGAACACTTTTAACCCAGGAGAACTCGCGGTACTTTTCGTCACACGAAAGCTCGCGGGGGGCTCCGTAGGCCCGGAGTGGTTATTTCAATAAAATGAGTTTTCAAAATAGGAAAAAAAAAATGTTTTCATCACTGAATTATGAAGAGATAAACAGCCTCCAAAATATGTTTTAAAAAGTAAGGTTTAAGAAAGTTTTATGATACATGAATCTAACTCTTCTTCTGAGCATGACTGATGATCGCTTTACTGTTCTGTGTCAACTTCTTCTTCATCATCTTCATTAAGGAAGTCCTCACCAGTTGAAACCTAAACTAACTAGGTCTGCAACCTCTTCTTTTCATCTTTGTAGCTTAAATAGCGATGCATTTCACAACCTCTTCCTTTACATTCACAATTTGAAATGAAAAGCGTGAGCCGGGCCTCTGAAGCCAGAACCGGAATTTTCTGGGGAAAAAGGGGAATGTATATTCCTGAAAAGCATGTGGTCAGCATGTAGGTCACCTTGAACGCAGCTACTGTGGACCTCATTAATTTCCGTTGAAGGGGTAATTTTTGGCAGCGTAGTTTTGTAATGACCGGGCTTGAGAGGCCCGATGCGAGTTCTCCCGGGTTAAGCAGAAAAATATCGTCGATTATATCCTTTAGCTGTCAAAAAGCATTTAACTTTTATACACTTTTATTAAAAATGTTCAGATAATTTTTTCTAAAAATTACCGAGAACTCTACTGCATGACCGAACTGTAAGAGAAATCGAGAAAGAGTAGCTTTCATAGTTGATGAATACCTATTCTCATACTTGTATATTGGTTCCAGGAACATTAGAACAGTCTGGTTCATTTCACCATCAGAGGAACTATTACTTACTGGTTACAGATCTGGAATTGTCGAGCAATAGCTGCCGAAGGCTTGCGTTAGTGAAAGACTACGTTACTCAGTTAAACCCGACCAGAAATCATCCTTCACCCGCTGTTTAATGCATTGACTTCTATTTAGGATAATGCTTGACTACGTGCATCGAAAATTACACGAAAATGACTGCTAAATATTATAGGTATTTAATGCTTAAAAACCGAGAAAACGATGGATCTAGTGATTGCAATACCGGTAGACCGATATACCGAATATCGGTATTTTTGATATCTACCCCCCTAATAAATAGTTTTTTTTAATTCAAGAGTTTTTGAATTTAACTAATTAGATATATACTGTTGTTTTGAATATAAATTTCTTTTTCGATGAGACGGTTCCAAAATCAATCTATTGAAATAAAAAATTGGCTTCAAAAGCATGAATTTATAGAATATCAATGAAGAAAAGTAGCGGAAAGATTACATAATGATATTTTCATCACCGGAGGGTGTAATGAATCGCACTTTCTTGAGTTTATGTGAAGCACGTTTTTATTTTCTCCATTCCCTTGACTTGCCTCCAGTGAAAACTAATTTTAAGTGTAATTACATATGTTTTTGTACTAGGAACAATTTATTCCAACCATCAATTGCAGCATTTCTTTATGATATTTTTTTTTAAATATTTGTCACAATTTTTTTTATGAATTTTGAGAAATATTTTTTCTTGTTGGTATAGCAAGCAGAAATTTGTTGTCACCGGTATTAGCAAAATGTTCTGTGTCGCTCTTCAGCTTTATACCAAGCGAGAAAATATTTATAATACCTTGAATAAAGAGGTAAGGCATAATCAGTTGAAACTTATTTTCAAAGATTTACATAATTGGAAGGAATTTCAAAAAGAAAACGAAAAAAAAAAAGAATCTAACAAGATCAAATCTATCGTAAATTTCAAACCAAAGGGTTAATAAAAAGCAAACACAAACCTATTCTTACTAAGAGGAAATCGTTGAAGACGGTTGGAAAAGAATTGTCGCTCGAAGAACAGTTAATATGCATAATAGTAAGTATTCAGCTATAAATTATAATGATAAAAAACTACCCACAATGCAAAAGAAACGCCCAAAAACTCTCAAAAATGAATTTTTTCAAAACCAACAACTTAAAAGACCGAATTATTTGAAGATTAAGGACTTCTAGGCAACTACAGGAGGGAGTTGTATCGTACAGTATTAACAGTACCATTGACCTGCGTGAATTCAGAAAGAATATTTTCAACTGCAGAAAATATTTTGACTAAAAGGAGATCCAGGCTTTGAGAAAATTAAATTGATACATTATGTTTTTTGCTATTATTGATTTTTTAATATGAAATGTGCTCCTTCATTTTATATTTGTTCACAATAAGTAAATGATGCACCTTTTGCACAAAATAATGAAATATGGCAACGAAACAATATGTTTTTGAATATTATTTGGGAAATTTCTAATACTGGTATTAATACCGGAATTCCGGTATCACGTTTAAAAAATACCGAATACCGGTGTTGTATTTTCGGTCCGGTATTGCAATCCCTAGATGGATCAGTAATGTCGCAAGAAAAAGATACGCTTCTTTTCTTAAATAGAGAAACAACCGCAGAAAAAAAACATGAGTTCAAAATTTATAAAGTGAACACAAAACTCTATCAAATAATAATACAACTGCTCCTTATTTTGAGTAAAAATTAGTAATAATTCCGCACCTTTTGTGTGAAAAAATATGCAAAAAAGTATGATATCAAATCCGATGGTTAAATGAGTTGGCTTAATTAATTCTGCTTAGAATTTTGCATTAAAAAGGAATGGATTAACATGAACCACTTAAAAATATTAACATAAGTACATCCAGTTATTTTGTTTTATTCATAATTTTCCGTAAGTTGATATATTTTTTTCATTAAAAACAAGAAACATAAAAAAAAAAAAAAAAAAAAAAAAAATACTTTCTTTATTTTTAATCCTTTTTCACAGCGGGTGAAGTTTGATATTATCTACTCTACAAGCTACTTCTACTCTACAAAATTTGCCCTTATGTTATATATTATAAAGAATCAGAAAAAAATAGGATTTTTGGGAAGACTACAAAGGACTGCATATGGAATACAATTTTTTAATACAACATTTTACAAGAAAAATTCTAATCTACTATCTATTAAAAAAATAAAATTATAAAAGAAAAGTAATCTAGATCTACTTGGAAATTATTTTTAGCTTCGTTGTCATCCTGTCAAAGAAAAAAGTTCATATTAGATTTTTAGCTAATATTTATATAATTAAATATAAACACTTTTACTTCATTTAAGATAAATTCTAGTTTTCTGAAGTTTTACTGATATATTTTTCTCTAAACAAGAAAAGCTTTATATTCTCTAGTAAAATAAACTTATGAATGAATTTCATTTAAGCAATGTAATAAAACAAAATTTAAAAAGGAGAGGTTTTCTTTTTTTTTAAATTAATTACATTATTGACGATTCCTCATTACTTTCAGAAATAAATAAATAGCGTAACAGAGAATTATCTTAACCATTTTAAACAATAATTTTGAGAAATTCTAACTGTTTTATTTGCACAATAATATTACATCGCTTATAAAAAACTAAACATTTAATAATTTTGTTGCAACACCATATTCAAAAGTATCTATTCATGGAATGCAGTCTTGTTGCCAATCGCTATTATAAAAAGTCCTGCTGCCGAAACATAGTAATATATTACACTAACAAGATTATCAGTGATTTTATTTAAACCAAGAAAAAGTACACTGCACTTTCTTCTGAGAAGTCGCCATTTCCTTTAATTCTCTCAAATGGCTATCAACTAGCGCCCTCTACTTCAGACAATTAATACCAAAAGAAAAAAAAGTTCAGTTTTGGATTCCTTTGCAGCAAAGCTCGCTTCATTTCACCAGATAATATTTTGCTCCATCCATTTGCACAAGTCACACTTTGTTACACATATATTTGCACTTCATTCTGTAAGTTTTAGGCCTACTGTAGTTGAGGCAAATCTAACCTGGCAGTGTCATAATGCTGCGATTGTAGCCTTCACGATGCTGCCAAATAAGGTTTGTCCCAACTATAGTTGAATACGAGGCAACTTAGTTAAATTAGCTTTCGAAAAAGTTGCCTGTCAACCAGTTTTTCGTTGTCTTCACACGAAGCAACATAGTTGAATCAACTATTCTTCTAATAAGCCGAATTTATTCTAGCAGCTGCTCCACAATGCATTTGAAACTAAATCGACTTAACTCAACTGGTTTACTCATGCGCAGAAATAGTGTTTGGCATTGTCCTGATGTGTTGAATTGACTTTTTAGTTAATGAGAACCGTAGTGGCACATGTGCCTGATTAGTCGACTGTCATGAAAAGGATGTCAGGCGGATCCTTTCCTTTTTTTACCAGGTTACACTTCCTGATAGCCACCTTATCGAAAGTTGATTCAACTAAAATGCATCGTGTGTAGGAGGCGCTAAACTTTGATTCCTTTTTGTTTGAATATAAGGAATTATTAAATAAATAATAATATGAAATACAAAATTTCGAAAAAGGTTTTGCTGTATTTTGAAAATAGTGAGTTTAACGTGTTGCGAGCGTGACCCAACGGTCTCACCCGTATACTGCCGTGCTAAGCACAAAAGTGGTATCTGCACTTTTTGTCAAAACTGAGTTATTGTCAGCAGGTGATTCTCTGCCACATATTTTACCCATGTACAATGTTTTATGGTCATTTGTCACTGAGAAATACTTTTTTAAAAATTCTGAAAAAGTTTCATTTGAATGAAATACATGGAGGCACACAACTTTAAAGGGTAATTTCTCATTTTGAACTAAGCTGCAGATACCACTTTTGCGCTTAGCACGGCAGTATAGCGTACAAACTATTATTTTTCAAGTACAAAACATTTTTAGAAAGTTGAGATTTCACATTATAATGCATGATGGTTCTTTACACTCGTTCAATTAAGAACCAAAGCTTAAAATTTCGGGACTAAAGTGCAAATATATCTGTAAAAATGTTAAACTTGTGCAAAAGGATTGAGCAACCTTTTGTTATTATTGTTTAAAATGGAAAAACTCTTTCTCGGACACGCAGTATATTGATTTAAATTTCCTAGTTTTTTAATCTTTTTTCTACAAGATTTATGCTTAAACATCTTTGCACTATAAATATTTACAATTAAGATCAAATATGCTGCTCTGTAGCTCATCAAACGCACCACAATAATAAGAAATAAGCTGTAAATATTTTACACATTAATATGTTAAATACTTTTCCAATATATGTAATTTATCACTCGTATCTGTGAACGAAATAGTCTGAAAGTCAAATTAAACTATTCAAACTAAATTGTATTTTTTAATTAAAAATGGTGCCTTGAAAAATTGATATACACGAAATTAGTTCCTGCAAAGCATTTATACGTACAAAATTTACCATTCTCTACCTTAATTACCAAATGAAAATAATGACATGTATTTTTAAATTTTAACTAAATTAAAATAATTTGATTATTATTCCAATAGGTTTTAAAGTTTTATTGCATTATTATCAAAAATGCATCAACTAAATAAATGAATAAATTTTGTAAAAAGTAGACCTCTTCGTTAATAATTGAATAAAATCGTATGAATTAAGAATTTTCAAATCTTTTATGCTGCTAGTAGACAATATATTTTCTTAAATTTCTCTTCATTCAACTGAAAAAGAATTTCACTAGACATTCTACCTATACTTGTAATACAATTTGTAGATGAAAACTAAAACATGTAAGGTCTCTAATTTCAGTTTATAAAAGACAAAAACTCCTACCTTTCTCATCTTGTTATTAATTCTCGTTTTTTGTTCTCGCTCATAAACGCTTTCACCATCTGCACTGCGAATACTTCCTCGCTCTTTCACATCTTTCTCTTCGTTCCCTTTCTCCTGATTAACAAATAATTCGTAAGAAGCGCAAGACAGATCAGATGGACTTTTCACCACGCCTTCTCCCCTCTTCTCCCTCTCTCTCTCCTCTTCCTCTTCAATCTGAGTGAGAAAAGACGTTTAGCGACTTAAATGTGTTTTAAAAAGCATTTAAAGTAATTTTCATGTTGTAGAATTTTTTTTTTTATTATGAAAATGTGCTGCATCCTCAATGGGATGAAGTTCATTTAGTTGTTCAACACATTTTTTTAAAAGGATGAGTGCGTTAACACGTTAGAGCTTCTTAAATTCATAATTTTCTTCGTGGATTTTTAATTTGCATGAATTTTTAGCAAAAGTAAGAGTGTGATTTCCATATGAGGCAAGTGAGAAGCTAAGGGATGTAAGTGCCAAAATTTTAAAATTTGGAGATAATCAGTACAAATGGTAGGAGAACTTCTCCTCTGTCTTGGGGCAAGAGATGGTACTAGTAGCCCTGGTAGTTGCTGCTATGCAGCATGATTTAGAAAATAATTTCAATGAAAATATACCTAGGATGTTATCTTTAAACGCGTTTAACTCAAAACTTGAAAATGTCCACTTATATACCTTTGCTTCTCACTGCCTCATATAAAACTGCTACTAATACGCTAAAGAAATCTTTCAATTTCTTTTTAATAGTTGATATCATACTAAAATGTTTAAATTTAACGATTATGAGTTTTACGCTTTATTGTATTCTCAGAATAAAAACCTGGTGTCAGTAGCTCTGGTGGGTGATGCTATACATCATGATTTAGAAAAAGAATTCAATGAAAGTCAACGTAGGATCTGAACTTGAAACGCGTTTTACTCGAACCTTTAAAATGTCCACTTACGTCCCTTTGCTTCTTACTGTCTTAAATAATACTAGAAGACATTCAACGCCGAAGCTGCGCTGGGTGTATGCTTTGGAAGAAATTAGCTGTGAAAAGGGGAGGCTAGAATCAACTGGTACAAAAGGCCTTGGCCCACATTGGGTTGTTGCGCCACGGATGACGATGATGATGAAGAGTGTAATTTTAGCATGGAACGAAAGTGGTACACTCAATATACGAAATACCAATGGACATTTTTAAACGTATTTCGTAAATACTAGAAATTGAGCATTTAACTAGCATTTTTCATCGAGTCATCCGACTGAATCTTATCTTTGCAAATGGCCTAACTAATATTATATTACAAAGAACAGTTAGAACATTTTCCGATTGTGAAAGAATCGTTCACGGAATGGAGGTTAGAATCTCGGATAGAGCGCAGACAATTAAGATTCCAGTACCAAAGAAGAGTCATTTGTGATAGAAGCAAATATGGAGTAAAAAACTCTATTATCACACTTGCGGTCTTTTTTAAAATAAACTTTTAGTGACACATATAGAAGACATTTTGAGAGTTCCCTAAGTTTATAAACAACTGTGTTGGCGAAATCATCGTTTGAAGACGACACTGGGAAAAAAGTTTTCGAAAGTTTAGTGCTCTACCTCATCAACGAGTCTACAAATGCAACTTAACTGTATTTAACTAGTTTTTTTTTCTTCTAAATGGTTATATTATATTTTTGTATCATTTTGAAAAACCCGAAAAAAAAAAGAAATCATTTAAAATCATTAAGAAATTTAAAAAAAAAATAAATATGTTTCAACTGTGTTGATTATTTGTATTAATCCTAAACAAAATAAAGAGATGGGTTTTTCTGAAACAAGCTTACGTGAAAGAAGAAAATTTAACGAAATGCTCCCGCATGTTTGAATTTAAGTAAGTAATAAATCCGAGAAAATGATTTATTCTAAAGTCATTAAGAAAATTAAAAGAAAAAAAACATCTATGTTTCAACTGTGTTGACTATTTGTATCAATCCTAAAGAAAATAAAGAGATGGGTTTGTCTGAAACAAGCTTACGTGAAAGAAGAAAATTTAATGAAATGCTCTCGCATGTTTGAATTTAAGTAAATAATAAATCCGAAAAAATGATTTATTTTAAAGGCATTAAGAAATATATAAGAAAAAAAAACATTTATGTTCCAACTGTGTCGACTATTTGTATCAATCCTAAAGAAAATAAAGAGATATTTTTTTTTTTCTGAAGCAAGAGCGTACGTGAATGAAGAAAACTTAACGAAATGCTTCCACATGTTTGAATTTAAGTACCAAATAGTACACTCTCTTACCAGCCGAGCTGCTTCAGCTTGCATAGCAGCTTCCTCAGCAGCCGCCGCTTCCTCTTCTTCCTCCGCTTTCTTCTGCAGCTCGTCGTAAGACATAGCTACAATAGCCAAGATCAAATTCACGAGATAGAATGATCCCAAGAAGATGATGACTACGAAGAAGCACATGTGCAGTGGACCCGCAGTTATTAAAATCTTCAAAAAAAGAAAATACATGACGGAAATTATTTCTGCACGTGATCAAGATACTTGCTTTGAAATGAGGTAAATATTGTTCAGTAAGTTACCGCCCTATAGCCAGGGCCCTAAGGCAGAAATACATAAAATACACCGCCACCTCAGTCAATTCCAGCCGAGGACTGCAGTTTGGTGCTTATTAGCACTCATCAGCCCGGCATTGGAAAGTAACTGAGCTGGAGGTGGAAAACCTCTTAAGGAAGTCAAGAGTGCCAAACAAACTGGTAGCTAATATAGAATAAGCACTGACCAAACAAGTGACCGAAGCAATGGTTCGGTTCAACTCGAATATTGAAGGCAAGGCAGGTATATTCAGTAAGTTACCGCCCTATAGCCAGGGCTAAGGCAGAAATACAGAAATACATGAAGAGGTTTTCCACCTCCAGCTCAGTTACTTTCCAATGCCGGGCAGATGAGTGCTAATAAGCACCAAACTGCAGTCCTCGGCTGGAATTGACTGAGCTGGCGGTGTATTTCATGTAAGGTAAATATTGCTTAAATTTAAAGTTATCTACGTTCAAACGCATACTTACACATTGATATAAATTCTCCCAATAGTCCTGAGTCATTAACCTAAATGATGACAACAAAGCCGAACCAAATGTGTCGAAGCTCGTATAACCGTAGTTTGGATTTTCACCAAAACCTTGTAGACACGTATAATTATCAGGACAGAGGCTGGAAAATGAAGTATACAATAAATTTTTGTACATGTAAATGAAAACAATTATTATTACATTACATTTTTATAACCTTGATTTTCACTGCCATTTTCAATTTAAAAATTTCACTGAGAAAGATGCAGAAACTACGACTTTTGGGTGGTAGAAACAGAAATAGATGCCACAAGAGGAGAAGAAAATTATTTTGTTTCAAAGCAATTGATATACCAGATAAAAAAAACTAGATTTTGAAAATCAATTTGAATAATCAAAATTGTTAATGATCTCTATCTCTTATAATTAGCTTCCATAGGACAGTTCTCTCAGCTTCAAAACATTTAAGTTAATAATAGAGTGGAGCCAGCGTATTGGAATATCCGTTGTAAGAATATCCAGATTAAGGGGGGATTACAAAATTTTGTAATTTTTTTTTTATCATTTAAAAAACTTTTCCGTTTTTTTTTCTGCTTAAAAAGACGGATTGAATTTTGTTTCCATCTTAATGACAACTAAGGATATAATTATTTTTTTTTGTTTGCATTTTTGTTGCAACTAATATTATATCTAACTAAAAACTTAAACGCGTTTTTCTCCATGATGTAGTTTTTCCCGATTTTCGCATTCAAAATCTTATAAGTCAAGAACCAATAAAGATAAAGTAATGAAATTTGGAGCATACCTTTTTCGAACAGTTTACTTCAATTTTTATTCGGCGAATTTGAAAAAAACGTTTACTGCAAAAAACGTTTACTGGATTTTTTTTTTTAAGTATCTTCTAATTTTTCGAAATATTTCTTCAAATATTTTTTATTTTTTATTGAATTAATAGTTTTAAAATCACCGAATAAAAAATAAGCTTATATAGTTGTGCATAATTTTTTGAAAAAAAAAAAAGAAAATTGACCAAGAATATTTTGAGTTATAGCGATTTCAAGCAAACCCATTTAAAATAAATAAATAAATTTTAAAATAAAAATTATATGTATATTTATGTTATGATTTTAATTATTAAATAGATGGTGAATCAGTGCAAAAAATTTCAAAACTCTAAACCATTTATTATTATTTTTTTTCAAAATGTGTCAAGGACCCCCTTAATGTAATAAATTTTAAATGTATCAAACTATTGTAGTTTGTCATTTTGGTCTCGATGATGGACTATACCGCTTATTAGAATATTTTCTGATGGCAAAGTGGCTGTTCCACTAAACGAACTCGATTGCACTGACAAATTAAAAGTTTTCGTAATCAATAATTTCATTCAGGTGTTGACCACGTGTTTTGAAAATTTATAGTTTTGCATGAATTTCAGTTTACTTTTTCAGATTTTCTATACGTAGTCATTAATGGTGAACTTGTAATTGATTGTAAAAAAAAAAATAAATAAAAAAATCCTTTTTCGTTTCAGAAACAGAAATTACCAAAATCGATTTGGACGCAGAAAGAAAGATAGGAGAGAATTGAAGGGAAATTTTAAGATTAGAAAAAACTACAATTGAAAAGCTAAGCACTAAACAAGTTAGTGAAAATACAGCATTTTTTTGAGACTGTTGTGACCAACTGGGTAAAAGTCTCGGAATTAGAAAGTACGAGCAAAATAACTGTATGACATTTTGATTTCAAGTTAATTTTAACGTAACGTACCCAATGCTTAAATTCAATAGCACCTAATAAACCAAAAACACACTAAACTATTGAGTTTAGAAAGTCTAATAACCGTTGTATGATGATTTTTGTTGCAATATAAGATTACAACTTACTTAGCGTTCGGTCGACAAAGTTTTGGCTCTGGCGCTCCTTCTAAATGATACTGATTAGCTAGAATATAAAACAAAATGTCATAAGTAATGAGTACATTTCAAGCTTTTCCATATAAAAAACTGTTTAAAATTCTTTAGTAACAGCTATCTAAAACACAGAAGCCAATCAATAAAAATTGCCACAAAATCAATTCCCACAAAATATTTTGCCACAAAATCAATTGCCCTACTGCTGAAGTATTTTCCTAGGTTAGACAGTATTCTGTTTACAAAAAAGCTTTATTGAGAGCATAATTATTCAGCAGAGAAATGAGGAAAATATCAAATTAAACAGTTTTAGAATTTTATTAGAAAAATGAAAGGCTTGTGTTAGATATGTTTTTCACGATTTTCAATATTCAGTTTTATCAAGGGATGTCGTAAAAATGAGGTCCATTTTCGGAATACGATTTCAAACGTTTGTTAATCTGCAGTACAGTATTTGAAATATCATGAAAAAATTTGAATGACACTTGAAATTATAACATACGGATTTCGTTTAAAAAATAAAAGGAAACGAAAAAGGAAAAAAAAAAAAAGCATTTCAAAAACAATCAAAAATATATTTTAAATAAAAAAAATCTAATGTGACTAAAACATCCCCGCATACGTTTAACATAGTTTAACGTTAAGATACCACACCCTGACTCCGGGTTAAAAATCACAAAACTTTAAAAGCAAAAAAAAAAAAAAAAAAATTGTATTAAATACAGAAAATGTACGCTTAAAAACTGGTCATTTAAATCTTTAAGACAAAATTTTGAAACGACTTTTAACTCGTAACAACTTGAGGTCATTATAATAACAGACATGCAGAATGCAAATTAATAATTCCATTTGACTTATCAACAAGAATTTCTTTTATTTTTCTGTCACATCTAGGTACAAAGTTAAAAATAGAATCCCAAAATATCTTCACCTTAAGTTGAGTTTAAAAAAGAAAAAAAATCAAATACACGTTTATAAGTTGAGATTTTTGTAAATTGTTGTTTCACTAAAAGTTTCATTTTTTTTTTTTTTGAGAATTTGTTTCAGTTTTAAATCTTTGCCCCCCCCCCTTGTTTATTTTCCCTCATTCATGAATGAAATCGTGATAAATTTATTTCACGCAAATAATGTATTTTAAAATTGAAACGAGGAGTCGAAGAACAAGACGTCAAAATAGCATTACTTGAAGATTTAAAAAAAAAAGAAAAAAAAAATCCATGCAAATTTAACAAAATTCATTAAACTGCGATATCTGTTTTGGACCAGCATTCATAACATTCAATATTTTCATACATTTATAAAATACATATGAACTATGAACAAATACAATAACTTTGCTTGGGGCGGTAATTTATAATTTATAAAAAAATGTACAAATAATACTTTTTCGAGCATTTTTATACTGATATTTTTAAACCTGCAGAGAGCTACTTTGAAAAAGGCCTAAGAAGGTAAGTATTTTGAAAAAGAAAAAAAAGGTTATCTGAACTTTTTTTAGATAGATAGGTGGCATTCCATATCAGCTTTATTCCTAAAATAGGTCCTCTCCTAAATGACAGAATTTGTTTATGCAACAGGGGCTAAGCAGGCTCAAGTAAAATTTTCTGAAGACAGTGTGAAATTTTCGGAAACTATGAGGAAGCCCACCTCTCTCCCCTCCGTAGAAACTCTTCAAATATGCATAGAAAAATCCTTGAAATTATTAAAAATAATCATTTAAAATGTTTTTTTTTTTAAATGATTGTTCAGTTTTAAAATGTGTTGTCAGCCCAACATTTTCGGAAATAGCAACCCAAAATTCGCGGAATTTTTGGAAATTTACGGATCAAAAACACCCTTATATGCATACATTATGGCAAATCAACTAAAAATGCGCATGCGTACTACCCTATCAAATGAAGTGAAAAAAAAACATCAATTTTTTCTCATTATGCTACATATAGTGCCAAAAATGATGCCTTAGACTCATCGAACCAAACATTTAGTCAAGAACTTTAAACTCAAAAAAATTAACATTGCTTCAAATTTCAGTTAATTAAAAGTACCGTGACTCCTCGTCATATAACACTTAGTTTCTTCGTTTGATTGGATTTATTGTACTTTTATTCTGTTTCTCAAAAAAAAAAAAAAGGAATGAAAGACAACTTTGGTTTTAAATTCGAGACTCCTGGAATAGTAAAAACTTAGTATTTCTTCAAAAATTGTTGGTTTCTATGGGGTTGGCCATGAATGAGGCCACAATTCTCCCCTCAATCCCTTGTTGTCACAAAGTGTCAAGTGTCACCTTACCCTCTCCCTCTTTTGTAACGTGTCACGCCGCTTTTCATAGACATTTTTATGTATAAAGAGGTGTGAGGTCACACTTCTTGTAACCCCCTCCTTCGCCCCTAATGCTAGATGTCAAAATTTTCATGAACACCTTCCCCCTTAAACAGTGACATCATTTGTGGACAGCACCATTGAATAAAATAGGAATTATTTAGGTTCATCGGAGTCCATAGCAGATCAATCATTTACTCTTTTGATCCTTTTCCCTCCCCCTGCAAAACAAGAACCCGATCTAAATATTTTTGAATACTTTTTCATATTAAAAAAAGCAACTTTTAAGTTCATTTCCTTTTGTTACGATTAGTGGAAAAGTCGTGGAAGTGTAATTATAATAAACGTTTATTGTGTGTATATCAGTCCTTTAAATGCTAGAGTTACATCTTGTTTACGGAAATATCAAAAGTTTTTGTTCTCACGACATAACGAGGGTTTATTTTATTAATATAGCTTTGAGTTTTAATGGTTACATTAAAAAAGAAAAAAAAAACCCTCAAAATACAGGATGTCCGAAAAGGTCTTTACACATTAAAAAAATGGATCGAAACGCAACAAACTGTTGTAGGAACACGCGATTTGATGCCACAAATGATGCTGTGACGTGCCACAATACATGACAGGTTTAAGAATTTTTATGCCATTGGAAAAAAAGACGAAAAAAGAAAAAAGTGTATGTACATCACTACACATCAATATGTGCACCGTATGTTGCTCGAATCACATCTATATAAACAGTACTCAAGTTCATCCCATATCCACAAACAGTCCAAATCCGTCTGTTGCTCGAATCACATCTAAACAGTATTCAAGTTCCTCCCATATACACAAACAGTCTAAATCCGTATGTTGTTCAAATCACATCTAAACATTACTCAAGTTCATCCCTTGTCCACAAACAGTCCAAATCCGTCTGCTGCTCGAATCACATCTAAACAGTTCTCAAGTTTATCCCATGTCCACAAACAGTCCAAATCCGTCTGTTGCTCGAATCACATCTAAACAGTATTCAAGTTCCTCCCATATACACAAACAGTCTAAATCCGTATGTTGTTCAAATCACATCTAAACATTACTCAAGTTCATTCCTTGTCGACAAACAGTCCAAATCCGTCTGCTGCTCGAATCACATCTAAACAGTTCTCAAGTTTATCCCATGTCCACAAACAGTCAGAATCTGTGTGTTGCTCGAATCACATTTAAACAGTACTCAAGTTCATCCCATATCCACAAACAGTCCAAATCCGTCTGTTGCTCGAATCACATCTAAACAGTATTCAAGTTCCTCCCATATACACAAACAGTCTAAATCCGTATGTTGTTCAAATCACATCTAAACATTACTCAAGTTCATCCCTTGTCCACAAACAGTCCAAATCCGTGTGTTGCTCGAATCACATCTAAACAGTTCTCAAGTTCATCCCATGTCCACAAACAGTCAGAATCCGTGTGTTGCTCGAATCACATCTAAACAGTTCTCAAGTTCATCCCATGTCCACAAACAGTCCAAATCCGTATGTTGCTCGAATCACATTTAAAGAGTACTTAAGTTCAATCGATGTTAAAAAACTGTTCACTCATTGAACTCTGGTAATGAAAGATATTACTTTCTGTTTAATATAATAGTTAAATGTCTAATTTTTTGTTTACTGTTACGATACCGCCATCACAGAGTAATTCATAATTATTTTTTCTTCCTTTCGTTTTTTTCATTTTTTTTAACGATGTCATAAAATAACTCTTGAACCTATGAAGTAGTAAGTTGCAACCCACATATTCATACGAAAATTTGTTGCTATGGAGTTTTAGATTGTACCAAAGACTTTTCACACACTCAGTATTTTCTTAACTCCGGTCAATGACAGCAAATAGTTATCGTATAACTAATTACCGTTAAATTTGACATTTATAAACATTCAAAAATAACTAAAGGGCCATTCCAGGGAGAACGGTAATTTCGTCCCGCACGTGACGCTTCATACATTTCATAAAAAATAATAATTTAAAAGAATGATGAACAACATTTTGTTGCTTAAAGAAATCACAAACGCATATGTGACTTCTTAAGCTAAAACTTTCTTCAAAAATTATTTTTTTTTAAATGAAATATAGGAGCCGTCACGTGCGGGACAAAATGACCATTTTCAATGGAATGGGCATATGCATATTTTTTTTCAATGGTTTAAATAATTATTTCTAAACAAATGAGATATGTTTCCTTTACGTTGGAACCATAGCTTTAAAAATCTACAATTTGTTTCGTCATTGCTCTATTAATATAGAGCAAAAATATTAGCTTATTAATAAGCAAGTTACCAGAGGTTGACTTTGGATGTCCCGCGCGTGACGCATGTAAGTAATTTTTTTTAACTATCAAATTGTTTAATAAAAATATAATTGTAACAAGAGTATCTTTGTATGAAATTTAAAGATTAAAAAAATTGCTTACCCCTATTTCTTTAAAATATTTGGAGATATGACGAAATGTTAATGAAATTTAAGCGTATTTTTGTCCCGCACGTGACGACGGAATGGCCCTAAACCTTCTTTCCTAATTTCATCTACAGGCTTTTACTTATAGAGTGAGAAAACACTTACTTATATTATTGGCATGGATCTTAAATTCTTCTGTGTCTCTAACTTCATCTAATTCTTCTAGCGTGAACGGCGGGAGGTAAATGCACTTACTCGTTAAAACACCCATATAGATTTGCAACCCCAGTAAGGCAAAGATTGACAGAGAAAAGCAAGTCAATATAATCACATCCTTCAGATTTTTTACAGATTCAATGACAGCTCCGACGATGGTTTTTAAACCTAAAAACAAGAAGGGGATTAGTTTATTAGTACCAAAATTTGAACTCGAATTTGTTTCAAATAACCGTATGCAAATAAACTTTTATTAAAAGAGGTGAAAAGCAAGGATAACTAAGTAATTAACACCAAAAGCTGAACTCAAACTTGTTAAAACAATTAGTATGCAACAAATTTTCACGAACAGTTGTTTCTGGTTTGACGGTATTACTTTCTGTTTCTTTGGGCAGCAAATATGTTGAAAAGTAGTTATATCCCAGAAATTTCGCTTTTGTATCTGTCATACTGGTAGTTATGAATTTACCAACGTTTACATTTAAAAAAAAATATTGTTTTTCATCCTTTTTTTATTGGATTTTTTTCTAAAACAATGTAATAATCGAAAAGTCTTTTAGAGTAATCACGAATTGTGCTTATTATACTCACTTGACCAAAGTTGATGTTGCGATGATTTTTCAGGTTAGCATGACAACGGTTGTTTTTAATATTTATTTGAAGAGCGAACTTTTCGTCGTCATAGCTGCAAACAGTCTGTGGTTTGGTTTTATTCATATTATTTTCAGGGCTTAACTCAAGTGACTTTACATTAAAAAAAGGGTTTCTTGTGTAAAATTACTTTTTTTGGGGGGGGGGGGGGAGGGGGGAACACTCATGGAACTTAAACAGCAAAACTTCATCTTAATACAAAATTTCTAGATTACTAATTCCCATCATTTAAGATTGATAAGAAAAAAATAAATAACGTTATACGTTGTAAATTATCTTCATAATAAGTGTACTGTTGGATATCGGCCATAAAATCTTGATCTTTATAACCGCATCCTAATCACCATTTCATTTTTTATAAATACGCCTCGTATCACCTATTCTAGAATATCATTAGTCACAATATGAAGCGTGCAAATTTTTTTGCTCATTTCCATTCCATTTCATTTGTAAGGTTCCTACGGCAATTCGCGATTGCGAAAAACATTATTTGAATTCAAGACGTGAAAATTCAAAGGATTTTTTTTTTTTTTTGAATGCTTCTTTTCAATTTTCAAGGTACATATTCATAGAAAGGAATATTCTTTCAAATAACTGTTCCAAGATAGGCACAATGTGATATATTCTCCATTTTGCTTTTGAATAAAGAAAAAATATGTACGGCTACGCTTTACGAAACTATATACATTTCTTCAACGTCAGTATGCAAAGTTGAACTTTTCATCCTCCTGGCCACAAAAGCAAGCTTTTTCACACAAAAAAAGTTTTGGACGGTTTTTATATAAGGATCAATAAGAAAATGATATTACTTAGCCAAAAAAAAAAAAAAAATCGTGTTAAGTAGTGGAACTAAAAATAAATCCTTCTTAACCAACTTCCACCTAACTAGATTTCCGTTTTAACCGATTCTTTTTTACTTAAGCAAAAAAAAAAAAAAAATCTTCTTAAAATATACGTTTCACGAATTTTCTTGAAATTTTCTGTCTTCTGAATTTTTATTCTTTTGTAGAAAGCCCTGCAAACTGATCTTGAAATATTTCCGTACAGTGTGTGGTGCACATTTGATTTTAAATTCTTGCAATAAACGCTGATTCTCACTGCATAGACAAAAGGAGATTTAAAGTGAAACACTAAAACAAACTGCACTTTTTCCGCCATCTGGTTGTCATGGTTACCACGCTATGACATTTTTCTCCACGTTGCTTTTGCAAATCTTATGTGCAATACGTATACAAAAGCAGCATGGGAAAAATGTTCATAGTGCCGTAAACATGACAACCTGAAGGATGAAAGGGTGAAGCGTGGGAAAGTTATTTGTCATTGACAAGCCGATTATCGTTACATATACTGTAATACATTTGCTGCCGGTAATGAGGAAAACTGCCACTACCAAAGAACAAACTTAACAGCACTAAATACAAACATTTACATAACAGGTTTTCATTTGTTACATAACATGTTCTTCTAATACCCTCTTCAATAAGAACAACTATTAAGAATTTAACTTGTTGGTTCAATGAAAGTTTACCTGGAATTATAGCTACTGTTTTTAAGGCTCTAAAGACGCGGAATGTTCTCAAGGCGCTGAGGTTTCCTAAATCTACTCCCATGGTGATGTATCTGTAAGAAAAATAAAATATAAACTGTAAAACAGTCATATAACGTATATTACTGTTATAAAGAGTGAGAAACTGAGATAATTGCTGGTATCGTATGACTCGTAATAATTAGTTATATTTTGCACTGATATTAAGCCTCACGTGTATAATTATTAATTTAAACGAATTTTAGAAAACTTTTGAAGGAAATGAGTGCAATACTGCATTAAATAGGTGCAATATTTCAACAGTTTAAGTTATATGTTCCAGTATTTAAAAAACATTCCTTTAGTTCTAAAAAATCAATTCATTAAAAATATCTGTTTATAATGTACTAATTTCCTTTCATTTATTTCTAGATCTACGTCATACTTCAAAGCAACCAAGAGGTTAAAAAAAAAAATCAACAAATTGAAATGAAAACTTACGCTAAAGAAATAACTACAAAATCCAGCCAATTCCAAGGATCCCGAAGATATGTAAAGTTTTCTAGAATGAACCCTCTGGCTAACATTTTGATGACGGACTCAAAGGTATATATCAAAGTGAAGTAAATTCTGGAAAAAAAATAAACACATGCACAGATTAGATCTATTGTCAATGTCTTATACAGTGAAATTAAAAAAAAAAAGACTGCATTAACTGCTAAAAAAGTAGTCTTATAAGTTCATACAAAGAAGAAGGAAAGTGCATATGTTTTGGAACAATTACGCAAAACGTACAGAATTTCCAGTTAATTTTAAGCAAAATACTAATTCAGAAACACTCTTTTAATAAAACATCATAAAAGATTCAAGATTGCATCATTGTTTTGAATTGATACATTTACTGCAACAATAAAAGGGGTTGTGATAATTGCAGAGTAATACTTCCATTATTTTTTTTACTGCATTCATTTTAGCTATAAAAAATACTGATACAACACGAAAATATTGACCAACGTAATAGCTTTTGGATTGCATCATTATATTAAATTGATACATTTGATGCAAACACGATGGGGTCGTAATAACTGTTAAGTAATAAATCCATTATTTTCTCTACTGTGTTTATTTCAATTATAAAAAATACTGATACAACACTAAAAACACAAAAATATTGAACCAAGTAATAGCTTTTATATTGCACTATTGTTCTGAATTGATACATTTACTGCAAACACGGAGGGGTTGTAATAACTGTAGAGAAATAACAAAATTATTATTTCTACAGTGTTCGTCTCAATTATAAAAAAAATAACGATAATTCAAATGCATTGAGATAATTTGAATTTCGATGGATTGTATCATTCAATGTTATTCTTTCATACAAAAATGAATTCTAACAAATGCAAGATGAACAAAACGAAATAATACTCGTCAATTGGGCTAATTACTGCATACACTAAGAACTCATTATTAACATTTTATTTGTTAAATATTAGATGGTTAAACATTATGTACAATAAGAAACGTAAGTTGAATAGAGAAAATAGGTATCATAACTTGAGTTAATTAAAATAACTAGACAAGTTAACAAACAATTTTTATTTTAACAATAACACATTTGCATCTGCAATGATGCATGTGAAGGTAAAAACTGAGCTAATGCTTTCAATTAATACATCACTGCTTCATTTTCAGTATTTTTCATAGTAAACCCAGAGTAATATTTTTTTCCACGGCACCGGTGTCATTATTAAAAAAATTGATGTTTAACTATACAATTACACACACGTAGAAATTAAAATTCACCTTAACGGTGTGGAAACTGCTGAAGTGTGATAAATTGACCTTTGTTCATTGACAAGACCACGTTATTACAATGCAATGGTACATGGAAATTTTTCTCTAAGACAATCTTCAGGATAATGGACATATGGGGATGTTTCGATTAATGAGAACTGGCACGATCGTCGCCTATTTGGTGTAAATGATTTTTAATTAATAACTCTATTGCTTTATGGTCTGTACAGGAAAATAAAAAAAAAAAATCATTAGAAAGATGTTCCATAGTTTCTAAACGCTTCACGTAGAGTCACGTACAGAGATTTAAACAAATCTTCAACATCTTTGTAGCAAATGGGCATTCATTTTAAAGAGTGAATGGGTCCAACGAACAAGTGTAAAAAAAGGGAAATATATACTTACTCTGTTCCTTCAATAGTAGGGTTACTAGGAAAAGTCATGAGAATGCAGTTAACGAGGATCGTGGTAATGACAAAGAAGCTGAAGATAGGATGGACCAGAATATAAATTGCTACTCGACGGATTGGATTGAAAGGGCTCAACAGGTACAGGGCGTTGGTCGCACTAAACCGAAAGATATCCTTCCCTTTACTGATTACCACGAACGTCTGAAATTGAAAGTCAAAGAAAAATCGTTAGAGACATGTATATATACATATGAAAATTATACAGGGTGACTCAAAAAGATGGACGCAATATCATATTGCTATATTTCCTGCCCTATACGTTGTACTTCAAGGTTTGGCGACATTTTGGACCGCCGTTATTTTGGACTGGCGACATTTGTGACCGGCGACATTTTGGATCAGCGAAATTTTGGACTGGCGAAATTTTGGACCGGCGACATTTTGGACCAGCGACATTTTAGACTGGCGACATTTTAGACTGGCGACATTTTAGACTGGCGACATTTGTGACAGGCGACATTTTGCATCATCGACATTTTGGACTAGTGACATTTTAGTCCGGTGACATTTTGGACCGGCGTTATTTTGGACTGGCGACATTTTGGACCAGCAACATTATGGATCGGAGAAATTTTAGATCGGCAACATTTTTGACTGGCGACATTTTAGTCCGGCGACATTTTGGATCAACGACATTTTGGGCTGGCGACATTTTGGGCGTATACCGTACTTCAATTGTGTCAGGTATATTTGAAAGAGACTGTTAAGTTTTGAGTACTAACCACTAGAGTGTTCTAAAATAGCGATTCTCAACCGGTAATCAGGGGACCGACACCGGTCCGCAGAAATATTTGACCGGTCCTCAGAGATTTTTGCTTGTCTACGTTTAAGTATTTTCATTACCCCAAAAAAAAAAAAAAAATACCATAATAATAAAAATAATATATCCTATGCGACATCTTTTGATCAAATTTCGTGATTAATTTTTGTACTTTTACATGATTTTTCAGCAATATTTATTCCTTACGCATAATTATTATAATAGTTACTTGTATTATTTTTACATTCAAAAATTTAAATAGTTATTTAACACTATTTAAAGTTTTATTTATATACTTAATAGTTCAATGTTTATTATTGCTAATTTGAAAAAAAAAGTAAAAGAGCCCTCAGCCGTTCATAAAATGTTTGACGGACGCTGATTTCAAAGTTCTTTTTTATATTTGTACAGAAAAAAGAAAGAACTAAGGGGGGGGGGGATTTCACCAGTCCGTAAAAAAATACATGTTTTTAACTGTCCGCAAGTAGAAGGTTTTTTCCCCGCACAAATAAAGAAGAAAAGAAAAAAAAAAGAAAGTGAAAAAAAAAATCATTGGTTTTACAAAAGAACTTGCTGGTCTGTGGATCAAAAAAGCTTGGGAAACGCTGCTCTAGAATCTTACTGAGCTCTAGTGTCAGTTGTTATTGGATAACTAACTGCATCAACTGAAAGCGACATGATTTGCCTTTCTCCTTAATCAGGTGCCCTGATCTCACACCCTGCGACTTTTTCTTGTAGGGATTCATGAAATATGCGGTTTATGTACCACCTCTTCCCACAAAATTGAATGACTTATGAAACCGTCTCACCGTAGCTGTAAGCTCAGTGACATTCGTCGTCGAGTCTATCCTTTTCTCCTGCCCATTAGAGCTCAATATTGCATTTCAAAACGTGTGATAAACTATTTTTTGTACAAAAAATTACTCACGTAAGTGTGATTTTTAAGGCAAAAGGAAATTACTTACAACATTTTTTAAATATTACTCTTGAAATGCAATATAGAGCTGTCATGTTCTGGACAAAATGTCTAAATTTCTGTGGGATATTCCACAAATTGTTTCTTTTTAAAATTAGTTCTATGCAATTAAAATTAAATTTCAAAATTTACAACAATTGACTCGAAAAATATTTAACTGTTAGAATAGCCCTTCAGACCAAGTTGTAATACTGTTATCTATATTACTACATATATCCTGGTTTCAAGTGCTATATATTCGTTGACTGGAATCAGCTGTGCGTTTAAGAACAAGGGCTATTTCACAGAAAACGGTCATTTTGTCCCGCATGTAACGCCCCGTACATTTCACTAAAAATAATACTTAAAAAATATTAATGAACAATTCTTTTTCCGCCTGACATATTACAAATTTGAGTGCATTTTTAAGCAAAAAAATTTCGTCATTACCCTTTAAAGTTATTACTTTTTATTGAAATATATGAACCGTCACGTGCAGGACAAAGGGTTGACTTTTTCGTAGAATGGCACAGTAGAATTATCGCTCGATATGTGGTGCTGTAAACTGAAAAGATTTTACCATTTGACTTCGCCCTACATTCCCCCACTATTATTACTACACCTCCCTTGTCTAAAAATACAATACACTCAAACCTGTTTTTATGCTGCCTTTTTAGTCGATTTTTTGTGTGAATTTTTTTTTTTTTTTTTTTTTTTGTGCGATTTTTTTTTTTTTTTTTTTTTTTTTTTGTGCGGTACATTAGAATTTCAATCAGATTGGGATTTAATTGACGAAATTATTTTTAAAACGAGTGCGTGGTAGTATCTTCAAGTGACGACATAGGTATCCCGATGGGAAGTGACCTCCCAAAAATTTCCTAATTGGGAAATTATGTCCAAGTACTCTGCAAAAATTATCACTTTGCTCATTTTGATTTCGTTTAAATATTACAACTTTGTAAGTTTTTGGGTTATTTTCTTATTGAGACTTTTTTTATGCGGTTCCTATTCACCGTATAATTTTTTTTTTAAATTGTGTGGCGAAAAAACTTTTTAAAGCTACTCGTGAAGTTTCGATTAATTTTTGTTTACGCAATGGTTTTTTATGCGGTCCCTATCCACCACTTCAAAACAGGCTTGGGCGTATACAGGGTGCTCCGTTTTAACCTGCAAGACCTTTATTTTCGCAACCGTTAGTCCTAGATGGATACTTCCAATTGCAAAAATGTTCAAAATCAGATGCAGAGTTGAGATATTGAAAGTTTGAAGCAAAAATAAAAATGAGTCAAAAAATACGAAATTTAACTTTTTATACGGGCCCTAATTAATATTTAGAGAAATACTCTCCATTGAAAAATATTACTAACACAAAAAATTGACATTTGTGCGACCAAAACTCAAGGAGATATTCCAGTTTAAAGTTTGAAGGGAGCATACAGAAGATGAGATTGGAACTTATCGCTCTTTCAGAAGAATGACAAGTCGTCAAAGTAAGAGAAACAAGCTATTTATATTTTTCATTGCTATTCAAAAATAAATGCAAATGTTATGCGGTGATGCACAAAAACACACCACAAAACCTCGAATAATTAGAAAAATCACACTCTTATGTGCACATGTAATTTCAAACACTTGTTAACCACTATATTTTCCCCTAAAAGGTGTTATTGACGGCGAGTAAAAAGCGGTTTAAACCACAAAACGCTGCGTTTCATATCTCGGTGAATATTGGTCGTACTAATTTCAGTTTTTTCGTGTCAGTAATAGTTTTCAATGGAGATTATTTCTCTAAATATTAGTTAGGGGACCTAGGGCCCGTATAAAAAGTTAAATTTTTTATTTTTTTGATTTATTTTTAGTTTCACTTCAAACTTTCAATATCTTAACTCTGCATCTGATTTTGAACATTTTTGCAACTGGAAGTATACATCTAGGACCAAAGGTTGCGAAAATAAAGGTCTTGCAGGTTGAAACGGAACACCCTGTATATTTCCCCCGACTACGCGAACGTCGGCTCACCATTTTGTTCTCGTGGTAGGGGTCGATGTCCTCGAGGGGCGTGGCGATGACGTCGGGCGTGAGTTCCGCGAGCAGCTTCTTGGGCACGGGCATGCCCGCCTCGAGGTTGGGGTCCGGCTCGAGGTCCTCATCGTGCTCGGGGCCCCGGGAGGTCCTGTGGCCCTCTGTGCTGTCGTCGCCGTCCTCGCTCTTCTGCTGCTCTCGGCGGGCTTTCTCCTCGGCAATCCGGGCCTCAATGGCCGCCAGAGACTCCCGAGTGAAGGGACGGAATATAGGAACCACCTCTTCGTCGGACTGGTCGTCAGCGGACATCACAGATATCTCCTGCAAACAAAAATAATGAAACATTGACTGAACCGGTTTGCTGGTTCACTATATGTACATTAGGGTGATTCAAAAATACACGTAAAAAAAAAAAAGTTTTTCCTAGATAGCGGAACACCCCTCAATATTTTTAGACTTGTGGATAGCAATATACTGGAAGTATTTTAGCTTCGTATTTCAAATGAAAGAGGGTGCTCAACCCCCCTCCCTCAAACTTCAATAGTATGGGGAGGGGGGTTAAAAATACATCGAACTGAAAAAACAATGCTACATATTATAATAGACACTAGAAATATGCACATGCGTTGCAATAAAACAATTATTTACAAAAAAACAGCTGGGGAAATTCAATATTTCTCAATTTGTAGTATTTTCTATGGTACGGCTAATGTTAAATTGAGGGGTCATTGAGCACCGTCTTAAAATTTGAGTAAGAAGCTAAAACTTTTACAGCATAATACTATTAGTAAGTGTAAAAAAAAAAAAAAAAAGGCGGTGTCCTGGACTCTAGCTGAAAAAAAAGTTTTTTTGAACCACCCTAATGCTCATGCAACTGTTTCAGTCCCAGAATAGGACTTTGGCTCCTGCAATAGCCCAATGCCAGAGTCGTGTCCGAGGGGAGAGTTTTAGGGGGTTAAACCCTTCCCATTGGGGCAAAAATAATAAACGAAATGAAGAAAATGTATATTTGACTTTTATTTATTTGAATGTGAAAGTTTGTGTGTAAGTAAAACTAAAGCTTTCCTCTGAAGTTTCTTTACAATTTACGACTGTTTTAGCTTTACCAACTGGAATAATGTTTTTAAAAAACTATTCTATTCTATTCTATTCAAGAGTCACAACTGACTACAACTGTATTTATGTCGAGGACTGCATACAAAGTGCCTTGCCTCCATTATTTTATATACCGATAGATGGCAGCACCATCACCGGATCGAACAGTTAATGAGAATTTAGAACTAGTCCAAGAGCTAATAGCTACCTGGTACTAGAACCCCCAGAGGTACCGTTTCACTTGGAGGACATTGAGACCACGAGCATATTTAACGTCGCCCAGTCCCCTTTAATGACGACGGTGGGTCTTCGACCAGCGGGGATCGAACCCGAGCCCCTCCGGCCCCGAGTCCAATGCCCTACCGATCAGGCTACCACGGCCCCTTTTAAAAAACTATGGTGCAAAAATTGCCCAATGATTTGTCAATGCAAAGCCTTAACTGTCTTAATATTGCTTAAGCAGGTTATGACGGATTTGGCGTATGTTGCAGCTATGAAGATGCATTAGTGATTGTGTTTCGCAATGTAATTTGCATCTGCAATAAGCTCTTTCTTGTTTAGAGTATTAAGCATCATTTCCGATTAGAAAATCTGGCCATGATGCATTTATTAAGGAATCTGTGGACGATTTTTAATACTGATTGCAGTATAGATTTGATTAAAAAGAAACGAACAAGGTTAAACAAACAAGATTTGATTGAAAAGAAGCTTTGAAATAAAGGTATAGTGCAGCTCTGGTTAGTTGAACTGTGACCTTGACTATGTTTACCTGTTTTAGGGGAGTTTAGTGAAAAATAGACGTGTTGTTGGATCGGATTTTAGTTGGAATATTTTTGAAAACTTCTAAGAAAGTTCCTCGACTCACCTTAGTGACAATTACCCCTCCCTTTTTTCCCGAAACATAGGTAAACATTGTCAGAGTCGGAGCTCAACTTCTCAGAGTTTCACAATATACTGCAGTCAGAATTATCCTTGGGGGATAGGGAGGGGACAAGCAGTCCTTACAGATATAGAAATGCCATACTGGGATTGGTAATTTTACGTAAAACCAAGCTTTGTGAGGGATTGAATTCCCTCCGTCCCCTTTTATGAAAGTCTGGACACGGGCCTGCCCAATGCAGCGGAGAACATTTTAACCACCTTAACAACTCACAAGCGTGAACGCGGAGTGCGTGCAAAGGAATACACTCTGTTCACGGAATAAAAAAACCGAAAGTAAATAAGGTTTCTAGAAAGTTTGTTGCTACGCCATTTTTGGGAATTTTCTCTTGGAAACAAAATATATATAGGATTTGCATTCGACTTCTGCTTAACATCAATTTGTTCTTGCCCAGCCAAGCACATGATTGAGGTCGCCAAATGGCGCAATTATTTGTTTACATCTAGTCTATCTTTGCCGTTAATGAAGTTTAGGTAGCAACAATGCATTGCTTCTTCATTACACAGACTGGCGCGAAAGTGAGAGTACCCCTTTTTCAATTTTCAACATTGTGTCAGCTATGGTTGAGTGTTTGTTATATACAGTTAACTGGAACTCTTTTCTGTCATAAACGTTCTCGTAAATGTTTTGCGGCAAAAGATTTCCAAAGCCCCATGTTCCCGCAAAACATTTGCATTCACCTGAGTCAAGATATGGATTGTGTTTTGCCGATATTTATGACTGAAAATAATTCCTGGACTATTAAGACTTCAAGGAAACTGTCTATAACAGGTATTCAACCATAAGAGACAAAATGCTGAAAATAAAAGGGGGCAGGCCCACCTTCGGACCACTCTGTGTATATAATATCCACATAATATACGAGGGCAATTCAAAAAGTCTTTGCGCCTATTTTTGTAGCCAAAATATGGCTGTGAATACAAAGCCAACATATACATTCCCAGCAGTGACAATTCCTTGAACCGTACCAGCCGTATCTGCTTTTTGCTCGAAACAGCGGAGTTGCTATCAGTCAACTAAGATGACGGTTGTTCTTCAGACGTCCACAACTTATGAGCAGCGAAATGTTATTCGTTTTGTATGGAGCAACGGACAAAAGCCCATAGCAATTCACAGGGGCACCTACAGTCCAGACCTTGCCCTACTGATTTTCACGTTTTCCACCGAAGAAGTTTCTGGCAGAACAGATATTCACGTGTTACGAAGAAGCCAAGAACGCGATCTGACGGTGGTTCCACAGGCAGCCGGAAGAATTTACCACAGGGGGAGTCTCTAATTTAGTGCTGCGATGAGAAAAATGTCTGAACCGGTGTGTTGACTATGTGGAGAAGTAATGTAAGGTACGTAGTACACTACGTATATTTGTAAATACCTGTATGTACCTGTTTTTGGCAAATAAAAAATAGGCGCAAAGGCTTTTTTATTTGCCCTTGTATAACACACTACAAACACTATTTACATTTAAGGTCAGGGAGGATTAAAGAAAAACATGGAGTAAATGGAAACAAAAAATATAGCTCCATACTTGTCCCTTTGTATTTTTGTTTATTTTACAGCGTTTCAAACTAGTAGACCAGATAAAACTTCAACGCGCGATACGACAACTGCCAAAGTTCATTTCCCGATTTTCTTGGTTGCCAGTCATCTTAATTTAGTCAATGACATAAAACAGTTCATAACGTTGTGACAACCAGGATTGCGGAGTCAGAGGGAAGGGACCAAATTTGGCTCTTCATTCCAACTTCAGGAATCGGTTATTTTTCATGAAAGCGTCTGAACAATTGCTATTTAATTCACACAATATCAATATTTTTGAAAGCAGCGACTGTATAGTGAGGCTCTGGTTAGCTGAGCTCCAACATTGACAGTGTTTATCTTTTTCTGGGCAATAGAAAAGTGGCCCGGAATTGAGTTGGGGTCTTTTTGTAGTAGTTTTGCAAAAATGTAAAGTGAAGCAACTCCGCTGCAATAACACGCCCTTAATACACTATACTCTCTTAAAAGAGGTAAACATTGGTCATGGCTCAACTAAGCAGAACTTCAGTGTACGGAGATACTACAAATGATTCATTTGTTTTCGAAGCGCTATATTCAAAAGTATAGGGCATAGTGAGGAATTTACGAAAATAACCAAAAAATAACCAAGATTTGGGATTGTGCTCACCAGGTGGGAATACGAGTGCACAGTATTTTTGAAAGGGCAACAAAACAAGAAAAGCTGTTTCTTTTTACTACCTTTTACACAAAAAAGGAAGTATTGTATTCGCGTTAAAATTTTCACTCAAAAATCGACCTTAATTTCCATTTTGCTCACCCCCGCATGAATGTTGAGGTTTTTTTTGACCCGACCACACGTGGATAAGTGCCTAAGAACGTAGAGAAACGCAAAACATCCATTTTGACGATTCCCGAGTGAATTAAAACGAGTTTTCCCGTGACTTCTGTATGTACGATGTGCGTAGGTGTGGATGTGCGTATATATGTCGCATAACTCAAGAACGGTATGTCCTAGAAAGTTGAAATTTGGTACGTAGACTCCTAGTGAGATCTTAGTTGTGCACCTCCCTTTTTGGTTGCATTGGGATACTCTAAAGGGGGTCTTTTACACCTTTTTAAGGGGAAATCATTGTTAATTTCAATGCTAACTGAAGTGGTGCTATAATTTGGCGGACACTTGGCGATATATCTCCAAGCTTTGTCCCTAACTTGGCGACAAATTTGGCGTTTTTTTTTTTAATCTGGCTTCAATTTTTCCACAATTGGCGATTTTTAGAGAGATTTTTAAATCAAATTAAAATTGCCAATATTGGGAAAATTAATTTAAATAAAAGGTTTTTTTTTTTTTTTTTTTTTTTTGCTTTGGTTCGCGACAAACTTGGGGTGAAAATGAATCGATTATTTCAGAAAGGGCGTAAGTACAATGGATTCCCGTAGGACTTGTACCCCTTTCTGAAATAATCGATTCAAATATATAAAGGGTTTCTTTGCGTACTCCAAGTCCAATGCACTATTATCATTAAATTAGTGTAAAAGGAGATGTGATGCACACATGAACTCGTTTGTATTTGTGTCACATCCTGGTAGCGTCCAGTGTTGTCCTGGTAAAGTTATCACTCCCACATGGGGGTGATCCTTGTGTGTGATCATCCTTGATTTCTTCACGCTTTTAGTAGTCGGGGTACATAAACAAAATCATTTATGTGTCTCCAAAGCACTTCAAGAACAAATTAACACATCACGCATATTTTAACACGAAAAAACCCGCTTTTCTAGTTTTGGAGCAAAAAATACTAAGCTCGTACTACCACCTGGTTAGCACAAATCCAAGTCTTGATGAGTTCGTGGTTATTTTCATATACTTTGCATCGTTGTGAGCGAATTACTTTTTGCTCGCAGGTATAAAGCGTTTCGAAAACGAATTAATCATTTGTAGTAACCCTGTACAACCCCAGGAATCTAACCCGGTATCTTATCTTTCGGTCGGATTCAAGTCATACTAATTTAGGAAAATTTCTTATGCATCATTTTTAAACACACATATGAGGCAGTGAGAAGCAAAGGGATGCAAGTAGACTATTTTAAGTTTCGAGTAAAACGCGTCAAAGATAACATCCTAGGTAGGTTGTCATTGAAATTTCTTTCTAAATCATGCTATACAGCAGCAACTACCAGACCTACTAGTACAATCTCTTCCCCCAAGACAGCGGAGAGGTTCACCTACCATTTGTACTGGTTATCTCCAAATCTTTAATTTTGCCACTTGCATCCCTTTACTTCTCACTGCCTCACATGTAACTATTTTCATGTATATTTTATAGCCGAAAGCATTTTTACTTCAGAAGGTTTATTTAGTCTTTAAAATCTCTGCCTTTCACCCAAGCAATCCGGGTTCGATTTCCAACTGAGGAGTCAAATGGGCTTTGACTGCCTTATGTATTAAGTGGTAATCCACAGCTTCCCTTCTGAAATATATGGATGATTTGTCTATGCGTTAAGTCAAAGAACTTATTTTTTTTTTGAGTTTGAAAATTTAACTTCAAGAGAAAAAAAAATTAATACGTTCGAGCATCCTGATCGGATTAAATACATTTTTCGATTAATGGAGTTTCTTTCTTCAGGAATGCATGAGGAATAGGTTGGTTCAAAAGAACTTTTTTTCAGCAAGAGTCCAGGACACCCCCTATTTTTTTTAAGACTTATTAATAGTATTATGCTGTAAAAGTTTTAGCTTCTTACTCAAATTTTAAGAGGCTGCTCCATGACCCCTCAATTTAACATTAGCCGCAGCATAGAAAATGCAACAAATTTAGAAACATTCAATTTCTCCAGCTGTTTTTTTGTAAATAATTATTTTATTGCAATGTATATATGCATATTACTAGTGTATATTATAATATGTGGCATTGTTTTTACAGTTCAATGAATTTTTTTAACCCCCCTCCCCATACTGATGAAGTTTGGGTGAGGGGCTTGAGCACCCTCTTTCAGTTGAAATAGGCAGCTAAAATTCTTCCAGCATATTACTATCCACAAGTCTAAAAATAGTGAGGGGTGTCCTGTTATCTAAGAGAAACTTTTTTTTTTTACATGTATTTCTGGACTACCGTAATAAGGAATATGCATGAAATTCTTTGGATAACAAAATACACTTACGTGTTGCTCTCCTCGTGGAAGCTGGTGCTACGTGTCACCCTTCTTGAGCTGATCAGGCGAACTACTGGGGTCGGTAGGGTTCGCCACCGAAGCCACAGCAGCGACCTTAGCGCTTGAGAGCTGATGTCGGACTTCTGAAACCAAAAGAGAAGTCTCTAATTGTTGCATTGAAGGTTACTGCGACGATAAAGGTAAAAATATCAAAAATCAAAAACATCCACTCATGATAAAGAACAGCTCTTGTTATTTTTTTAAAATTACAGTCCCTGGTCAATTTATTAGACGCACCGTTGTTTTTTTAAGAAAAACAATCATTTCGACGAGTTTATATGCATTATTGTTATATATTTAAACCTTCTAATGGGTGGAGCTCCCTGCCACACAGCATGGCCCGTTATATCCAGACAGACAGACAGACAGAGATCCAGATATCCAGACAGACATTTAGCTTTATTATTAATAAAGATGAACAAAACCATGGTATTAAGTTCTAACCATCTTAAGTAGTTAAGTTACTCAGACATGTTTGCGGAAATAATTACTTATTTTTCCATGACAGTAGTATAAAATTAAAATTACGTTCAGAAGAAAGAATGTTTTGTAAAAAATAAATAAATAAATAAATAAATAAAAATAAAATGTAGGTACCATATGAAGAAGAAATACAGCTTAAGCATTTCATTTTTTAAACAATTCTACAATTTGACAATTTTATGAACACTATGCTTGGACATTTTAGATCTTTAGTTAGAGAGGAAAAAGGGTAATTGATAGTCAGGGTACGGTGAAAAAAAAATCAGATTCCTCCCCCCCCAAATAAAATCATTTAAAACATTTAATTAATTTTTCTCAATGTAAGTACAGTTGTTGCCCAATCTTAAAAACAGCGGACTAAAAACGTTTTGAAAACTAGTATGTTGTGGCTATCACGAAACTTTCTTCTATATTTTTCCTTTTTCTGATCCCTCCCCATGCTTGACGAGGAAGCAATATTCCTAACAAAACAAAATTACACATGCAAAAACTTGACGACCATCCCAATGTCTGAATTATTGTAAAAGCAAAGCAAAGAGCGAAAATTGAAAGTTATTTTAAAAGCCTTGCTTGAATTAATTACAAATACAGTGAAACCTGTGTAAGTTGACCACTTGCGGTGCAGTACTTAGGTGGTCAACTTAGACAGGTGGTCAACTTATAGAGAGTAGTAACGAAAAGTGTTTTTTTTTTTTTTTTTTTTTTTTTTGTTATTTCTTGCCCTATGAATTCATTTTTTAACTAATTGGAATACTTTAAACTAACTTTCATTGTTTAAAATTACTTTAAAACAAAAAGTAAAAATGTTTTTAAATATTTTCAGAGATTATTTACCAGAATGACGCGTAAATTATCAAATAATTTTAAAAATTCTGTAAATCGACCGAAGAAAAAATGTCTCATTGCTTATGAAAAACTACTTACTTGACATTAACAATTCCTAAAAATTCATAACAAGTCAAAAGTGACTTTAATTCTTCATTCGATTTTTTCTTGTACATTTGTAACAATGGTAATCTACTTTTCAACAAAACAACTCCTTAATGAAGTTTGGCGCATTTTCTGAGAATGTTTTTCGATAAAAACATAAATATAATTTTTTTTTTTTTTTTTTAATGCTTAGTTGCTTATTTGATGCATAACTGATTAAACTTTTAGTACAATCTAATGCTTTTGCCAAGTGGTCAACTTACGAAGGGTTTTTTACAATACTCCAAACCAAAGCTGGTGTATATTAGTGGTCAAGATAGACAGGTGGTCAACATAGAGAGGTGGTCAAGTTACAGAGGTTTTCTTTCATTATACAAGATAGGACTAATTCCGTTCCTGACAAAAGCGGTCAACTTATACAGGTGGTCAACTTACAAAGGTGGTCAACTTTACAGGTTTTACTGTATTTTATTTATTAACAAACATAAGATGGCAACAGTTAAAAATTTTAAATCATTGAGATAATATTTCGTATCATTTCCATACAATTAAAATCACGAGAAATACGCAGACGACATTCTATTACGATTTATCTTTCTTATTGTTGCATTAATAAAGCTATTTTTATTCGCAAAAAAATTAAAAAAAAAAAAAAAAATCAACACCTCTTGGAAGTTGATTGGAGTCAAAATTGAACCAAAGCCTGTTTACGTATGGATTCACATATATTTCAAATTTCAACCAGAACGTAGCATTACTTCTTGAGATAGGGCACTCACAATGGAAAAAAATAACGGGCGATTGCGCTACCCCCTTTTTAGCTGTTGACACCAAAATAAAATCAGCTCTTATACCCACTAAGGGCTACTTGTCAAACAATTTTTGTTTGATTCCGTTCGTTATTTCTTGAGATACAGCAGTCACAATTGACGACAAAAAACGTTCTATAACTCAACTCCCGTTTGAGCTATTGACACCAAAATTGAATCAGCACCTGCTCCTGTTAGGGGCAATATGTGGACCAAATTTTGTTTGATTCCGCCAGTTACTTCCTGAGGAATAGCAAGCACGCGTAACTCAAAAAACGTCCCATTGCTTCACCCCCTTGGAGGAATTCGCGCCAAAAACCAATGGGCACAAGTTCACATAGGGGCACATATGTGTACCAAATTTCGTTCAATTTCATGCGGTAGTTTTTGCTGTAGAGCGGCCACAAAAAACTGGTCACACACAGACGTGACACACATACACACATACACACAGACAGACAGACATTTTCCAAAAATAGTCGAAATGGACTCAGCACACCTCAAAACGTTCGAATCCGTCAAAATTCGAAATTCGAAAATTTGCACGAATCCAATACTTTCTTCTATATATTAGATATAGAAGAAAGTAATAAATGAAAGTTCAGAAATATTTACATTTTTCATAATTGCAAAATTTAAAAACAGAAATTTTGTGAAATGAAAATTGCTTTTAGGGCATTTTTTGTGATAGAGAGACAACTATATTACTTTAGCTAAAAACTCGAAAGTTTCAATGAAGCTTTAACAAAATGCATCTAAAGGGTTTTGTCCGAGCCAGAGAACTTAAAATTGAAATAAAATACAAAAAATGCCTTTAAAATTTATATAATTTGCTTTATTTGAAAGATAATTTTATGGCATTAATGTTTGAATATGGTTTCGGGCATGCGGGCCATCGCGGCTAGCTCGTACATGGAGGTCCAGTTTTCATACTTTTCACAGTACTGAGCACAGTTTGAATGTCGTCAATAGGGGAGGATGGCCCAAAGCGGATATGTTTTTGAAGAGCGCTCGAAAATTGTAGTTTTTGGATTTTAATCGTAACAATTTCGGTTTTATTTCCTAGCAGGGTTCTTGAACTTCAAAATAAAATGTGATTTTTGTATTATTTCAAACCTAATATTTATTTATTATTATTTTTTACAAACATTTGAAAAAACCGCTTTGCCCTACCATTGAGCCCAAAGCGGGTAAACTTAACTAAGTGTGGTTTGGTACATTTGCCAATCAAATATGAAGTTATAAAGAAATACAATAGTTGACTGCCATTATATAAAAAAATATAACAGTTGTACTTATCCAATTTAAATTCCGAACATTTGTTTTTAAAAAGTAAAGAAATAACTGATTAAATTAAGAGACTAATTAATTGCTGTCCTAAAAAATATTTTTTTAAAGTTATACTTATCCAATTGAAATCGCAAATCTAAGCATACGAATCAAGAAATTACAAGTAAATACATGATTAAATCCTATACCCCCCTTTGCCCAAAAGCACGTTTTTTATTTCAATAACTATAACCTTAAATTTAAAAAAAGAAACAAACAAAATGACTATCGTAGTTTATAGGTGGATGGGTCAGAATAACGTAATGTTATTGACAATCAAAAAAACTGGTCTTCGACTAATCATAAGTTACAAAACTTCATTTTTTTTTTAAAGAAATGTATTATTTTTCTTATTTTAAGTCTGATCGCGCCATGTCGCTTCACTGCTGCTTCCCTGGGACTGATAAAAACTCGGGGGGTGTTCATGTAAACACGACATACGTATGCATCGCCGCTTACACATCATGGGGAGGGGGGGCATACGAAGGCCTACCCGCTTTGGACCACCCTCCCCTAATAGGACGAACGTTTGCTTAAAAGTTCTGAATTGTTTCGGGTTTATCAGCGTAAGCAAAAGATTTTACATATCCCCCCAAGAAATAATCGAAGGGCGTCAAATCGCAAGAACATATTGTCACAGTTAACAGGTCCATTTCGGGATATTATTCTTTCATCAAATGTTACTTTCAGTAAATTAACCTCGCGTGCTGTGTGGCATGTGTCGCCATCTTGCTGGAACCACAGGTCTGCTACATTTATTCCTTGCAATCGCGGCACGCGAAAGATAGTAATCATTCAGTAAATTACCGCCCAATAGCCAGGGCTAAAGCAGAAATACATGAAATACAGTTTGTTTGGCCCTCTTGTCTTCCATAAGAGGTTTTCCATCTCCAGCTCAGTCACTTTCCTATGCCGGGCTGATGAGTGCTAATAAGCACGAAACTGCAGTCCTCGACTGGAAATGACTGAGCTGGCGGTGTATTTCATGTATAGTAATCATGTCTCAGTACCGCTTACCGTTGACTGTAGCGTTCTGGCTCTGGTTCTTCTAACCGGCCCATATGCCGTACCTAGTGATTTGACGTACCGTCCCCCCCCCTACCTACCGCACCGGTTACCGCAAGAGAATATGTAAATGTAATTCTTTATCAAGATTCAAGAAGGTCAACCTTAAAAGCAATACGAGTACTATGAAACCTCTTTAACATGTTCAGTTTGAATCGGATCGAAACACAGTCAAGCTTTAGTCTGCACTTGTTGCTCATCATGTGGTTAGCATTAAATCAACAAGCACGGCTGCAAATTTTAAAAATACTATGCCACGACGAAACTTTAATGATCGAACCTTTTTGAGAAAATGATTTCATTAGAGAACAAAAGAAATTAATTAAGTGCACACTGCCATACAAACCAATTTTCACAGCATTTTTTTTCCTATAAAAGTGAAGGTGCATTCAAAATAATTTTTTATGCAGTATTTTTTTGGATAAATTGTAATACAAGATGTTTTTTTTTTTAATGCAAGTTAAAATGGTTTTAAAAAGATCTAGATGTTTCCAATATAGTGCGTTCACTACCGAATTGACGGACTAGAATTTTTAAGGAATCATTGAAAGTTGTCAAGGAGGCAAATTTCTCCTCTCTGAAAAGTCTGAAGCATGTTTAGAAAAAAAAAAAAAAAAAAAAAAGTCGCGACATCTTTACTAATAATAAAGCTGAAAGTCTCTCTGTCTGGATCTCTCTCTGTCAGGATCTCTGTGACGCATTTAGCGCCTAGACCGTCCGGCCGATTTTCATGAAATTTAGAACAAAATTAGTTTGTAGCATGGGAGTATGCACCTCAAAGCGATTTTTTGAAAATTCGATTTTGTTCTTTTCTATTCCAATTTTAAGAAAATTTTATCTAGCAAATTATCACAACGTGGACGAATAAATTACGAAATTATCATAACGCGGAACCGTAACATGCGCAAGGAAATGAATACAGCAAGTTGGTAAGAAGTTCATCATCCATTATTTGTAAATATAGAGGCGAACCAAATGACGTTTTACTTTTCTACTACGGGCAAAGCGTGCGGGTACCACTAGTTGGAAATAAAGCAGAAGTAAATGTTGGCTATTAAGTACTCAAAAATGATATTATGATGCAGTGTAAGAATAACTGTAAAGAACTTGCTTACTTAGTTTCGCTTAGTCAAAACACAATATTTCTGCAGAGAAAAATTATTTGAGAAATCTATGTGAGTACTCTATCTTGATGCCAAGACCTTGCATTAGATACCATACAGTTGACTTATACCCGCGTTTCCCAAACCCTTCTTGTCCAACAGACCAGTAAAAATATGCAAAACCACTTTGCGAAACTGTGAAGTACTTTCTTTCTTTTCATCGTCTTTTTACTTCCTTTTACAAAAAAGGAAGTATTGTATTCGCGAAAAAAAATTCACCCCAAAATCGGACTTAATTTCCATTTTGCTCACCCCAAAATGAATGTTGAGTTTTTTTTTTCAACCCGACCACACGTGGATATGTGCCTAGGAACGTACAGACACCCGAAATATCCATTTTGACGATCCCCGAGTTAATTACAACAAGTTTTCTTGTGACGTCTGTATGTACGTATGTATGTGCGTATTGTGTGTATGTATGTCGCATAACTCAAGAACAGAATGTCCTAGAAAGTTGAAATTCGGTACGTAGACTCCTAGTGGGGTCTAGTTGTGCACCTTCCTTTTTGTTTGCATTCGGGGGTATCTAAGGGGGTCTTTTGCTCCTTTTTTGGGGGGAAATCATTGTTAATTTCGATGTAAACTCAAGTGGTGTTACAATTTGGCGGACACTTGGCGATATATCGCCAGTCTTTTGGTCTCCAAGTTTTGTCGCCAATTTGGCAACAAATTTGGCGATTTTTAAATTTTTTTGAAAAATCTGGTTTCAATTTGGCCACTGTTGGTGATATTTAGAGAGTAAACTATTGAATCACATTAAAACTGCCAGTAATGGAGAAATGACATAAAATTGGAGTAAAAGGAAGTCATGTGATGCACACATCAGCTCGTTTACGAAGAAAAACCCAGGAATTAAACATTTATCACGTAATTTAAAAATAAGATACACTTTACTTTCTAACAATACTATGTAAGATAAGTGTTTATTGTAATTATTATACATTTATGAATAAATATTTGAGAACGGGGGGGGGGACGTAAAAATAATGAGTGAAATATGTCTTTTTGAGTTATTAAAATCCTGCATCACGGGGAGGGGAAAACCTTTGGAGACCTGTGTACTTCTTACGCTATCTGTTACAGGGGCGGATCCAGCTTCTGATTTTAGAGCAGTCATTATCGAAAAGGGAGGAGTCAAAGGGCAATGTTGTTCTCAAATAGGATTTTTTGGAATATAGGTCCCCAAAATACAGCTTTAAGCAATAGATGGGAGTCCCATATGACCCCTCCCCCCCCAACTGGGGATCCACGCCTGGATCTGTACCGGACCAGCGGCAGGGTTGCCAACTCATAACAATGTTTCCTCTAAACTCAATTTATAAAACCCGTAAATGCGATTGGATAAATTCATATGACGTCAGAGAGTTACGTGATCCTTTCATAGTGATGTTACACAAGGGATTAAAAGGTCACGTGACCATTGCTATTTTTTGTTGCTGAGTGAGTAAAAAAAGGTTTAATCATTTTTATGTCATTTTTTCATTTTTGATCAAAACCAATGGTTATAAAGGCTCAAAAAATGTATGTAAGTAGAAAAATAAATAAAACAAATAGCCTTTCCAAAAGTACAAGAAAAATATTTTTTCCTAAAAAAATCCTAAAATTTAAACCCCTATATTCATCCCTAAAAATTAAATCCCCCTAAAAAATCCATTCGAAAACTTCCCCCTAAATTTAAGGGAAAAAACCCTATGTTGGCAACATTGACCAGCGGTAAAGAATCCCTCACCTATTCGACTCCAACCGGCAACTTCAAAAGTCACGTGGTCTCCGGCGGAACCGGGAAAAACGCAATAGATTTACCTTGACGGCCAGTGGCGCCATCTACGCCTACGAGCGGAGGAATTCGTTCCAAATCGATTGCTTCAAGAGCGAAAATCTTTCGATTTATTTGCCAAGCTATTGTGGAAAGATTTTAATATTTGATGCTCTCTGAAGGGGAAAGTTTCGGAGCAGATCAAAGAGCTCGGAAGGCAATAGGGACTGAAATGATTTCTTTTCTTTCTTTGTACTTTTTCTATTGATTTCGATTTAGCCTTACCATTTCGGGATTCCGCTTCATTTTATTTAATTGAATTTTTAATTTAGTTTCGAAAGATGATTTTGAAAACCTATCAGGCGTTAAATGTGACAATAAGGTGCACGTACAAAGTTTTCTGGGACACAAAATCAGGGTTTTTGCTCTTTTGCCGCTTTTAAAATGATTATTGAAGTCAACATATCCTATGCAGATTTATTCTTACGCAGTAAAGGATTCAAATCATCGGTTATATTATCGATAATTGAGAGATTTCCGAAAAATTCTCGCAATATCTCACGTCTGAATGATTTTACACAGCGTTCTATCAAGGGCGGATACAAGGGAGGGGCGACGGGGGCGATTGTCCCTCCCTTGAGGGAGTCTACAGGCAATTTTTCGACGGTTGAGTTCCAGAAAAACTTTTTAGTCAATCTGCAAAGAACTTAAAGGAACCCTCTACCGGAAAATTTTCGGATTATTTCAAACTTGAGGTCTTAAAAACACGGTTTTAAACCATCTTTGATCCCGTTTGAGGAAGGAACAAGGTGCAAGTTCTTTCCGTTGCTAATTTTTCAAAACTGCAGTTCCAAAAATACATTTTTAAACAATACAGGATTATGTTAGGAGATATGGTTCGAAAATTTGGTAATTTTTCCACAATTGAAGTTCTAAAAACGCAATTTCGTCCCTCCCTTGAAGGATTCCTGGATCCGTCCTTGCGTTCCAGTTACATTTCACATTCAAAAAGATAGTTATTTGCTTCAACGATCAGCTTTCCCAACATCACAACTTCTTTTCAATGCAAAAGAAATGAGCTTATGGATAAATTTTTATCTATGTAAGAGCTGCTGTAATATTTTCCACTTGTTGTAATATTGTTTTTTATTGATGCATCTATCTACAATTTGGTTGTATTTAATGCGCGTTTATAACGCCGATCTAATCATTTATTAATGTAATATGACATTTTTATTATCAGGAAATAGACCTTTGGGAAAACTTTTTTTGATTTTGACTTGCATTCTTGACACAGAAAAGACATAAAAAAATAGCAATAATTTTTGAAAAGAAACCAAAAAAAAAAAAAAAAATCCATAAAACTGCTGTAGAAAACTGTTTCTATCACATTTTTTAGTAATGCAAATACGGAGTGCCCTCACCTTTTTAAAACACTCACATTTATCTTAATGAATCCTTTTCATTCCGAAAAAAAAAAATCTTTCTCCTTTCGAAAAGGACTTCCTCTTAAAGTTTTGTTTTAACCATTTAAAGCATTTGCCTGCCTCTAACACGGGTGAAAGATAACGACAAATTTGCACAAGCCCGTGTATGACACGGGCGAAAGATAGTGCAAATCACGCGATTTCGATGATTATCTATACGTTTGTTAGGAATTCGTTGTTATAAAGCAGTTTGTTGTGGAAAAGGTAATATGTCTATTTTTATTGCATAATGCTTAAGTATGACTACTTGATTTCGTTTGATTTAAATGTTTTGAAATTCAAATTAAACATGTAATCAAATCGTTTGCAGTTTTTATAATTTTTTAAACACAACTTTTACTTTCCATAATCATCCTATCAGTTGAAATTAAGTCAAATAACTTACATACACTATATTTATACGTTCATTTTCTATCAAAAAGAAAAACAAAAGACTATCATCTTTGTACAGTTTTTCTGAAAAAAAAAAAAAAAAAAACTCGTGCTTTCGAAGCGTAATACCATTTTGATAAAAATGTATCTAGAGTTAGTTCAATCTTCCGTGTAGATTAATGTTTTCCAAGTAGAGCGTACGTTACATTTATGCATTGTTCATTTTTGAGCAATCACGATTGCTTATTGCTTTCATTTGACCGTTTTTGGCGTCCTATCATTTTATTTTCCCGCCAGCACCCTCTGCAGCATCACCGTCGACCGGCTCCTGACGCTGCTCCTTTAGCGAAAACCGTCTCCACGTTGCGTCAATATCCTACACTTACACGCATAGATACACGCACGTACACACACACAAACAAATACATACACACACATACATACGCCTCCACACAGATACACAAACACATACTCAAACACCACCACATGCACACACTCAAACACACACACGCATACATACAGACAACTACACATACACACACACCTACACACAACTACCCACACACTCATGCCTACACACAGACGCAAACACATATGCCTACACACACATTCCCCCCCACACACAAAAACACTCATACACACAACTACCCACACACTCATACCTGCACACAGACATAAACATACATGCCTACACACACATACACATACCCCCTACACACAAACACACATACCCCCCACACACATAAACACACACGCCTACATACACACACACACTCGTGATTGCGAAAAACATAATCTGAATTCAAGAGGTCAAAATTCAATTTTTTTTTTTTTTGAGGTCAATTTCAGAATAAGTAATTGTTTGACATTCAGTGGTGATTTTTTTTTTTTTGCCTAGCCAGTTTGCTTTCTTTTTTTCCATGATATTTGAATGCTTGTTAAAATCAAGTTAATTGTCATTTAGAGCTTGTCGCGACAAAAAGCATTCATGTTTTGAGCAACATGAATGAAACGGGAAATGGGCATATTACATATAGGTGAAAAAAAACTTGGTAAACTCTGGTAAGATTCTACAATCAAGTTCTCTTAAACTGTTCAAATGTGAAAAAAAATATTTCCAAGCCAAAAATTTAACATTAAAATTCTGTCCTGCCGTTTCATTAAAAAAAAAAAAAAAAAAAAAATCAGTCCTTTAAAAATATTTGGGAAGAAAGAGAAATAGACGCACACGCCCCATATCTTGACAATTTTTGTCTATTATTTACTTATTTATTTTCAATATTTTTTGAATTAATTGCACTGACGGACAATTTTTTCTTGGAAAGTTTTAAAGAATTTAAGTAGCTCTACCTGTAGGAATTAAGAAAATATTCACAAAAAGTGCTTTTCATTTCAAAAGATTCTTCGATTAAATGTATCAAAAAATGCTTTTTTTCGTCTTTTAAAATGCTTGGTTTTCGCAAAAAAAAAAAAAAAAAAAAAAAAAATGTTTATTTAGATGCTTTTGGTCTGAATCTACGTCGCAAAGTGAGTTCTATCGTTGGCTTAAAACTTCATTCGTTTAGTATTTCGCCACCTGAACAATTGGATTTTTTTTAAACACACGTACTTTATGTAAAAAGAGGTCAAAAATGGCAACATTTATGAAATTAAAAAAAAAAAAGAACTAAAACACACTGTTACACCAACTTCTTAGCTTACAACAAAATAATTATGCAAGTGACGCGTGAGAATTGTTGGCTTAGAAGTAGTACATCAATAAAATTAATTACACCATTATCTTTTTGTCCTTAACAGTAGAAAATAAAAATAAATAAAGATAGAAATTATTTCTTAAAAAAAAAAAATCTGGTTTAATAACACCGAAAATTAAAGCAAAGCCCAAGTTTTGTGGATAGAAGTCTTATAACTTGAACTCTAAAGCATGTTCAAAATTATTTAAAATCCTTTACCACTAACATGAGAACGAATTTAAATGGGAATGAAAAACATAATTATACATAATTTCACTTTATACGTCCATCATTTCATTAACATTTAAATAAAATTCGAAATTAATTTATTAGCAAAACGTGAAAATATTAACTCACAGTAAAATATATAGGGAAAAAGGGGGCACATGTGAACAACTTTTTTCTTTTCTTTATTTTTCAAAAAATGTTGTCAATTTCTCAGCGCAAAAGTGCCCCATGATTGAATAAACTTTTCTTTGTGGTATGGAGTTTTTTGGGATTTTTAAAAAAAAATATTTCTTTACTTTATGGAATTTCTTAAAAAACGTCTGCAGTTCATATGTGCCCCAAGAGAGAGGCACATATGAATACGGGTAAAAATGCAGGAGAAGCATCATATTTTAAAGAAAAACTCTTCAATATGAAACATATATCTAAATAACAAATACATTGAGGATTTGTAATTTATACTGCGCCAATTTCAACCGTACAGTTATTATTAAACTAAGGAAATATTTTTTCCCGAATATATATCTGCTCACTGTCAAATTTTAAAGTCTCTTAGCCTGTTCTAATCACTGAATAGACTAGAAAAAACTTATATGACTACATAATAAAAATAATTTTTTATTATGCAAGGGTTATTCTATATATACTTTGCTTTAAAATTCCATCCATTATTTGATAATGTATTTTAAAACGATTTTGAACTTCAGTTTTTAATAAAATGAAAATATTTTGTGTCTTTTTATTTCCTGTAAGCATTATATAACACTAAATTATTGAACAACACTATTTAATAACAAAAAGAATAATAAACATAAATAAATAAATATTTAATAGTATTTATTACAACAATAAATTTATTTACTGATTATAGGAAAATAAAAATCATAAATATTCATACATTTTTTCACTTACAATATCCTACACTAATAATGATATTACGGAGAGCGGCTATGGGAGCTGTTCACTTGTGCCCTTAGATGTTGTGTTCACAACATCTAAGCCCCATCGTCTACTTTAGAGCTAACTCGCAAAAATAAAGAATTTTTAATTTAATAAAAAAATTAAAACATTGTCATAAACTTACTTGAATGTTCATACAATGGTTTGTAATACTTAGATTTAGATTAGCAGTTAACTTTAAAAATGTTATCACGTGGAGAAGACAGTGATAAATTTGTTTCAACACCTGCTAAAACAAAGAAGTTGCACCACAGAAACATAAAATGGCACATTGCTCTAAATGTTTGTCATAAAGGTACAACTAGTACTGTCCTTATTTCAGAATTTTTCCAGATTTGTTACTTGAAGTGATTCTAGTAAAACATACCATGATCACATGTGTCCCGTGTTCACATGAGCCCCCTTTTCCCTTATACCAAAATATATGTTTGAAAACTATTGTTAACCAAAGATGAAGTTAATATTCAACTAGGTTTTTATCCTACATAATTAGGGGTCGGACAAAATGAATATTTCGGCCTTCCATACTGTTTATAGCTGCATATGCGGTTCGCAAAAACTACTGAACATTCATTGAAGGGTGAGTAAAATGGGCATTTAGCGAAGTTTTACTTAAATTCGAAGTTTAAGTAAAACTTTTTTTTCGTGAACGCGATATGTCCTGTAGTTTGTAAAAGGAAGCAAAAACAGGTTATGTTGTTAAAGTATGGGGTATTCTCTGTATTACTAAAGCAAAATACACAACTTTTCAAGAGAATCAGCTAAAAAAATATTAGTTAAATAATTAGAGAAATAAGGAATTGATCTTTATATAATCTAAATCTGGGATTTCTAAACTTTTCTGATTCGCGGCACCCTCAGGAGATTCGGGAATTTACTTACGACCCCCTACTCTAGTTCTATTATATACATATTATTGTCACCATGGACACTTTACGGCACCTCTCACTCTCCCTGCGGCACCCGGTTGGGGGGTCTCTGATCTAGATCATAAATTGAACTGACACGTGATTCGTGAGCTAGTTTTTTTTATATGACATTCACAATAGTTTATGATGGAAATTTTAACAGAAGCTATAATATTCTTTCTAAAATGTAGAAAAAGTACAACTGCAGTAGAGGGGCGTGCTCAGAGATTTTGGGGCCCGTCAAAAATGACTTTTCCGGGTCCCCCTCTGTATTGTTTGCCCCTACATTTCATCGATAGATTTAAAAATATTGGGCCCTCTTCAGGCTTGGGTCCGAGCCAACAGGTGTCCCTTCTCCCCCTCTCCCAGTGCACGCCCCTGCTGCAACACGCTTTGCCAAATGGATAAACATAACAGATTTTCTCCCCCCCCAAACAACTTTTCAAGTAAAATACATGGGACCTTTTTTAAAAAAGCTTTTGAATTAAGAGAGCTTTGGAAAATAATTTCAAAGAGACATATGTTTAAAGAGCTGATAAAACGGGAGTTGGCGGTTAAATTTGTTAGATGTTTTTAAGAAAAACAAAAAGTTTTTCTATGCGGTCTAAGAAACTTGATTACTCCTACCTGTATGATAGACGTATTATAGGACGCCATGTAATTAATTTTATTTCATAAAATACTTCTATGTTTATTTTTAAAAACAAATAATATAATTAAATGTAATTCAGCACGCATAAATTTTATACATTGTACAAATAAGAAACAACTATATATAGCCATTCCTGATAATTGAATTACTTAAATACAATCATATAAAGCCTCAATCCTCAATTAATATTTAATGTTCGCATACGTGATTAATAAGGAGTGCTTTAATACTAAAACATGAACATTGTGATTCATACAATTACATTTGGAATGGTTTTCGTGACGGATTTTACGTTTTGATATTTCAAAGAGCTTTTCCAAGCAATAGAGCAAAAATCACTGAAATAGATATTTTTGCAAAAAGCACAGGTATGATTTTACCGGATTATAAGTAGTTCGCAAAATAAGATATTAGTTATTGCTGACGGTAATTTTTTTTTTTTTTTTTTTTGATAATGATTAAAAGAAACGTGAAGTTTGTAAAAAAAATCACACAAATTAAAAATACGTATTTAGATTTAAAAGATAATATCTGATGGTATTTAAGTTTATATTTTTATTTATTATTTATTTATTTATATTTCCTTCGAATCTTGAGTTGAAAATTTTTAAATGAAACGTAAACGCAATAATTTAGAAAATACCTAAAATTCTGAACACCAATTTAACACAAAAAGCAGAATAAGCAGTCCTGTTGTAATAACTGAAGAACATCCAAAACAGGGTGATGTAGGGAAAATACTTAGGAAACTTTTAAACGAATGCAAATTGCTCAAAGATCCTAAATAATTTTTTTTAACACATCTAGCTTTAAACGAGTGTATTGACATCTCTTTGGACCATTATTGATGCAATTTTTTAACAGAAAAATGATCAACATAAAACTTGTACGGTTTAAATAAACATGCAAATATTTCCTTTTGTTTAAACGTTAATTATTTTTGAGGCAACTTCTTTATTTTCCTAATATTCAGATTATATCGTAAGAAAAGAGAAATGCCAGCATTTTTTGCTTAGAAAATGTTCTTTGTGTATTAAGATTAAGCATCAATATAATTTCCTACTTTGGAAATGTTTACAAGAGAAAATGATTAGCATTTAAATTTACCTACCATTTAACCACCCAGGGATGTAGTTGGGATTTTTTTTAAAGCAAAAAAATTGATCCTTGACTTTTTTTAAGGAAAGATTGATCCATATTGAAAGATTTAAATACAGGCGTTTCTCGTACACACGGTTAATTCGTGCTGTGTCGTAACCGTGTTATACTAAACTTTTATAATACTTGCTTACATTATTTTTTAAAAATAATTATGTATATGCATTGCATAAATTAAGGTAATATGTACTGTGTTGTAAAACAGTGTTTCGTGTCGTATCAAAACCGTGTTATACGAAACTTTGAAATAATAGAAGTCAAGGTAGTGTGTACCGTGTTATAGCGAAGTGTAAAATTTTATGATAGCTAAAACTTCATTTCAATGTTTCAGTAAAACCTATAAAACACGTCATTTACTTTTATGAAAAAAAATATTTGTAAAAAACAATAAAAAAAAAAAGTGTTATACGAGGTGCACTTGAATACGAAAACAGTAAAGACTATAATAACGATCAATTCAATAAAAACATCCGTAAGGATGAAATGATAGATGGCAGAGAGAGTATATAGGTAATACTCAGTCCTTTTAGCATTCAGAATGAGTATTAGTTTGAGTTTAAAAAATAAACATTCAAGTTTAACATTTAAATAACTCCAATTGCCCCCCCCCCCCCAACACGGACATTTTCCGCGTTGAAAAGTTTTCATTTGAAGCACAAAACTTGAAAATACATTTGACTAAACTTTTTAAGTGTATTTTGGACTTTCAGTGCGTTAAGACCTTCGTCACACGAGGCAACTTAGTTAAATCAACTTTCGAACGGGCGGCTATCAGAATGTGTATCCAAGTAGAAAAGTGACGGAATCGCCTGGCACCCTTCACACGACAGTCAACACGACAGACAAGTGATCAAGCACGTGTGCTGCTACCATCAGGGGTGCCCACAGGGGGGGGGGATTATAGCGCATGCTGCGCCATCAAAACCTTTGGGGGGATTTTAAATTTTTTTAAATTTATTTATTAATTTATTTATTTATTTTTTGTTTTATTTTATTTTGTGTAAATTTTATTTCATTTATTTATTCAGTTTGTGTGTGTGTATCATTGGCGTAGCAGAGAACGCTTCTAATAAAATTATAATAATAATAAAAATTTAAAAAATAAATAATAAAAAAAGGTAGCTAAAAAATAAAAAAGGGAAAGAGGGTTGAGATTTTTTTTGAGGGGGGTTGATTTTGCGCCATTGAACTTGGGAGGGGGGATGGGCACCCCTGGCTACCATTCTGATCCAGATGAGTTGAATCAACTTTTTAGTTGATTCAACTTATAGGGACAGTATCAAGCGTTCGTTCTACGCGTAAGTAAACTAGTTGAAACAACTCTATTGAGTTTTGAAGCGTTGTGGAGTAGCTGCTCGAATGAGTTCCGCGTATTAGAAGAAAGGTTCAGTTAACTAAGTTGCCTCGTATGGGATCAACGAAAAACGCAAGTTAACTAGTTGACAGGCAACGTTTTCAAAAAGTTAATTCTACTAACCACCTGTGTAGGAGGCCTTATGGGCTGAAAAAAATCTCTCTGCTAACAGCAACTATTCTACTTCCACAATTACATAGTTAGTATAAATACATCGCTAACGCTATTTCCACTCACTAATCAATGAAAATAACTTTCAGCTATTTGAATACTTCAATCAACTTCATTAAATTCGTATATTTAATTCTGCTGAGTTAATTGTTCGTTGTATATAAAGAACAGATTAACCGTAGACTATTGATTTTTAACGCATAAACAAAAGATTATGGTGCATGCAAAACAAGAAAAAGAAAGCTTTGAGGATAGAAATTTCTATTTATGTATTGCAAAAGGTTTAGATTATCACGGAAGGTCGATGATAAATCCCCCTCATCCGTCTTGACTTTAGAAGGGAATATACTTTGCCAAACATAGAATCAGCGGCTTACACTTTAAAAACGTCACATGCACTTGTCTACATCCGAGGTCTTGGTGAAAGATCACCAGAAAATGTCAAGTTAGACCGTAAATCAAACTAGAGGTAAGAGAGACGTAAAGTAACATTTGCTAAACTAGAACAGCTGAAGATGAAAAGATGGGGAGGGGGGGAGGGGGTCGATTAAAAAATTAACGCACTGATGATTTTTAACTTTTTAGGGGAAATATTTTGTTTGCCTGAAAATAAAATCAAAGCTTTAAAAGGGGATACAGTTTAAAATATACAGTACGATTGCCAATTTTTTTTTTCACGTTTAGAAAATTTAGAGGATATATAAGGAAAATTACCTTGAAAATAATAATAACGAAGGAAGTTCGCACTGCTATCTTGTTGTGTTAGTTATATTTAGTAGATTACCCTCTTTAATAGTTTGACCTGGTAGTATGTTAAGAAATCAAGTTACTATATTACTCAACTCAATTACTGAACTTTTTATTTAGAAAATGCTGAACAAAGAGCATTTTTTCAAGAAGTTTAAAAGGAAAAAAATTCATGAAGCAATGAGAAAAAAAAAAAAAAAAAAAACAAAAAACCCAGAGATGAAAGGAAAATTTTTGCTTTTTTTTCATCATGATGACACATCTGCATACGTATCGGGTGGTGCAACTAGAAAATACTTAAGGGGGGGGGGGGGGCACTTCAAATTTTTTTTTATTCATCTGATAGACTGGGTCTAATGTTTTCTAATCGGAAAATTTTTTTAAACTATCGATTTAATGTGAAAGTTCTACACAGTCTTTGATGATGTTAGGGAAAAGAAAGGTACAGAGGAAATTTTTAGAAATTGAAATCTTAAAAAAAAATAATAAATAAATAAATAAATAAAACGATTATAGTTTTTTTTTAATTTAAGGTAAGGAATGTAGCGCAGTGGCTATCTCCGGTCGTTTTTTGAAAATTAGATCGAAATTAATGCCTCTTCCCCATTTTTCGTAATTGATGTTTAAAAACGCTATTTTAGATCAACTTTAAGGATGTTTCCGGAAGTGGAGTTTCAAAGCTCGCTCCTAGTAAATTTTTCGAAATTAAAGTCTTAAAAACTTTAACAATATTCTACGATGTTAAGAGGAAGGATTCAGATGATATCCCACTTAAATATTCGTAAGTGAAGAGTCAAAAACTCAATTTTGACATTTTTGGTGATATTAGAGGAAGGTGATTCGTGGCACTCGTCCGAATATCACCAAAATTACTCTAGTGCTTATTTACCTAACATACTATTTTCAAGTTATTTAATGAATCGTAGACTGCTGAAAAAATTTCTGCTTCCGGGTCTGAGTGTAAAATGAGGTTCCACGAAATACCTTTCAGTATTTAGCAGACATTTTCAGAAAACTAAGGATTAAATGTTTGGTCACTGGTAGATAATGTATTCGTCAATGGTCAATACGTAAATGCAGTAAGTATTTTCACAATTATACTTAGAAATGAAAAAATCCAAAAATACAAAATTTTGGGCATCTTTTTATGTATTTTTTTTTTTAAATTTATTCTGAACTAGTGAACATACGGATCATGAGTCGGAAGACGAAATTTAGCTGGTGTGTTTCAGCTATATACTGGTATTTTGATGGATAAGGGGTTCGTATATGATTTGACGCAATCGACTAGGAGTTGAACGAATATTTTCTTGAGAGACCCCACGTTAGATGAGTTAAACACCGCCAAATGTTAAAATTTTCTTTAACTATGAAAATGTATTATTTGAAAATAACATGAATATACTGATAATAATTTTTACTCGACCATCTATCCTGGAAAATATGCTGCCATTCTAAAGATTGCCATTAAAGCACTAAACGTACTTGAATTGGCAGCCACTATGGGAAGGTTTCGAGCTGGGTTGTGGCCCAATGTGCAATAACACTTGGTGAGTAGTAAGTCACAAATTTTGGGTCAAATCACTTGCAACATTTAATTTTAAAAGCTAAAAAATGTTTTTATTTCAAAGCAACATGCATTTCATATTGGGAACAAACCCCCCTTTTTTTTTGCACAATTAATTTCATCCGTAATAGATAACTCATCACTAGACCAGTTACGCCCTCTGGAAATTTAAGCTTCCATGAAGTAAAATCCATTGAGAAACTATCTATTAGCTACGCTATCTATCGCTTCGATGAAAATGCCAATTTCGTAGAGGGGTCGACGGAGAAATATTATCATGTCCTAAATAAAATTAGGCCACACACCTGTCTGCAACTAGTTACCGGCATAGCTACAGATTGAATAAAAAGCTGCATCGCTGCTTGAATATTTTTGAAAGTAGATCATATCTAATGAATGATTTTTTTTTTCAGATTTGCAGACATAAGCGGTCAAAAAAGTCAAACTGCCTAATTAACTAATTTACAAGCTTACATTTAAGAGCATAAATTACACTTTATTCAAGTTTAGACACAATTTTAGAAATTGACTAAATGAAAATGAACGAATGAATAATTGAATACTTGAGAAAAAATATCTTATATAATTAAAAACTGAGCGTCTGTACCAATGTATCTATGTCCCAGTTACCTTCTCTCGCACGTCAGTAAACTTACCATCAAACCAGGTATCGATGGATTTGTAATTTTGCCGTCTTTATGTTTGGCTATTTAAAATAATCCTCCGATAATAATTAGCAGAGATATCAATTAAAAACTACTTATTATGCTACTTAGATTTCGACATAAAAATAATAAGACATACATTTTTCGAAGGTTTTCCTCCATTCAAATTATTATTCAGTTCTTCATCTCAACTTTCCGTAACAATGCTTTTATTGAAGTTCGTAGCGTGAAGAAAATCATTGAGAAGAAAGATCTGCTGCCATATTTTTTTCTAGAATATGAACAAATAAAATTCTGGGTTTTGTTTTGAGGCTTTTCCTGTAATCGGGGGATTTAAAATGTTTCCTTTTTGGTTATTTTTCTGGAATATGCAGCAAAATTTTACTGATTTTTTTTTTTTTTGTTCAAGCGTGATTGTTGAACACGAGTCACTTGACATAACTTTTATTTTCGAGGTAGAGCGTGCGAAGTCGGGTGAAGCAACTAGTATAAACATACTAGGTGGCCAAAAAGTCGTTGACACATTTTCAAATTTCATCGAAAAGCCACAAATGGATATGGTCAAATGAATATGCGGTTTGCGCCATAATACTTCACAGGTTCAAGAATTTTTTATGACATCGTTAAAAAAGGAAAAAAAGGGTAAACAGTAAGAAAAACTATCATATTGCGAGGTGTTTAATCATTTTATTGAACAGAAAGCAATACCTTTTTTTACCATAGTGCAATGTGTGCACCGTTTGTTGACGTGGGATGAATTTGAGTATCCCTTAGATGTGTGGTTCAAGTAGCATACCTGACGTGGGATGAATTTGAGTACCCCTTAGATGTGAAGTTCAAGCAGCATACCTGACGTGGGATGAATTTGAGTATCCCTGAGATGTGTGGTTCAAGCAGCATACCTGACGTGGGATGAATTTGAGTACCCCTTAGATGTGTGGTTCAAGCAGCCTACCTGACGTGGGATGAATTTGAGTATCCCTTAGATGTGTGGTTCAAGCAGCATACCTGACGTGGGATGAATTTGAGTATCCCTTACATGTGTGGTTCAAGCAGCATACCTGACGTGGGATGAATTTGAGTACCCCTTAGACGTGTGGTTCAAGCAGCATACCTGACGTGGGATGAATTTGAGTACCCCTTAGATGTGTGGTTCAAGCAGCATAACGTGCACACATCGAACTCTGGTGATAAAAGGTATTACTTTCTGTTAGATAAAATGATTAAACACCTACTTCGTTTGTTTTTATTACTGTGGCGATACAGCGATTACTAATAATAGCAATCTTTTCTTTTTTTACGATGCCATAAAAAACATTTGAATCTGGGAAGCATTATGGCACAAACTGCATATTCATAGGACATTCAAACTTCATATTTGTTGCTTGTCTATGAATTTAAAAAATGTTTCAAGGACTTTTCGGTCACCTTGACTGTATATTTCTATTCTGAAGTATACAGGGTACCCACCCTATTAGTAGACCAATAAATAATTTCTAAACCATTAGAGATAAGCTTATAGTTCCGATTGAAAAAAATCTTTAAATTCCGTAAGGAATCAAAATTTATGAAATTTTTGTGAAATAAATTAAATTTTGAAAAAAATTACAAAATCTAACTTTTTATACAGTTTCCCAGTCCGAGCAATGATATTTAGTAAAATATTCCTGACACACTAACATAATGAACTAAAAAAAAAATCACTCTTCTACCACCAAAATTGACCGAGTTATAAAGTTTTGAAAAATCATGATTTTCGGAGATTTTATGACGTCAGTGAGATAGTTCATAAGGGGATGTATGCGAATTGACAAAGTGTGCAAATAGGTTTAAATATATTTTGGTTCTTGTTATCAGGGGGCAAAATTAACGGTTGAAAAGACTTAACAAGTGCTATTTTTTAGCTCAAAGTTTATTTATGGTTAAAAGTCGGGGGCGTTGATGGGGGAATCGAAGTGATTTCCCGTTTTGTTTTAAGAACCTCTAATTTCCATCACCCGAATATCATTAAGTAAATTGACATTTTTTTAAAAAATTCAAATGAAATATTTTTTAAACAATTATACTCTTTTTCTTGTTTTAAAAATTATTTTTGTTTAATGTCAGGGGATTTTTTGAGCAATCACGAGTTGCTTATTGTCCTCATTTGACCAAAGTTGATGTTGCTCTGATTTTTCAGATTGCTATGATGACGGTTGTTTTTATTAATTATTTAGGGAGTAAAATTTTCGTCGTCATAGTTACAAATCACCTATGGTTTGATTTTATTCATATTTTTTTCAGGGCTTAACTCAAGCAGACCTGACATTTAAAAAAAAATTTCTTTGTGTATAATTACGTTTTTTCAGAAAAACACCTGTATAATGAACTTAAACAGAAAAATTTCATTTTCATACAAAATTTCGAGATTACTAATTCTCATCATATACGATTGATCAGAAATAAAAATACATGACGGTATACGCTGTAAATAATCTTTAGGATAAGTGTACTGGTGGATATCGGTCATAAAATCTTTTACCTTTATTACCGCACATTAATCACCACTTCTTTTTTACAGATATACGTCGTATTACCTACTCTAGGAAATTAAGTCATAATATTATAACGGGGGCAAATTTCTTAGTCATTTGTATTCTTTTCCATTTGTGGAAACAAGAAACCCAACGAAAAGGCTTTCACATTTCGTGATTGCGAAAAACATAATTTAAATTCAAGATAATTCAAATTCAATTCCTTTTAACATCTTAAATTCAAATTATGTTCCTCGCAACCACGAATTGCGATAGGACCCTACTCGTTGAATTTCTTGTTTCTACAACTGGAATGGAATGGAAATGAGAATAAAATTCGCACCCGTCAATTATTTTATGAAACACGGCAAGCAATCAAATCAGTTTTTCTAAAAGAATAATGAAAATAAGACTAGCGAGAATATTTAAGTTTAAGAGCACCTAAAGTCTAGCATTGGTTCAGAAAAGGAATTTATGTTGTAACGAAAGATTCAAGCCACCGCTTATGTGTTTGCGCAACATTTTTTTTTCTTTCCTGGCCAGAAACTTTAGTTAAAACCATTAAACGAAATGCGTAAAAAGAAAAAAACATTTATTTTAGCATTACAAAATTATCGTCTGCCTTCTGAAATACCATAACAAAAGTTCGAAATAATTCAAACTTTTACGGTTTTCCTTTCTTTTTCTTTTAAATATACTATTTTATATTTTCCTTTATCAGTACTCTGTAAATTTAAATACAGTGATAACCTTTTACATATGTTGAGATACAAAACATGTTTTTCAATCAAATTCATGTATGGAAATTAGATATTCTTGAAAAAAAAAAAAAAAAGCTTTTAATCATAAATAGACCTTTGAGCTTATAAATAGTACTTGCAGAGTCTTTTCAACCATTAATATTGCCTCCTGATGACAAGACCCCTAATAAATGTAAACCTACTAACATACTTTGTCAATTCCCATACATCCCCTTAAGAGACTCTCGCTGACGTCATGAAATCTTCAAAAACCGTGATTTTTCTAAACTTTATAACTTTATCAATTTTGGTCGTAGAAGAGTGATTTTTTTAGTTTTAAATGTTAATGTGTCAAGAATATTTTACTAAACATAATTGCTAGGACTAGGGAACTGTATAAAAAATTAGAATTTGTATTTTTTTTTCAAAATTTGGTTTTTTGATAAAAATGTCATAAATTTCGATTCCTTACGGAATTTGAAGATTTTTTTCCAATTGGAACTATACGCTTATCTCTAACAGTTTAGAAATTAGCTATTGTTTCACCAATAGGGTGGACACCCTGTATTTTAACTCTAATTTGAGAAAGAAACAACTGTTGAAGATAATGGAGAAACCTTAAGTGTTTGAACAAGAAACAGCATTTAACTACGCAAAATACGGTTAAACAGTCTAGTTAAACACGTCACAACATCTATAAGAAGATCAGGAAAAAGTAATCCAGCTCCTAACTTGTTCAATAAATATGCTGTTGACCGCTTTTGGCTTCCCACCAAGAACCTTAGATTCTTATGAAAAGTTTAAAAACATCGACTGAGTGAGGTTTTGTTGGCACAAAGACCCCCGCATATAAATGTTGAAAAATCAATTTTTACCGCAACTTGAGTCTAAAATACACACCATTGTTATCAAAATGCTACTTCAATTCTTGTCCTAAATTGAAACCCATTGATGAAATTGAAATCAAGCCTGTGTACTAAAAGTAGTAGTCTCTTCACTAGTACTAAAAGTGGCTGGTTGCAATATAGGGCGATTCAAAATCATGCCAGGATTTCAGAATGCGATAGCAAGTTAGCTAATACAAATGCACCAAAACAGAATTTTGCCTTTAATACATAAGCAATTCAAGTGTTTAATAACATAACTCTTACCCTCTATTCCGTGAACTTAAATTGTCTAAATATTCAGTGAAAGTTTCTAAAAGAATAATACTGTCGTTTTCTTTACTAATAATAAAGCTGAAAATCTCTCTGTCTGGATGTCCGGAGGATGTATGTAGGATGTCTGGATCTCTGTGACCCGTATAGCGCCTAGACCGTTCGGCCGTTTTTCATGAAATTTGGCATAAAGTTAGTTTGTAGAATGGCGGTGTGCAACTCGAAGTGATTTTTCGAAATTTCAATGTGGTTCTTTTTCTATTCCAATTTTAAGAACAAAATTATCATACGATGGACGAGTAAATTACAAAATTATCATAACGTGGAACCGTAACATGGGCACAAGCCAATTGGCGAGATACGAAATTATCATAACGTGGAACCGTAACATGGGTACAAGCCAATTGGCGAGAAAATTCACTATACATTATTTGTAAATATACAGGAGAACCAAAAAACCTTTTAATTTTTCTATTACGGGCAAAGGCGTGCGGGTACCACTTGTATGAAAATAAGAGCGAAATTTGCATCACTCTGTACGCAACCAATGAAACGTGTCTGAAATGTGCACTGAATGAAATATACAATGAAATTCGTAGTATTCGTAAGTTATTATCCAATACGGGTTTTAGTATGTAAACTGTATTATACCTAATGCTCAATGTTCATTTATTCGCGTTAAAAATCATTGAAGTAACAACATTAAAATCGACACTCGAAAATTTAAAGATCAATTTTTTAACTATTCACGCAGTTTAAAAAATTTTATAATTAATATTTTAAGCACTATTTAAAATATACGAAGACAGGTGCGATGGTAAAAGCCAAATCAAAACTAGTTTGTTCCTTCCTATTTCAGGAAGAAAATATTACGAAAAATGCTGCATTAGCGAGAAACATATGGTGCCTTTAACATGTGAGCTATGAAACAAGTCCACAACTAATCCGAATAGTTAGGAAAATAATTACTACTTTGAGAGTCTGGATCAGTTCTTTCTTAGTTGGCGCTGTCAAATAATGATTTTTATGTTAGTTACATATCACTCAGGTATATGTTCCAGATGATATGAAAAATAATAATTACTATGGAAATGGCGTCTACAAATAGTTGACTGAAATAGCGGTTGCTTGAATTAGACGATAATTCTCATTATTGATCAGAGCTTATTATTCAGATCTAGAGAAGCATTTTGATTATTTGTGCGAGGCGTTTTTTTTATTCTTTATCGCATTTCACACTGATTATTTCTGTTTCATGAATATAAAGGACTACAGGCTGTGAAAAATATGCGCTACTTCTCCCATTCATCCACTACATTTCGAGTCTTGTGGTCACAAACATATAGATACTCTAATTTCATTCATAGGATAAAGTTACACATCTCACATGCAAAGTTGGTGGCAAATCTGATAATTTTCGAAATTGCGTTGAGTTTGTATTCCTGTTCCTTAGGTTTCAAGACTACCACTCTTTTTTTTTTTGAAAAATATCGATATATAAAAGTTACGTACGTTATAGACTCACACTATTATAATACAAATTAATTTATCTTTATTCCGTGTTCATGATATAGTTAATTTACTGTGAAGTTAAAGTATGTCTGTTGGAGATAAGAGACAATAATCACAAATTTATTTACTTGTTATGTTTTAACCCCCGACACACAAAGGAAGGGGGTTATAAATTTGACGTGTCTGTGTGTATCTGTGTGTCTATCTGTGGTACTTTAGCGCCTAAACGGATGGAACGATTTTGAAAAAAAAAAAAAAAATCCTTCGAAAGGAGAGTTGATCGAGAGTGTTCTTAGCTAGGTTGCATCTTTGGATGCCATTAATTAACGAAAATATTAATTTAAAACCCTCTAAAAGGTTTTTGGCGATTTTTGTTGTGAAAAAACATTGTTAAAATTTTTTAAATTTAATACCAAAATAAAGAGAATTTTTTTTCGCATCTGATAGAATGTGTTTGGAACTTCCATGTTTCATAGAATTCGAATTATAACGTTTTTTTAAAGCAGGTTTCAATAACAGCTAAGCTTTTACTCACGCGATTGATAACCGAATTCATTGTTGGCCGACAAGGAAATAAAACGCAATGATTTAAAATATTTATCCGTTGCCTGTTTCTATTTAATAGCAAATAAAATACTTGACATTGATTTTTAATAATATAAGGGGTTTTTGCGACTCAGTCGGTTTTTTAAAAATTTTTTTTTAATTTTATCGTTGCTTGTTAAGAATATTCGCAACTCTAACAAACTATAGAGGGCACTGCAGCCACCGTCTAATAGCGGATGAAAAAGGTAAAACAAACGCACGCCGTAGCATAAAAAATGCTCATAAGCCTAGTAAATTTTGTTCGTATGCATGATTTTTTCGCTTTATTCTTTTCAAATTAATTGTCAAAGTCTTGTGGATGTTCTGGCCTACGTAGAAAGAAATGAGAATTCAAGAAGCATTACTAAACGTCAAAAATTAATTCAAATTACGTAGTTCGTAATTCTAAGCAGCCATTTCCACGACAAGAATAACAATTAATGCTAGATAATTTAATTATATGACATTACGGATTATTATCAAAAGAAGATGATACTTCTTTGCCTTGTTTGGCCAGCGCTAATTTGTTTTGCATTTGTAGCTGAGTTATTTTTCTCAAATTGCCGAATCGGTTAATTTTAAATTTTTCTGTTTTGTATTTTTCTAATTTCTGCGTTATGATTTAATTATGTCATGCCATGCAAATCATCAACAACATTCTCACGGATATATGGTGGGAGTTTTCTTTTTAATTGATATAACATTTATTTTTTAAAACTTATCGAATTCTGTAATCTTTCTACCATTTTATTCCACTCACGATAAAAAATAAATATGGTTTAACTGACATGTGAAATCTCGCCACATGTTCTTTGTTCGCACAATACTAAAATTATAACCCTAAACTATAATCCCACTATTTTGGCGAGGAAAATTCTCACCGTAAAACATTTTTCATTTCGTTCTACGATAACATATTCAAGAAAATATTTTGCATACTGCAGATTCCAACTAAATGCTGCAGTAAAATTAGGTTGCTTAAATTAATTATTTTTAAACTAGGCGGAGATGAAAGCCCTAATTATTCTGCTAATGTTATCAAATTCTTCTTTTTGAACTTAAGATTAAAAAAAAACCCATATTATTACAAATTCACACAAAAAAATTTAAAAAAAAAAAAAAAAAACTTACCTGGTATACCGTTATTCTCTTTCAAAAAAAAAAAAAAAAGACAAATGCATCGAACAGAGTAAATGCGAAGTTTATTAACCCAGAGTTTTTTTGTGTATACGCCTTTGCCATTTACGACAATCATCACACTTTTTAGAGGGAAATAATGAAAACTAACATTATTTTGAGACGATCGAGAATACCATTAAGAGACGAAACAATTTCTGCCGCTGAAAGCAATCTAAGACACATCGAATGCCCCGTTAATAAATACAGTGACCTCTCACTTATACGCGACCCCAGGGGACAACGAAATTTTCGCGCACAAGTGAAATTCGCGCATAAGCGAAAACCCCAAAAATAAGCTTAAATGCAATAAGTTTACATCAGTTATAGTAAAACTATAATGAATCAATATGCACATAATTTCGGTTTACGCATTGTAGTTTTTAAAAAAATGAAGTTGTACGTTTGTTATAGTTTGTACAAGGCAACGTCAATACCGCTTGACCACGACTTTTAATGACGACAGCCTTTTCATATGTAACCCGTTCTCCCCTCTCGATGTCAATCACAAGACTAATTCCACCCCCAATTGCTCATTTGTGCAAAAAAGAACGCGTGTTTGGAAGAATTCGAAAAATGGAATAAAGACGTGCGATACATTCAAAGAGACAGAACAAGAAGGGTACAAATATTCTGATAAGCGAAGCGCAAATACGCGATTTAACTAAAACTTGAAATTTTTTTTATCGCGCATAAGTGAAAGGTGCATTTTAGGTTTCGTGTATAAATGAACAAGAGTTAACATTGTTTCCTTATATGGCTGGCCGGGCCCGTGAAAAAAACGCGTATAAGTGAAAAACGCGTATAACAGAGGCCGCGTATAAGCGAGAGATCACTGTACTCCTAACAAACTGCCTGTGTTTACGTCAACAGACACAGGTGGAACGCAATGTGGCAATGTTTTAGTTTTTTTGGCAGTTTTGTAAATCACCGCAAGGTAGCGTATTCGAGCGCTAGAGTTGCGAATAACTTAAATATATAGCAGTTTTTCTATATTTTATCTCTTTTTCTATAGTTTTTGCAAGCATCTTGTGCAAACAAAAATCATGAAATAATTTAAATAAGTACTTACATGAAAGATGCTGTACAAGGATGTAAAAGTTAACTATAGAAAGACGATTCATAGGTATTATTTACAATTAGCTACTTCAAATATAGGTTGTCTGTATATTTGAATATTTAACCATTAGATTCTTTCATACCATCGTTACTTTCAACCTTCTATTAGGAAAAAACGTAGAGTATTGCAATATGCTTTTGACGTCCGTATTTGGAGACTCAGAAAAGAAATATATTTGCAGTTCTAAAATTCTTTAAATTCAACTATGAACAATTAATTCTGTATTACAACTACACGTAGTAGCAGGATATACTTGAAATCATTATTTTAGTGCTGTAGTTCTACTTTAGTTTAATAAAATGTAAATAACACGTTTTCAAATTAAATACATAAAAGGTCTTTTTTAGCTCTGTTATTTTTGCATACATATTCCAAAAACACTAAGACAAAACCATTTGTTGCCAACACATACTCATAAAATAAAATAACCTTTGGTTAAATTTAAGAAAAGTGATGAATAAAAATAAAGCAATAGAATAATTATATTTATTATTATTTTTTTTTTTTTTTTGCATAAAATAAATTTTCTTTCAGTTCACAGACGATATTTTTCACAATACAGATGCAACTAACCAAACTATCACAAACGTGTTTTGGTTATAAAACTAACATCTGAAGACTACGATAGGGTTACCGAACCTCTTTTGTAGGTACTTAAGTTCTGATTGATTCTTTAGTTATTTACTACTAGTGCTACCCGCACGGCTTTGCCCGTAGTAGAAAATTAAAAAGTTTTTTGGTTCGCCTGTATATTTACAAATAATGTATGGTGAATTTTCTCGCCGATTGGCTTGTACCCATGTTACGGTTCCACGTTATGATAATTTCGTATCTCGCCAATTGGCTTGTGCCCATGTTACGGTTCCACGTTATGATAATTTCGTAATTTACTCGTCCATCTTATGATAGTTTTGTTCTTAAAATTGGAATAGAAAAATAACCACATCGAATTTTTGAAAAATCGCTTTGAGGAGCACACCTCCATGCTACAAACTAACTTTGTGCCAAATTTCATGAAAATCGGCCGAACGGTCTAGGCGCTATGCGCGTAACAGAGATCCAGACATCCTACAAACATCCTCCGGATATCCAGACATTTAATTGAGGAGTTTTGAATAATATTGCCCTTTTAATATTGTCCTTATTTAATGGGGATTTTAAAAACTGTTGAAATGCCGAAGTGTATGCTTAAGAATTGTTGTTCTTATTCTAATGAGATTTTTTCTGACTGATGACTGTCTGTGGGGCTTTTGAAAAGTTTTATGGGGAGTGTGTCCCATATTTAACAGGTAACGCCCTAATGCAAATGCAGAAGTTAAAGAACTGTTCTCCTTAAAATAATAGGATTTTTTTAACTAAACTTCTTCCCGTTTATTTAGGAGAGAATTTTAGAAAGTCGTCATATGACCCCATAGCTAGTAATGCTATGGATCTGGTTTCTCCATTAAAGTAACTTTTCACTTTTCACCCCAGATTCCTCCGTACCTACCACTATTTGTGGCTTAATCAGTTGGATGGGACCCAGAAGACAACTCTGATTTTTTGAGCCAGACCAGAAATCGAGCAACCCCTGGTCCAGCACCCCCAGAGGTATCGTTTCACTTGGAGGACTTTGTGACCACGATCATAATTAACGTCTACCAATCACCATTCATGAAGACGATGGATCTTCGACCAGCGAGGATCGAACCCGGGACCCTCCGGCCACCCCTTACGATTTTAACTACCACGTGAGCTGATGTAGAGCATAAAAGAAGGAAATACAGTCAGATCCCGACTTACGCGAGGGATGCGTTCTAAGACTCCTCGCGTAAGTCGAAATTTCGCGTTGTGGAAAAATATTGTGCATAAGATTTTTTTTTATTAACATACCCAATCATTTTAGACATTTTTAGACACCTTTTAAACTGTTTTAGACAGGTTTTTTTTTTTACTTTATACTGCCGTTTCTTTTACAAAGAGCTGAATTTTTACCTTATTTATAAAAAGCTGCATTATCTTTACTAATAATAAAGCTGAAAGTCTCTCTGTCCGGAGGATGTCTGGATGTCTGTAGGATGTTTTTGACGCGCATAGCGCCTAGACCGTTCGGCCGATTTTCATGAAATTTGGCACAAAGTTAGTATGTAGCATGGGGGGGGGGGTGCACCTCGAAGCGATTTTTCGAAAATTCGATGTGGTTCTTTTTCTATTCCAATTTTAAGAAAAAAAGTATCATAAGATGGACGAGTAAATTACGAAATTATCATAACGTGGAACCGTAACATGGGCACAAGCCAATTGGCCAGATACGAAATTATCATAACGTGGAACCGTAAAATGGGTACAAGCCAACTGGCGAGAAAATTCACCATACATTTTTTGTAAATATACAGGCGAACCAAAAGACCTTTTGATTTTTCTATTACGGGCAAAGCCGTGCGGGTATCACTAGTTCATTATAAAATACTGTTACGATGCACAAAATCAATGATCAATGGGAGAGAGAGACATAAAAATAAAACAGTACGGTAACAGTATGTAGCAATAATAAAGCTCTGCTTTGTAAAAGTACTATACAGTAGATACAATAAGTTTAATTTATAACTTAAAAATTGAAGATGATTTTTGCTGCAAAATTTCTGACCGTCATTCTAATATATTTTTAAATATAGTTGCTTCGCATTTACATTACGTCGCAAACTTTTGCTTTCCGTTTCCATCTTCAAACTTTCGATGAAACAGCATGCTAAGGTGCCACAATATTTAATCACCTTTCATATTTAGAATAAATAAATGAAAAATGAGGAGTGGTGATAAATACACACTAATAAAGCTATGTTTATAGTTATAGTACAGTGAGTGGGAACTTGCACAGTCAATGATGCTGAAAGGATGAAAGTTCATTCGCAAAGTCAATAACAAAGCGAAAACTTAGCATAACAATTCCTTTCCTAATATTTTCGTGTTAAGAGCGAGAAATTCGCTTCAGCTCTAAAATTCCTTGCTCCTGAAAAACCCGCGCTATAGTCATTTCGCGTAAGTCGGATCGCTTTATAGCGGGAGTCGACTGTAAAGAGCAAAGGCGAACGCTTTGATGTTCAAAATATGTACAGAGGTAACCATTTATGCCAGCAACGGTGCACAAAGCCAGTTTTCTAAGGAATAACATGTTTTTATGTCCTCCCTCTATTTAAGGATCATGTGTAGTGAATTGACTTACGTGATAAGATTCGTGAACTTTTATTTAACAAATGCCGAACATTAGCGTCTAAGCCATTAGTTCACGAACACCCCAGTACTTTTGAACAGTGTCCTCATGTAGCGATACCACAATACAACTTTTTAAATGTTCAAAAGTTATTGGTTGTTTAGAGTCACATAATGAACATTCTGGGGAACCCAACAGTCTGATTTTACAGAGATGGTCTTGCAGAACAAAAAAAAAAAAATTCTTTTGATGTGTTTAAAGTAGGAGTTTCTTTATTCTCTTCTCGCCTTAACTTTTAAAATTCAAAAAGAATAACTCAAACATAATTTCACTGACGTATTATTCAATATTTACACGAAACGGAAAATTTTATATTTGCTTGTCATACTTACGACCGGGGAAGCTGGTAAAATCATACTGGTATTGGGCATAGATGAGCTTAAAAGCTTTGGTCAATATATCACAGCATAAAGAAATCTACAACCTATTTCCTCTTTTCTTAATTTTTTTTATCTAACTAAACGTAAGTGCAAAGTAGATATTTAAATGAACGGGATGCCTTTCTTAGACTTTAAACTCTATATAACATTTCATATTTACTTAAATAAAAAAATAATCTTAGAAAGAATAATCCAAACGTTTCTAGTGATAATGGTTTACATCCAGTCAAAAAAAAAAAAAAAAAAAAAAGAATCTTAAAACTAAATTTAAAAAATTTGTCGCCAAGTTGGCGACAAAACTTGGCGACCAAAAGACTGGCGATATATCGCCAAGTGTCCGACAAATTATAACGCCACTTGAGTTTACATCGAAATTAACAATGATTTCCCCCCAAAAAGGTGCAAAAGACCCCCTTAGGAACATCCGAAAGCAACCAAAAGGGGAGGTGCACAACTAGACCCCACTACGAGTCTATGTACCAAATTTCAACTTTCTAGGACATACCATTTTTGAGTTATGCGAGATACATACGCACATACACACATACGCACATACATACAGACGTCACGAGAAAAGTCGTTGTAATTACCTCGGTGATGGTCAAAATGGATATTTCGCGTGTCTATACATTCTTAGGCACTTTTCCGCATGTGGTCGAATCGAAAAAAAAACTCAACATTCATTTGGGGGTGAGCAAAATGGAAATTAAGGGCGATTTTTGAGTGAAATTTTTTTCGCGAATACAATACTTCCTTTTTTGTAAAAGGAAGTAAAAAAGTTGTTAACAAAACAATATAAATATTTTGGCGCTTACACTTTTAGCTAGAATCCAAAATCACGCTTTTAATCCTTTTAGACAGATTCCACCAGCTGCTTGCATTCATCGCGACTGATACTGTTTCCATATCCTTTTTAATGCCTCAATGATTTAAAGTTGTTTACGGGAACTAACAATTAATTACTACTTAATTAAATAGCATAAATTTGAGCAATGATTAAAAAAAATCTAATTTATACACACAATATTGGTGTTAAATCATGCATCGTACTCCGTTCTACGTTTTGAACCCAAGAATAAAGAATTACACAGGCCATAGTTTTTACGACATGTCTTTGCACTTCAAAAACTCATGTTTTTTATACTATCACCTAGCTTTAGAATTGTATTAAAAACTAGTGGCACCCGCACGGCTTTGCCCGTAGTAGAAAATTAAAAGTTCATTTGGCTCGCATGCTATATTAACAAATAATGGATGATGAATTTCTCGCCTAATCGAAACGTTAAATAGCTCGCCCATGTTACAGTTCCACGTTATGATGATTTCGTAATTTACTGTTCCACGTTGTGATAATCTGCTCGGAGAAATGTTCTTAAAATTGGAATAGAAAAAGAACAAAATCGTATTTTCGAAAACTCGCTTCGAGGTGCACACCCCCATGCTACAAACTAATTCTGTGCCAAATTTCATGAAAATCGGCCGAACGGTCTAGGCGCTATGCGCGTCACAGAGATCCTGACAGAATATTTTCAGCTTTATTACTAGTAAAGCTAAAGAAGTGTTTTTTGTTTAGCTATCACTAAGTATTTATGGTCAAATGATCTAGCTGCATACACAGATCTTATAGCAGAAAACAAAACATCCAAATGATGATTTAAATTCGAGTTATTTCTGATATAATATTGACGAAACAACATTCGCTGTAAAATGTTTTTGAAGGTTTACAAGAACACGTTTACCATGGGAAAAGACATTTTGAAAAATATCTCGCACATTTTTTTATTAGTGGGATTTTTTTTACTATCCTGTTGTCCCCTTATCTAAAGATTAAATGCATATTTTCTGGGACTAAAAAAAAGCCAATTTTTGTCGATTTTTACGACATAAGACCTATACGTATACCTAAACAGCCGCAATTTTTTTCATTTAAAGACTATTTCTCTGTTCATTTTCTCAGTCATAATCCCTGCGTTTTGCTTCCGGTTTTTAACTGTTGCCAAAAACAATGGAAAATAACAGTAATTATAAAGTTATCATACTTCCGCTTTTTACTTGTTGCCAAAAACCCCAAAAAACAATGAATAAATGACTCATTAAAAAATGTACAAATTAAGTTCAAGGATGAACTTAAGCAAGCATATATTTGTGGGCGTTTTTAAAAGCTTTTTTTTTTTTTGTATACTTGTTCAAAAGTGCTTTAAGAATCGAGCATAGAAATCAGCAATTGAAAAAATATTAATAGTAAATATAACCTATTCTTACTTTCTGTGCAATTCATTTACAGTTACTATTTTTTTTTTCAAAGAAGAACAGGTTACAAGTAAATATGTTTTAAATTTCAAAAAATCTTGCCTTAATCAAATTTTAAAAAGTGAAACCTGTAAAATAAATTATTAAAAACGCAACACTCAAAAATTGAAGTTGATCTTTGCATCTTTATGTTTATTTATATTCCAAAGCTGCCAGTAAAATTGAAATTAAAAAGTTGAGAGGAAAATTGGCAGTATACAGCTCTTTACGAATAAGTAGGGAAAGGGGGCACATGAACAATTTTTTTCATTTGTTAATTTCTCAAAATATATTATCAATTTTTCAAAGCAAAAGTATCCCCCATGTTTGAATAGTCTTTCTTTATGTCCTGAGTTTTTTTTTTAGATTTCTTAAAGAATTATTATTTTTTATCTAATGTAGTTTTTAAAAAATGTCTTCAATTGTTCACACATGCCCCTATAAGGGGGCACGTTTGAACAAGCCTGGGGCACATATGAACACAATTGAAAAATGCAGAACAGCCATCATATTTTAACGAAAAACTCTTTAATACGAAACATATATGTACATACAAATTGCACTAAGGGGTTTGTAAATACTGTGTCAATTAAAAATGTATAGTAACTGTTCATAATTTTTTTTCCGAACTACATAACTCAGCTCACTGTCAAACTTTAAAATTTCATCGGATGTTCTAATCAATGAATCGACAAGAAAAGAAAATGATTAAATGACACAAAGAATATTTTATTATGTAAAGGTTATTCTGGTTATACAGTACTTTTAAACATAGAACATGATGATGAATTTTAAAATTATTTTAAACTTCAGTTTTTAAGATAAGGGAAAATAATTTGTCTTTTTTCCCTTTATAAAAATTGTGTAACACTAAATTGTAGGCCAACTATTTAGTAACAAAAAATAAAATAAATAAACAGTTAATTAATAATAATGTAATAGTAATTAACAAATGTACAAACTGATAGTAGCAAAATATTAATAATGAACCTTTACACCTTTTTCTAAGATTTATATCAAACCTAAACTAATATTTATGTTACGGAGATGATACGGGAACTCTTCACATATGCTCCTACATCCTATGTTCACAACTGCCCGTCATCTTCCTCAGAACTAATTTTCAAAAATTAAAGAATTCCTAATTTAAGTTAAAAATTTAAACATTGTCTTAAATTTACTTGAACGTTCATATAATTATTTTCAATAGTTAATTTTCGCTTATTAGTTAGTTTAAAATATGTTTTTACATAAAGAAGACTCAGCTAAAAATTACATCAGCATCTGCTAGAACAAAGAAGCTGTCACCACAGGAACATAAACTGGCTCCTTGCTCTAAAAGTTTGATCAAGTAGGACTGGTATTGCCAATACTTGAAAAGTTTTCAAGATTTTTTGCATGACGTTATCCTAATAAAACATACCACGTTCACATGTGCCCCCTAGGGTGGTTCAAAAATACATGCAAAAAAAAAAAAGTTTATGAAAAATTTTGATACAAACATTGTTACGAAAAGTTGAGTTGAAGCACTGAGTAATAATTTCAAGAGAGGTAAGCTTTCGAAAAATAGGGATTTTGTGTCGAAACCCAAGTATCATAATTAAAAGTTTTTAGTTGATATCTCCACTAATTATTATCGGAGGATTATGTTAAATGGCCAAACATAAAGACGGGAAAATTACGATTCTATCGATACCTGGTTCGATGGCCAGTTCACTGGCGTTCGGAAGAAGTAACTCGGACATAGATACATACATAGATACATAGGTACATACAAAGATACATACGCTCAGTTTTTAATTATATAAGATTATGGCATAAAAGCAGATAAATAGGTCATTTTCGAGTTGGCGCTAAAACTAGACTTCCGTTTCTTCAACGAAATCTTATTTTCCATAAAGTAGTTCTACCTACGTTATTTCTCAGCGAAATAAAAAATAGTCAACAATCTTTGATATCTAAAATATTGTATATCAACGTTCAAGTAAAAATTAAAAATCGATATCCTGCCTAAAAATCATGTTTAAAAGGAAAACGATGTCCTAAATGTCCTATGTGAAAACTACATCTTAAATACCAATTTTTACTTCATTTAAAATTAGAAGTGCAAAAAACAAACTTTCCCTTACATACTATTATCAACGCTACTATGTTTAAAAACCCACTAATACTTTCGTACAAAAACTTCTTCATGCCTTCGAATCTTTTCAGATTGCGGTGGTAATTTAATAAATAACAAACTCAGCGCCGTCAATACGAGTAAAGCACTCTCGGGGAGACATAATGACCCGGTGATAGCAACGTAATGCAAAGTTCCCTTGGTAACATTTAACAGACGCCAAATATTTGCGGTGAATGTCGGAATGGCGACAATTGAAGTTTCTTGGTCGGGGCGATGGGCCATTTGGTAACGATCTCATTTATCGACCCAGGTAGGACAGATCATGACACATTTATCCTCCTATTGAAGCTGACCTTCAGACGATGTCGCGGTGGTGTCTGTTCGCGTCGACCCTTACATATCATGTATGGAACGGAAGGGAAATCGTTCGTTTTATTAGGAAATGGGCCTTTTCCACCGTCACGTGGGGGACAAAAAGATGCTGGAATTTTATTAACATTTTTTCTTATTTATATTTTAACTAAACGGGTACAAGCAAATTTTTTAATCTTTACATTTCATACAGATATACTCCTGACACAGTTATATTTTTATTGAACAATTTCGTTGTTTAAAATTTATTTTACTAGCAAGTTTAACGTGCGGGACATCCAAAGTCAACCTCCGGTAACTTGCTCATGAATTAGTTACTATTTTTGCTCTATTAATATATTAATCCTCATATATATAATAGCGAATGATCGAGTAATGCTAACGTCATCAACAATGAAACTCGCGCCACGGCATGATAATTTGATGATATTTTTTGGTAATGTTTGACATGCAGGGAAAGGTTTTACTGTGACAAGGCTGAGCTGGATCCGGTCACTTAACTGTTTTACTGATAAGAATGTCATTTTAAGAGACTGAAGAAACGTAAAAATGGTCAACAATGAATGCTATCCCCTGGAGTTTAGGGTTAATCCACTGGAGTTAGGTTTATAATTTCAACTATCAAAATATCACCTAACAGGCAATTGCTGCGCTCAAATGTAGAAACAAATTTTCACCCGTCATACCATGACGGGATTCTAAATTTTGAGAGCAGAGGATCCAATGTAAAGGAAACATATCTCATTTGTTCAGAAACAATTGTTTAAACCATTGATTGAAAAAAATGTATTGGGCCATTCCACAAAATAGTAGTCACTTTGCTGAATGTTCATGCATTTCAATAAAAATTATTTAAAAAGTAATGACGAAATCTTCTGCTTAAGGAATCACATATTGTAATTTTTAAGCATGAAATTTTTATCATTACCCTTTTAAATAATTATTTTTAATGGAATATATGAGGCGTCACTTGCGGGACAAAATTAGTTTTCCGTGGGATAGCCCAGATGGTGAAATGAAAAAAAAAAATAATTAATTTGAATTCTGACATTCTGAATTTAAATTATGTCTTTCGCAATCACGAGTTGCGACAGGGCCCTATTCATTGGAGTTATTGTTTCTAGAAACGGCTCCTGTCCCCCCAAGCTTGCCCCTCCTCCAGGGCGGTTACGTGTGTATAGTTGTGTGTGCGTGTGCGTAGGCGCGCGTGCATGCATGTGTAGGCTTGAGTGTGTGTGGAGACCTGTGTATGCACGTAGGCGTGTGTGTATATGAGAGTGTGTATGTGTTTGAGCATGTGTGTGTAAAGGACATGGACGTCTCCGACCAGGAAAAGCGGATTCCGACGCGCCTGCAGAGGCGGGTGGGTGGTGGTGCTGCAGAGGCCCCTGTGGTCCAAGCTGAAAAGGGAACCACAACGCTAAGGACGGTCAAGTGAGAACAATAAGCAATCGTGATTGCTCAAAAAACGTTCTTGGCTTTCTAGTCAAGAGGCTAGAATGGATTTATGAGCGTTTTTATTGTATTTGCCATGACATGCTTATTAACGCTGCCAAAAACCAAAATTAGTAACAGTTATAATTTCAATAGTTATTGAAGATTTTACGAATTCAACAATCATTTATATCAAAGATAAACTCTTTTATAGCTTTTTCACACTTTGAATTAACTTCACTATGATTCAATAAATTCTCTCATTTAAAAATTTCAAATACACTGGTAAGGAAAGATTTTGTTAAATGAAACACATATAGTGTGTCTAATGTAATTTTTTATGCTGATTTCAACTATCCAATTAAAATTTATCCATCATCCTTTGTTTTTGCACAGTTATAACTTTTATGTTATTTATCTATTCAATGGTTTTCCCTTTCAATATTTAAGACAGAGAGTTCACAATAAAAGTTTCACCCCAATCGTGAGTCTTTATGACACATTTGTTTTCAGTCATCAGTCTCTCCCGTTTAAAGTTTCTATATGGAAATAATTTTCATTAAACTGATTCCTGAGTTCATTTTAGTAGTTTATTTCATTAGAATAACATTCACTTTCATTCGTCAGTTTAGCTGGCGCAAACAGGCCAACGCTTAACCACTACGCCATTCTGCCAGTAAACTTTCCATTGACTACTAGTGGAAGATTATTCAATGATATTGAAATTAAGTATGAACTGATAGCAGAAAATATTTCAAATGAAAAACGCGTTCTTTTCGTTGTGTAAACACTAAGAAACAAAAGTGCTTCAATATTTTTACTTTTTCCACCCTTTTTTTTTTTGTTTATCATCAATTATAGTTAAACGTAAAAGAATTCATCTTATGGAAATTTTAAAAGAACGGATATTTTATTTTTCCGAAGTAATGAAGTTCACTCAGTTCGGTTTCAATTCATGCGTACTTTAAAGTAAAAAAATTAGAAGTAAGATTTTCAGATTTTTTTTCTCAAGCCTCTAAAACAGGGGTTAAGGAACTTTTAATCATTTCAACCCACTTAAAAAGATTTAATTTTTGCAATCTACTTCAGCACTGCCGCATTATTCCTTTTTCATTCTTTTTGTTTTCTTTCTTGTGTTTTTTTTTTTTTTAAGTACTTAATAAATTAGATTAAGACATCGCAAAAAGGAAACTTCTAGTGTTTTGTTTTGGTTACTTAACATTAAAAGTAGATGTTTTATGGTGAAAATTAAAACTTTTGTAAATGAAATAGCAATTATCGTCTAATATTTATTGAAACTTCAGTCTTGTAATTTTTTTTGAATTGCATTAATTTTATACGCAAAATCACTGTTTTCTAAAATAAAACAACAAATTTTTTAGCAACTGGTTAATGGACATTTTCATTTCGGAAAATAAGTTTAGAAATAGAGAAAAACTTTCTAAACAAAATTAAATAGCTTATTTCTTAGCGTATTGTCCTCCTCTCCCTAACGCATTAGCGGATCGCCACCCAGTGAGGAAAACGTTAATCTAAGAGCTCTATCTGAAGTGTCAAAAAAAATAACAGAAATGTTAATAATACTTTATGGTTCGAAAAATGCTTCTGACTTAGCTGGAATCATTGGTCAATTCGCAAGTGTTGCCATTCGATGATTTGCAATGAGGGCTGTTTTTTTTTTGGCTTTCACCGTGGCCCCACTAGATGGTGCTGACGCTTTTGGGCCTTGACAATGGAATCCTGTGCATCCACCAATCAATGACAAGGTTCAAAGTAGTTTCTCTTTTGATTGGACGTCGTCCATTTTGACCGCAAGAGGCGCTGAACATAACACTGGCATCTACCAATTAATGGCAACGTAATGGAAGACAGGGATTTACTGTAGTGCTCTCTATATTGCCATGGGTTTCATTGATTGTCACGGCATATAAGCGCAAGCGAAATTTAGTGGGGCCATGCTTACCGGTTTTACAAAGAGTCACTATATACAGGTCTACGCATCAGCTTAAGTTTAACCATTTTGGATCGGATTTTTCATTATTGCGGAGCGAGGGTTACCAGAGCGAAGCTTCAGGTTTAGCCAAATTGGTCAAAAGTGATATTTTATTTAATAAACAATTTACGCGCAGCTAATAATTGCTCGCAGTGAAAAATCACCAAACGCGATAACTTGCCAGAAAAGACAATCTCTCAAACGCGCGCTCCGATCCAAAATGTCTGATCTTAAGCTGATGCTTCGACTCATATATGTAGGTGTTTTAGTTATCCTCATATAAATAATAGCCAATGATCTAGTAACCCGCGTGCTTCAACAATGAAACTCCCGCCACGGCATGATAATTGGATAATATGTGTTGGTAATGTTTAACAAGCAGGGAAAGGTTTTATTGTGACAAGCCTGAACTCGATCTGGTAACTTAACTGTTTTACTGGTAAGACTCATTTTTTTTCGGAGAGTTAAGAAGCGAAAAATTGGTCAGCGTAAACGCTATCCACTGGATTTTAGGGTTTATCCACTGCAGTTAGGGTCAAAATTGCAACTATCAAACTATCACCAAACGGGCAATTCTTTGTTAAAATTTAGAAGAGTAGAAGCAATTTTCATCCGTCATACCTTGACGGTCGGCTTTCTAGTATATAGGGTGTTCCGTTTTAACCTGCAAAGACCTTTATTTTCGCAACCGTTAGTCCTAGATGCATACTTCCAATTGCGAAAATGTTCAAAATCAGATGCAGAATTTAGGTATTGAAAGTTAGAAACAAAAATAAAAATGACTCAAAAAACATAAAAATTATGTTTTTTATACGGGCCCTAGTTTCCCCAACTTATATTTAGGGAAATAATTTCCTTTGAAAACTATTATTGAAACAAAAAACTTGACACTTGTGCGACCAAAACTCAAGGAGATATTCTAGCTTAAAGTTTTAAGAGACCATACAGAGGATGAGATTGGAACTTATCGCCCTTTCGGAAGAATGACAGGTCGTCAAAGTAAGAAAAACAAGGTATTTATATTTTTCATTGCTATTAGAAAATAAATGCAAATGTTATGCCGTGATACGCAAAAACACACTACAAAACCTCGAATAATTTGAAAAACCACTCTATGCACACATATAATTTTAAACACTTGTTAACCGCTATATTTCCCCCCAATAGGTGTTAATGAAGGTGAGTGAAAAGTGGTGTAAGTCACAAAACGCTGCGTTTCATAGCTCGGTAAATATTGATCGTAGCAATTTCAAACTTTGTGTTGGAATTATTTTTCAATGGAGATTATTTCCATAAATACAAGTTAGGGGACCTAGGGTCCGTATAAAGAGTTAAATTTTGTATTTTTTGACTCATTTTAATTTTTGCTTTAAACTTTCAATATCTTAACCCTGCCCCTGATTTTGAACATTTTTACAATTAGAAGTATATATCTAGGACAAACGGTTGCGAAAATAAAGATCTTGCAGGTTAAAACGGAACACCCTGTATATACATGTATATAGATGAAAATTCGCAAGTTTTGCCATTCGATGAGTTGCAATGAGGCTTTTATTTCAACTTCCACGTAGCGGATTTATATGTATAGAGGCTCTAATTCCCCCCCCCCCCCGGGTGATTCCACCGTCACGTCTAGGACACATTGGGCTAAATTCTTCCTTACATTTTATATACAGTTTAACTTTGTTTATCTTGCTCCCGTTTATGCGGATCAAATTTATGGAATTGAAAAAAAAAGTTTTATAATCACAAAAATAATAGTTTTAAACTATGATAGCTGAAGTATCAGTTTATCAAACATTTGCATTTTATTCTGATTACACTAGCGTCATCCAGAAATTTTCCTCTCAGTGAAGGAGGGCAGATGTTTGGTCATAAATATACTTGTACTAATATACAAATTCCTGCAAAGAAACACTTTAGGGCAAAACATTTTCAGATATATTACTTGTAGTAATTTTTAAGAAATTGCGAAACATTTTATGATTTATTTTCAACTTTTTTTGGTGGCTGAAATATTATAAAACAAACGCAGTGAATGAACTCACCCCAACCAGTGGAAAAATGGAGCATAGTTTCAGTTTTTTTTTTCTTTCTAGAAATGCCAATTCAAAAAGTATTTTTATTGCATTAGAAAGTCGAAAAGACCATAGGCCGTTCGAATTTTCAAATTAATCTAATTAACATGCAACGCAATACATAACTGCAGTTTTTAACAACATTTAACAAAAACTAACTGTTATTGTTTGCTGAATTTTTAGAGAAAAAAGAAAAAAACCTTTACAGCAGTTTATGTACTCTTTGAGAAACTATTATACAGTACTAATTAAAGTAGAAAAATTCTATGAACTTCTGAAAAATACAGACTTCACGCGAAGAAAGTTTAACTAAATTCTGTTTGGAAAACCCGATTCAGACTCTTTTTCTTTTTAAGCACTTTTATTATACTTGGCCTGTTTGTCACAGAGTGATCTGACGCCTGATTTTGCTTATATTTCAGCAACTAGACCACTTAGAGATTTCCGGGTTTCACTAAATGATTTGCTTAATCTTAAGGTACAACTTCACGCTGAAAATTTAAAATTCTGAAATAAAATTATTATTTCGGTTAGGATGGAAATTAGCAAATTTCATGTAATTTAACCATTATATGTTTAAATATAAAGCTCATTGTTACAAATTTTGTTGCCTTGCAACAGTGATGTTAAAAGCAATCATAATGAAAATTTTGAAACAAGGCTAATCTGAAGCAAGGACGAAATTAGCAAGCATAAATCCTAGAGAGGAACAAGGATTAAATACGTATATAATTTTTTCCCTTTAAGTACCGAGCATTTATACGAAAAAATAAGGTGAAGTTTCGTGATGGTAAAATTATTCTATTTCTGAAAAACATTTACGCTAAAAAGAATAAAATAACAGATTTTTTAAAAAAATACTAAGCACTTTTTATAACTCACTCAAAAGGACAAAATAACCTTTCTGGGTCAGAAAGGACAATTTAAGCATTCCTGTACTTTTCGAAAAATGACACCACAAACGAAGAAAAGTGCGATTCTAGTCATTTCAAACCAAACTTTCCCCAATAAGAAAAATATGCATGTTTGAACACTCAAAGTTATGATTGATAATGATAAGATATTCTCTTCATGACTTGAGCCGCACTTTTCTTCGTTTGTAGTGTCAATTTTGCGAAAACTACAGGAATGCTTAAATTGTCCTTTCTGATCCAGAAAGGTTATTGTCCTTTTGAGTGCGTTATGCAAAGTGCTTGGTATTTTTTAAAAAATTCTGTTACTTTAAATTAAGAAATCCCTGATCTTCGTCTAAAAGACTTTTAAGATTCTTTTCAACTGCTTTAAATTTCTGAGTTCGGAGTTTTTATGTTTTCATTTTTTTTTTTACGTTCGGACTTATGACATTTTGCATTTTTGACGTCCGGACTTTTGACATTTCAGATTTTTGGTGTTTCGGGTTTTTGACTTTCAGATATTTGATGTTTCGCATTTTTGACTTTCAGATTTTTGGTGTTTCGGGTTTTTGACATTTTGGAGTTTTGGTGTTTCCGATTTTTGACGTTCGGATATTTAATGCTTTGCATTTTTGACATTTCAAATTTTTGTTGTTGAGATTTTTGACGTTTCGGGTTTTTGACTTCCTACTGTCTTTACGATCTGTTCGTTTACTGGTATGTGTTCTGGGGTCAGGCCCGACGAGAAGCCATGCCGACCTAGTCGGAAACTAGGGGCCGGGGCCTTATGGGGCCCGGCTACACTAACACAAGAAAAAGAAAGAAAAGAAGGAATGAAAAAAGAAAGAAAAAGAAAGGAAGAAAGAAAAAGAATGGTAGAAAGGAAAGGTGGGGGAGGGAAACTCCGAATAAGAGGAAATGTAAAGATTAAGTAAAATTTACTCATTTAGTATTTACTGTTTTGGCACTTAAAATAGAGTTAATTGTTTTCTAGTAGGCAGTTTTGATTTTTTTCTCCCCCCCCCCACTTTTTTTCTTCTCCCACCCATTTTTTTTTCTTTTCCCCCATTTTCTTTTCTTTCCCCCCTTTTTTCTTCTATTCTTTTCTTTTTTGAGGGGTGGGAGGTGCCTGCAACACAACTGGCTAGGGGCTCGCCTTAGCTCTGTGCAGCCCGGTCTGGGGTCGATCTACGCTATATGAAAAACTCACGCTAGGCTCACTTCGCATTCATCGCACAATTCGACGCACACGCTTATTATTTGTACATTTCTTGCCCGCCTACAAAAATCGCGCCCATAACTAAAATAAAGAGCAAATAAGAAGAGCGGGCTCCATTAAAACGTCGGCGATTGGGTGACAATTCCTCCCGGGCCGAGGACAAACCGAAAAAGAGCAACGAGAGTGTCCTCAAAGTGTGCTAATGTTAAAGTCGATAGATGATTTTTGCAGAGGGCGAAACTTTCAAGTACGGCACTGCGGCTCCAAAAAGCTCTGACACGCCACTCAAAGGACGACTACCGGCTTCTCTGCCGCATGCGCCACTGACGGCGCTGACGTCACGCCACTCCTTCGGCTGCCGCCACTGCAGCGGCGCTGCCGGCTGACGCCCCCGAAGCGGGAAAAAAGGATCGAAGTTTATGCACAATGGGGCGACATGAGAAAGTATTTACTAAACATTATAATTTATTATCGCACAGAGAGATGGGCTAATGAAATTAAAACTTTAAGATCGTGATATACATAGGGACGGATACAGGGGGAGGGACATGACAGCGATGGACCCCCCCCCCCTAGGGTGGTTCAAAAAAACTTTTTTTTCAGTTAGAGTCCAAGACACCCCCTATTGTTCTTACACTTTCTAATAGTATTATGCTGCAAAAGTTTTCGCTTCTTACTCAAATTTTAAGACGGTGCTCCATGACCCCTCAATTTTGCATTAGCCGTAGCATAGAAAATGTCACAAATTTAGAAACATTTAATTTCCTCAGCTGTTTTTTTGTAAATAATTATTTTATTGTAATGTGTATGCATATTGCTAGTGCACATGATAATGTGTAGCATTGTTTTTTCAGTTCAATGCATTTTGTCAACCCCCCTCCCCATACTTATGACCTTTGGAGGAGGGGGCTGAGCCCCCTCTTTCAGTTGAAATAGGAAGCTAAAATTCTTCCAGTATATTGCTATTCACAAGTCTAAAAATATTCAGGGGTGTCCTGGTATCTAGGAGAAACTTTTTTTACATGTATTTTTGAACCATCCTATCCCTCCCCCCTTCTAAAAACGTCACCATCCACATTGTGTTCAAACACTATGAATAAAAAGTAAACGACTACAGTGATATTTTAAAAACATTTAAAAATTTTAAGAGTTAACATTTGAACTAATATGTCTTTTCATTGCTCATGAAATTAAATACGAATGTTTTTGACTAATTAAGTGCATTATTCATGGCTGATTTGGTGCTTTTCATTGACACCAAAGCAGTTTCAGAAATATTTCACACCCGAAACTGTAGGTTCGTTTATTGCGGGGGGGGGGGGGGATTACTCAGCAAGACCTTCTTAACCTAAAATGGTAGTCTGCTTCTGACTCTGCACACTACTGAACAAAAGTATGGCAAGTTTGAGGAATGTAAACTTTTTCAAGAGTAAGAGGGGGGGGGGGGGGGAACTAACTTTTTCCCTTTAAGTGTTATTTTTAAATGTCAGTGTGTTAAATTAGACTCGAGAAAAAATGGTGATTAAAGTACTGAACAAAAATAACTGCTTAGTTGTACTAAAAACATAGAAAAGAAAAAAAAATGCATATTAATATATTTTTATCGCCAATATTTACAGTCGTTTTCAGCAAAAAGGACGTACCCTACTAGATTAAAATGAGATTTAAAAAAAACATTTTGAAAAGAGTGATAGGAAGAAAATTGATTTTACAATTCTACTCATATTCTTTTCTTGTCAATGTATTAAATTAGTTTGAAGACAATACATAATTAGGTTATATTAAATAGGAACAATTATTTAATTTTTCAAATAATAAATAAATAAGTAAATAAATACAGCATGGAAAACAAAGTGTTCAAGTGGTCAAATATTGGAATCCGTCTAATTGAAAGAAGTTTTTTCTGCCTTATTTCTAACCTTAACCTTTAACCCTTTGCTCCCCATTTTCCCCTTTAATCTTTTCTTCTTTCGGTCATTATTCAGGATTTCTCAGACATGCGATACTTTAGGGCCAGTTGTATATTATCAATATTCAGATCACCTAAGTTTAGTGTCAAAGTTTTTTAATTCAATTTCACAACATCAGTAACGCTATTATTAGTAAGTATATTTTTATCACCCAAACCCAACATTCATTTTTGAAACAAATTTAAATTTTTAATAAAGTTTAAAAAAAACATCTTGGAAATAATTTGGAAAAACATTTTGTGGGAAAGAATGAGCGGAGCTGCATTAAATTAATTAAATAATTTAAAGATAGTTGAGATGGAATATGTTTATCACTTACAATCACTAAATCGACCTTTTTAACAAGGGGATATGAGAAACTTATAATGAAAGTTAAATAAATGCCTTTGTGCTAGGAAAGAAACAGATCTAGTAACAGCGTTTAATAGGAAAAATCTGAAATTTGTGCTATTATAAGCTGTTTTTCTTATTTTACTTTTCAAGCTTGCAGTAGTCTGCAATTTGTGCCAATATACGTTGTTATTATATCTTATTTTACTTTTTTAGCAAGCAGTAATGTGCAATGTGTGCTATTATGCGTTCTTATATTACTTTTCTAGCTTGCAGAAATCTGCAATTTATGCTATTATACGTCGTTATTTCTTATTTTACTGTTCGATTTGCAGTTATCTGCAATTTGTGCAATCAAACATTGTTGTTTCTTATTTTACTGTTTTTTATTAAGTATTTCCTATTTACATGGTTATTCATATTTTCCTTCGAGGTTTCGGTGCGCTGTAGAAAAAATTTAAGGCGAACATTTCAAGGAGTGCAAATACGGTTCAAGTTTTATTTACGTATCTTAATTTTTTTCTATGTGTGAATCCTTGGTCAAATGCAGAGGTATTGCTAGAGTGTTTTATAAGGCGTAGAAATACTCCTTGACATTTTTGGGGCGCAAGAAATTACCATAAAAACGTACAACTTTAGACCATTGAAGTAATCTAATAGTATGTGCCATGTAGTAGTCGTTGGAGCAAAGCTAAAGTATTTAAAAAAATTCAGTAGGTTCGACAGTGTTGTCCAGCGAAGTTCATGTTATTTACCCGAAGCTCCAGTGTTATCATTTTCGTGTCAACATTTATTTGTGTTGGGAGTTTTTTTTTGAAATTTTTGCTTCAGCTCTTAAAGTCTTCTTCGAAACCTATATTTGCCGATTGAATTCTCCGAAAAGGTAAGTTTATTATTTTATTACTTAGGTATTTAAGATGATTTAGCCTTATCGGCGAGTCCTGACGTTGCTTTTTTTACTCGTCGTTTCGATGTAAACAAAATAATGGAATTCGAGTTGCAACTTTAGACCACCCATTTTTACTATCGTTTGTCAATATTTTGTGAACAATTTTGTATTGTCTTGAGTAGTTTTTTAGTTTTCGGATATTCTTTGGTTTAAGACATAAATTCAGGAAAAAGAAAGAAGATAGGCGGCCGTCTTTACCTCAACTATTCGCCTGAACTGATGGAAAAGGTGATCTAAGAAATCAGGAGCAACCAAATTTCAACAATGAAGGCAAGAAAGGGTAAATTTTGGTGTTGTCCTTATTCTCCCGATGTCATTTGGTACAAAAAACAAAAACAAATTATTGAGACAACGAAGAAACCTACCCAATTGGGACAAAATTTGTATCAAGTCCCTGTAAAAAAAATGATAAACAAAAATGCAGTAGTAAAAAAAAAATCCAGGAGTAGGTTCCTACTAATTGCTCTTCATGCTATCTAACGTTCATATTTATATATCTGAATAAAATATTGTATTTTTCACAATTTATTTATTTTTTTAAGAGAGCCTTAAATTAACTCAAAAAGTATAAAAAATCCGGAAAAGTAAGTGTAATTTTTTTTTTTAAATTTTGCAGTGTATGGGACTGGAACAGAACGATCCATGCATTGTAACTTTAGACCAGAGCGGTTTAGCAGTGCATATCAAGGTCTAAAGTTGTCACCACCATATGCAAATTTTATACCACTATACAAAAAATTTCTCCTCCCTTTGTGTGTAATTTAGATTTTTAGATTTTTTTTCGAAGCGTCACTCTACAGCTGAGATGTATGGTAGCGTACGGTTTAATTCTCAACCTTTTTTGGCAAAGAATAATGAAAATATGAAGAAAAATATACATAAAGTGGTTTAAAGTTGTACGGTTTTACGGTAGTTTCACAGGAGTGAAATATGCTGAGACAGTTGGGTCTACTATTACGAGGGGTCTATTAAGGGTCTACTAAGTCGGGGGTACCCCAATTGGGTGCTGCTTGAGGAACATGCGAGGGGTACCGCGAAGTGTCCCTGGTATCAATATAAATGTATATGAAAAAGATAGACAAGGGGGAAGTGATAACACTCTAATTGTCCAAAAGATGCAGCAATTCGGGAAGGTTTGTGAATCTTTGTGATAAGAAAAAGATGAAACATGGCAGGAAAAGAAAAAATGTGCACTACTTACTGTAATAATACTAATTATTTTCGCTATAAAAGTGAGATGTAATATTCCAATTATTTTTTCCCGCAATTTTCCTCGATGCTAAATTTCTATTAAAAATACAAGGCTTGAAAATACGCTAGATTAGAGATGCAAACTTTTCGGAAAGTTAAAGGCAGCGGGAAAAACACATTTTTTTTCCGCAAAAAAAGAAAAAAGTTTTTTACAAATAAAAACATAGTTTACTAATTATATTTTTTCAGAAAACATAAATGATGTGAAGTACTTAAAAAAATATATATGCAATCTAAGTCGTTCCTCAAAGTTTTTAAACTTAGTAAAAAATAGCACGTAACCTCTCTTTGTTTGAAACACTAGAAATTATTTAAATTAATCCACGCTTCATTCAACTGTTATATTCTTTACTAATAATAAAGCTGAAAATCTCTCTGTCCGGAGAATGTCTGGATGTCTGGATCTCTGTGACGCGCATAACGCCTAGACAGTTCGGCCGATTTTCATGAAATTTGGCACAAAATTAGTTTGTAACATGGAGGTGTGCACCTCGAACCGATTTTTTGAAAATTCGATGTGGTTCTTTTTCTATTCCAATTTTAAGAACAAAAATATCATAAGATGGACGAGTAAATTACGAAATTATCATAAAGTGGAACTGCAACATGGGCACAAGCCAATTGGCGAGATACGAAATTATCATAACTTGGACCCGTAACATGGGTACAAGCCAACTGGCGAGAAAATTCACCATACATTATTTGTAAATATACAGGCGAACCGAAAACACTTTTGATTTTTCTATTACGGGCAAAGCAGTGCGGGTACTACAAGTTATTAATAATAAAGCGGAAAGTCTCTCTGTCTGGATGTCTGTAGGATGTCTCTGATGCGCATAGCGCCTAGACCGTTCGGCCGATTTTCATGAAATTTGGCGCAAAGTTAGTTTGTAGGATGGGGATGTGCACCTTGAAGCGATTTTTTGAAAATTCGATTTTATTTTTTTCCTATTTCAATTTTAAGAACATTTTCCGGACCAAAATTATCATAAGATGGACGAGTAAATTACGAAATTATCATGACGTGGAATGGGAAAGCGAATGAACATAGCCAATTGGCGAGAAATTCGTCATCCATTATTTGTAAATATACAGGCGAAACAAATGACATTTTAATTTTCACCTACGGGCAAAGCCGTGCGATTACCACTAGTGTTTAAATAAAATGTGATTTTTGGAGATATTTCACTATTTTTTTTATATTTTTTTGACAGAAATTGCCATTTTTTTCGCCTTTTTTTTTTTTTTTTTGTAAATTGTGAGATTTTAAACAGAAAGTTAATTTTATTTTCTTTTAAAGTTACATGCATTTTTATATATGTGTGTACATATCTGCGCACCCATTAAGTAAAAATATATTATACCTTGTGCTAAAACGTTTCCACATAGTAATAGTATTGATATATTAATGCTGTCTTTTGCATACAGGTACAAACAGTTTTGTGAATAAAGCAGAAAATACTACTTTGGTAAACAAGGAAATTTCCTTATCGTAGACCTTTCACTATCAAATTTAGTGTTTTCATGTTAAAAACTGAAAAAAAAAAGTACTGAAAGGTAGATATGGTAAATTTTTCAATACATCATTTTGTACCAGAAGTATCAAAATTCACCCCATGTGGAAATAAAACAGCCCGGGGGAAAAATAAAAAAATAAAACCGTTCTTTTTTCGACCGTTCCAGAGGTCCTTTACAATCCTCAGGAATTCACAAAGAGGTTTTCCTTATACAAATCCATAGTTTAGGCCGATCTTTTGCCAAATTTGGCACAAAGGTCTTTGTGCCAAAGACCAGGATTTGGCACAAGAAGCAGGAATTTCAGGAATTCACATTCAGGTTTTTTTGCCAGAAAATCCGCGAAACGGAACGTTTGCGCCCATAAATAATAATGGTTAAAATTTTGGAACATAAAAAAAGTCCGAAGAGAGATCTAAATTTCAATTTGAATCATAAAATTACTCTTTCCTACAAGTTCGAGGAAAATTTCACTTTTTAAAAAATTTTAAACCGAATTGTTGAACGTGCGTCACTTGACGCAATTTTTATCTTCAAGGTAGACCGTGCAACATCGGGCAATGCAACTAGTTACGAATAAAAATATGATATAATGAACTAAAAACGACATAGAAAGTCAAGTTTGCAACAGCGCATCTTCATCGCGCAACTCATGAATAAAAAGCCTATCTAAACTAGAAACTTCAATTAATGACGGCACTTACTTGTTTCTCTTTATAACATAGTCTTACAAACATATAAAAATAAAGAAAAAAAAAACGAGATTTTTTTAAAGAGGGAAAATGTCATGATAATAAGAACAAAAGTGTTTAAAAATCTTAATTTCATGACAAAATATACATTTTTTATTTTTTAGCAGTATCACTTGAACATAGGATTCATTGACTAGAGTGCACTCATGACAAAATATTGAGTGAAAACGAGAAATTAATTAAAAACTTGTGACTTTAAAGTTCTCTTCTTTGATGTATATTCAAATATGTCGATATGTCTACTCTTTATTCGTGATGATTTAAGAGAGACTTGACCTAATTCTGCTAGGAATTGCGAGAAACGAACTTTTACCGATTTTACTAAGAAGATTTTCTTAAAGCCTTATTAAGAAAAAATCTTTTCTTCCCCTGGGTCCTAATAAAAGTATTTAAAAACACATAAATTCGAAAGTCTGCACTTTTATCACCCCCCCCCCCCGAAGCTCGAAATTTTTTTATTTTTATTTATTTTTAGGTAAGAAGGGCTGATTTTGTTTTTTCCCCGTAAGCAAAATTTTCACTTTTTAACAAGATGTTCCGTCTAAAACTATATACTTTCTAGTACATGATCAATATTCTCAAAAATAGCTAAAACCGCAAATTGTTTCAAACATATTTTTTAAATATTTTAAGCTAATTTCTAGGAATTAAATATTCGTCACTCGTCTAAAAAAATGTTATGCGTAAAAAAAAAGAAAAAAAAAAACCGAACAAATTAAATAACAGCACCTTTTAAAAAAACAGCTAATACACTTTTTTCCATTAAAAAAAAAATCTTTAACAGCTTTCAAATCGAAGAAATAATAATTAAAATTAATAAGCTCATTAAAAAAATACATCATATGTATAAAAAAAATCGTTTATTTTTCCCTGTTGCCAAAAATTTTTTTTTAAATGAATTAATGCACTTACCAAAATAAATAAAAACAATAAAATCTCAACTTAAAAAAATACTTTTCATTGTCAAAAAAAAAAACGTTTGCGCATATCTTTATGTAGAAACATAAATGACTTCGAGTTTATTCGCCGAAAACTGAATACCTAAATTAAAACTTTAGCGTGAAAATAAAAACAAGTCATATCAACAATAATTATTTCACAGTTAAAACCATAGCTGCGGAGTCGGAATCGGACTCAATCTCATTTTGAGATAAAGGAGTCGGAGACGAATATCCAAGAATCGGAGTCAGTCATTTGTCCTCCGTGTATAAATTTTTGCCAAAGCTACGAAGTGAGAGTTGAAGTCGGGGAGTCGGAGTCCGATTAATTGTCGGGCACAGGAGTTGGATTCGAAGTCAGGTGCCCCTAAATTCTCGGAGTCTGGCGTCAAAAGCTATTTCCAACAAAATTTGTTTCAAATAAATCCGCCTTCATGTACGGAATCTACATTGACTTCCAGTTTCTCCGTAGGTGATAACACTAAAGGATTTGAACTGTTCAAAATTGAACGGAAAATTGTTCAAATCAAAAAGATATTTTATATACAAGTTTTTCATCAAAAGCTTTTTCCTACAAAGTTTGTTTGAAGTAAATTCGCCTCACAGTTCGGAATTGCCTTGAATTTCCCCGCAGGCGCTAATGTTAAGTATTTTTGAACTGTTGAAAATTGAACAAAAAATAGTTCAAATCAAAAAGTGAAATATGGGAATGAGGTATCCTCGCCGAGATCTTTCGAACAAAAAAAAGTTTTTTTCGAATCTGACTATTCATTCAAAAGTTATTAGGGGGGAACAGACAGACCGACAGACAGACATTTTTTCCCATCTCAATACCCTACTTTCCAATTTTTAATTTTTCGATATTTATTTAATTATTTTATTTATTTTTGACTTTTTTTTGTTTTTCGCGATATTTTTAAGATGCATTAAGCCTTCTTTCATGCTTTTTCTTCCTTTTCTGACTTTTACTGGGGAAGTAGGCTAAAAGCAAATCATTTCTTACGCAACCAAATCAAAAATCCTTTTATGAACACACTGTATGTCAAAGTCTCTTTTAAATCTTGTCGAAGTAATTACCTTCCGTTATGGTTCGACATAGTACTTATTTTAGTTTCCCGATACTAGGTACTGATATACGATACGATGATATGATTTTTTTTTTTTAAAGTGTTCCAATTTTAACAGAAAACTGCTTAGCAAAATCTGCATCTTACAAAACGGTTTGTTTAAACACTTGGGTTTCTCAAAAACAAAACAAAACAAACAAAATAAATAAATAAATAAATAAATAAATAAATAAAAAGAAAGAAAGAAAAGAAAGGGGGGGGGAGAACAGACAGACCGTTAGACATCTCCGCATTGAAAACATTCCTACAATTTTTTACTGATCAATATAATATTTAATTATTGTTGACTCATTAAATGCTTCAATATTTAATATTTTCCTTTCGTTGAGGTTGATCCTTATGTCTTGAAATAAATTTATTTATTCTGCTTATCGTCTGTCGGAGAGAAAGAGAATCAAATTAAGAACTTTCTCTGTTTTTCCTTAAGAATTAGCGCGTAACTTGGATTCTTTTGGGCTGCTACATACGTTCTCCGGTGTCTACTTTGAAACAAGTTACTGGGTCATTACACTAGCTTTCTCTGTTATCAGGTCATCGACAATTATTTATTTATGATTTTTCTTTTTAGTGGTGTTTTTAAAATAAGCAGTTCTAGAGTGAATACGCCACCTTGCGGTCATTTAAGACATTAACCAAAGCGGTAAAACATGCCTTTCTTATATCTTTCTAGACAAACCGAATATGCGCAAGACTTAAAAACCCCATTTCAAAAGAAAACAAATAAAAACCATATAAACATAAAGAAATTGTTTTACCATGCACTAAGATGAAAAGCAGATTACGAGTTTGTGGACTTGATTTCATTCCTTTCAGCCGCATTAACCAGATAATGGAGCTCCTCCTATAGGGTATTTGAATCGCTAATGGATTTCTTTCGTGCTTTTTTTTTACGCTTTTACAGGAAAGCAGAATAAAACTAACAATAGGTTAATTTTTCACAAGGGAGTCGTTTCCGAAATTTTAAAAGTATTTTTTTCTGAAAGAGCATGCTTAAAAACATAAGATTTGATCATTTTCAAAAAATTTTTGACAAAGTTTAGTATTTTTATTACCTTTTACATTAACGGAAGTATTGTGTTCTTGGAAAAATTTTCATTCAAAAATCGGCCTTAATTTTCATTTTACTCACCCCCGAATGAATGTTGAGATTTTTTTTTTCGACCCGACCATACGTGGATATATGCCTAGGAACGTACAGACACCCGAAGTACCCATTTTGACGATCCCCGAGTTAATTACAACGAGTTTTCTCGTGACCTCCGTATGTATGTGCGTAAGTGTGTATGTACGTATGTATCTCGCATAACTCAAAAACCGTATGTCCTAGAAAGTTGGTATTTAGCAAGTAGACTCCCAGTGGGATCTAGTTGTGCACCTTCCCTTTTGGTTGCATTCGGATGTTTCTAAGGGGTCTTTTACACCTTTTTTGGGGGGGGGGATGAAATCCCCCCCCCCCCAAATACCATACATGGATATATGCCTAGGAGCGAACAGACACCCGAAGTACCCATTTTGACGATCCCCGAGTTAATTACAACGAGTTTTCTCGTGACCTCCGTATGTATGTGCGTAAGTGTGTATGTACGTATGTATCTCGCATAACTCAAAAACCGTATGTCCTAGAAAGTTGGTATTTGGCAAGTAGACCCCCAGTGGGATCTAGTTGTGCACCTTCCCTTTTGGTTGCATTCGGATGTTTCTAAGGGGGTCTTTTACACCTTTTTTTGGGGGGGGATGAAATCATTGTTAATTTCAATGCTAACTCAAGTGGTGTTATAATTTGTCAAGCACTTGGCGATATATCGCCAAGGTTTTGGTCGCCTAAATTTGTCACCAACTTGGCGACGAATTTGGCGATTTTTTTAAATTTAATTTTTAAATCTGGTTTTAATTCGGCCCATGTTGGTAATATTTAAAGAGTTAACCACTGAATCATATTAAAATTGCCAATAATTGGGAAATAAATCTATGTAAAACGTTTTTTTTGTTTCGGTTCGCAAGAAACTAGGGGTGAAAATATTTAGTGCTTCTTTGCTTACTCCAAGGCGCTATTATCATTTTAATTTGGCGAAAAAAGGAAGTCATGTGATGCACACATCAGCTCGTTAACAATTATTTTAATCGATGCGTAGATTCAATTTCATTTTTTACGCTTCTGCACATGACATCGCAAGCGATTAAATACCATTTACTGATGCAATTAGCGCAGAGCGCAATATGTAATTCACTTCTTTACTCATATGTAGTGGCAACGATATGGTCGATAGCAAGCGTAGCGCGCGATATTAAATTCGCTTCTAAATTATCATAACCTAGAAACGCGGTAAACAGCAAGCGCAAAAATTCAGCGAGCCAAAGTACATCACCTATGACGTTATAAAGACCACGCCTTGTTTAAAAAATCGGTCTTCAAAAAAAATAAATAAATGAATAAATAAAAAATAAATTAAATGTTGGGAAAATAAAAGTATTTTCAGGGTCATGTTATTGTTTTTGCTCATTCTATCAAGTTCAGTGACTAAAAGAATTACTTTTGACTGAAGGAAATAACCCCACTTGCAGAGTTACGAAAACTATGTTTGTTTACGAAAATGCTGCTTTTGTTAAGCATATTTTGTCGCGTACTTACTCTAGCATTTGCAAATGTCTTCGCGCGAAGTTTTTTCCTTAAAAATTGTGCGAAACCTTCTTGAGTGTAACCGTTAAGAATTAAGAGAATATTATTTTGTCAGTGTTTCATGTGTTTAATGTATTTGTGATATTTGTTAGAATTTTATAATTGTCAGTACCGCCGTTTCTAACATGCAATGTAATGAGAGATAAAAGTAAACATTTTTTTAAGTAAACATTTTTCTATCAGCCTAAGTACGCATTGAAATCTATGCATAGTGATTAAACATTATTAAAAATTAGACATTATACATGAAGCAGTTACGAGCGTTCAGTTTAGAACCTCATAAAACAAATAAAATAATCCCAAACAACATGTACTCTAACTTACTCTAAACATTTTAAATGAAACCAAAAGATTTGAGACGAGAATCAATTTATTAAAGTAATGACTCAGGTTTTAAGGAGTTAAGTTTTTTTGAAACATGAACCAATCAAAACTCATACGAATTTAGGGGAAGGTTGCCATCAATAAACCGGTTCCATGACTAGACCGTTAAGATATTTCCCGTACCAGAGTTTGTGCAGGCGCGTAATCAGTTTTAGTACCTTCCTTTGTCTGAAAACTGTCTACTGCAAAGTCGTCAAGTAGCTAAAATTATTTAATCATATTGTTAATCGGTCAGAAAAGATTTCTACCATTATCTTACTAATTATTGAGATTTTCCTTTATTTATAGCATGCTTTGAATATCACTGATCATCTAACCGTGAACATTTACTTAAAAAAGTGTCTTTTCAAGTAGGATTCCCCATACTTCATGTTTCATCATGATTCGTCACAGCAATAACACCTATAGCAATATTCAAAATGACGCAGCTGCTATCATTGGACCACTTGGTGTTTCCATGAATGGACCACCTGACACAGCGTTCATTCATGGAAAATCTCAAATATTGCTGTAACTTCAGCTCAATTACCTCCGAAAATTGCTCAATTGTTTCAAAATAAATATGACAATGAAAAAAAAAAATCTCTGTAATTCATGAAAACTCTTATACTTTATTATAATTTCAAGGCTGATTGTTTTATAAAATTGATTAAAAATTTAAAACATAATTATACAGTTTCAAATAATTTTGCTGTTCCAAAAAAATGCAAAAATTAGTAAAATATGGCCAGTGAGAGTATGTAACGAGCTGCAGTAGCTAACAGAAATGACCTTAACGAAGTCTGCTGACAATGTAGAGTCCTGAAAGCAATTTTAAACAGTCGCATGGAAGATAAAAATCGGTTTGTTGTTACCTTAGTCACTTATTAAAAATTTAGGAGATAAGCCCTCTGAAAGAGGAATATGATTAATGAATCATATTTTGAAACTAGATAAGAAGTTTTTGGAATAACTTCCGAAATATTGGGGGAATTAACCTTTCAAGAGGCTGGGAAAAATAACATTTCCCACAGATTTAATTAAGACAAAAAGTCTGTTAATACTGTAGTCTCTGGAGGTAGCAGCTTTTGGTTTCAGTAATGAAATGGTCAAAAATGTTCCCTGACATTTTAGACAGCAAGTACAGTCTTTCTTCAAACGAAAATTTTCAAAATCTATGTAACAAAATTCTCAACAGCTCAAAAGAGGTTGAAAAGATATTAGCTAAGAACAGTGTTGCACAGGCAGGGGTAATATCAAGTGGTGAACGAGGTGTGATGACAACAGCTGTGTGTTGTGTGAGTGCTGGGAGTTTTTTTATGTTCCTCTTATCCGAAGATAAAACTTTTTAAAAAATAAATCTATTTTTCTATAACTTATGGTTTTTTATAGTATTTATTGATCACCTGTTGTAAAAATGTGTAAGTTACGCATTGATTTTTTTTTTAAATTTGAGAATGTGGTCCATCGATGGAAACTCGATGATCCATCCATAGCAACAGTAGCCATGAATGGACCACATACTAAAATATTTATTTTTAATTTTCATTCTTTATTGTGTATATTTATCATAAAAGTGAATATTATTATTAAAAGAGAAATATACTGAGAAATTGTTCCTATAATTAACGTGAAATTTGAGTTGGATTTCCTTTCTAAAAAAATCGAAAACTGTTATGTGGTTCATTGACGGCAACCTTCCCCTAATACCTTATGAACGAAACACAACGGACACAAAAGAAAACGTTGAAAATAAAATCAATAAAATAATGTACAGTATCTTCTCTTCAATATAGCAAATAGTTTTAAGACTTAAAAAATCTATGCAATAAAAAAAATAAATAAATAAAGTTTTCTTTACTATCATGGACTGTCTTTAGAATTTTAAGTATTTTTTTCTTTAATATTTAAAAGAAGTTTTTTTCCCTCTATTTTCGCATTCAAATTTACTATAGTTGATTACTCCGTAATTATCAAAGTTGTGTTTGTAAAGCTATTTCAGACTATCTTCTCAGATTTTGTATTTACAATACATATCGTAAAAAAAATGTTGAATAAATACGAAAAGAAACAGGTAAAAAAGGAGGTGGGGAGTAGTTTGATTATTTTTTTTAAGATTAACTGGTAACACACAGGCAAAATGGAAAGATAAATTCGAACCGTAAATTGGTATTAATTCTGCTAAAAAAAGTGGCAGGTAGCAAGAATGGAAGGCCTCTGATTACGTGCTAAAACAGTAATGATTCTAGTTCTAATTAACTTAAAGCTCCAATCCGAACAAATTCCCTTTCAAACAGAAAAAACTGAATTTTTGATTAGTATAAATAATTCAATTCGTCAGTGGATTTTTACGAAATTTTTTTAAATAGATTGTTTAGCACGTTTTTAGTTTATATGTCTTTTATTTGAAGTCCCAAAAAGATGAAATACGGAGTAAAAGTATTCGTGGAAAACTTTCAGTTTTTTGATACCTGTCTTTTACCTTTATTTTTCTAACCTGGGCAGCAGAATAGGAGTCGAAGTCTGACTAATTTTGGGGCAGAAAGCGTCGAAGTTGGAACTCGCAGTTGGAGGGGCTAAAAAATTCAGGAGTCTGAGTATTTTCTCTCCAAGTCCGCTCTTTTAATTAAAGTACTGCTTAATTAGTAGTTATCCTTTCAGTTCAAATATGTGTTAAATATAGTTATTAGTAAAATTGAGAATATACTGGCAGTTTTTAATTTTGGTAGAATGCCTACTATTGATGCATTTCTCCTCAATCATTTATTTTCACCTCAGAATAAATGACATTGATAAGGTCTGTCACGGAGGTGAGATTCACGGAAGTAAGGAAATTTCCATTTATATAGGCCTAATGGATTTTCCTTCGTTGCTACAATCTGTACATGTTAAAAATCTCACAGCTTCTTTATGGCTGAAAATGAAAAAAGGGGCTCCCTTGTATCATGGAAAATAAAATTTGATGTCATTACTGCCACGTGTTAATGAGGAATGACATTTTGTGTTTAGGTAACGGAGGTGAGAATTTATTGTGCGACATGACTCCTTGTCCTTCTAAAACGAACTAAAACACAATATTAAAAAATTAAATGTACTGAAACAATTAGTATTTCAGACATTTCTGAAAGGAATTATAAATAAACAAGAATAAACTTTTAATTCAACAAGTTATTAAGAAACATAAACAGTCACACACGGTGTGTGACATGCCATGGAGGTGAGAATTTACTTGTTGTGAACCAAAAATATACTAAATCCAAATTTATAGTTGAAACATTGTTTGCAGGTTTAAATAGATATAAAATAGATATATTTTTCATAAAATTAAAAAGCATTGTTAAATGAATTGTTATTTAAGGTTTTTACTGTACAAGTAGTGTGACAGAAAAGTTGCACTTTTTGAAGAACGTTTGAGTTGTAAGTTGAAAGCTGTAGACTTGGAAAACATTTCTAAATGCAGGCATACAAGCGTGTTTAAATGATAATTTTGAAGAGGAACGGAAAGCTAAGAATACAAAATACAATTCTTGATTTTTGATGCCAAAAAAGAAAAAGAAGTATGTGAGTGAAAAAACTAAGTAATAGCAAAAAATTTCAAGCAAACTTATCACTTCTTTGGTTGCAGCGTTATCAATTGGGCCACAAATTAGGATAAGCATTCAAAACATATCTTGACTTAGGATGTTGGCGTTCGTGTCGAACAGCCCGAGAAAACGGTGAGAACTAGAAACATTAAATTTCGTCAAAAGATGCAGTTTTTGTACTTACGATGGGCACCTTGGAATGCGATTTAGGATAAATTATGTAGAAAGAGTTATTTAATGTTTCATGTGATTTTTACCCTTTTTTTAATCCAGTACACTCGGAACGAACTGTTGTATTATTATTGAGTTTATTTTAAATAATTATGTAACAGCAAAATTTAAAAGAATTGTAATATAAATGTGGATCGCAAAACTTAATTTTTTAAGCATTCTGATTTCTAAAAATCTGCAATAATGAACTTTTCCTCAGGAATTTAATTCAAGTTAGAAATAAACAGTGTTGCTATAAAGGTTGAAAGGTGGATAAATATATTGATATTTCGATAACACGGTAAGGAAAATATTATGTTTTACTAAGAGCTTTCGTGAAATTTATAATTATAAATATATGCGTAGATGCAGATTGATAAATATAAAGAGGAAGGTTGATATATATTGATCAATTTGAAGGGATTACATAAACATAGATATATATATATATATATATATATATATATACAGAGACTGTATAGTTATATAGTAATGAAGGTGGATTAATGCAAAAATAGATTAGATATATCTAAGTCAACAGACAGATATACAGAAAGATATAGACGATTGAAATAACTGATAGCACATATTTAAAAAAAAAAAAACTTTTCAAAGAGAAACTTTTAATAAAAATAAATTCTAAAATTAGTTTGCAATATTAGACTGCGGTAAAACAAAGCCTCTCAGTGAAACAATTTTAATATTTTAAGCAGTTAACATCATGCTTAAATGAATTCTTTTACAGGATATTACGCTTTCGCTAAACTTGTTTTTTGTTATCAGAGGTGCCCAAAAGGGGCAAGTTGCACCATCTAAATTTTTGGGAGGATTTTAATTAATTTTTTACTTTTTATTTACTTCATTCAATTTGTATTTTATTCCATATATTTATTTAGTTTGTCGCCAAGTTTGTCGTCAAATTTTGTCGCCAAGTTGGCGACAAAACTTGGCGACCAAAAGACTGGCGATCTATCGCCAAGTGTCCGCAAATTGTAACACCACTTGAGTTTACATCGAAATTAACAATGATTTCCCCCCAAAAAGGTGCAAAAGACCCCCTTAGGAAACACCCGAATGCAACCAAAAGGAGAGGTGCACAACTAGGCTCCACTAGGAGTCTACGTACCAAATTTCAACTTTCTAGGACATACCGTTCTTGAGTTATGCGACATACATACGCACATACATACGTACATACAGACGTCACGAGATAACTCGTTGTAACCAACTCGGGAATGGTCAAAATGGGTATTTCGCGTGTCTGTACATTCTTAGGCACTTATCCACGTGTGGTCGAGTCAAAAAAAAAAAAAAAAATAAAATAAAAATAAAACATTCATTCGGGGGTGAGCAAAATGGAAATTCAGGTCGATTTTTGAGTGCAAATTTTTTTGCGAATACAATACTTCCTTTTTTGTAGAAGGAAGTAAAAAGAGAGCTAAAAAATTAAAAGGGGAAAGAGAGTTGAGAGAAAAGGGAGGGGGGAGAAGGATTGCGCCATTGAACTGGGGGGAGGGGGGATGGGCATCCCTGTTTGTTACCGTACGGTATAAATAAAGTTCTGTGTTAACTGTACATCTGAATAGTAGTAGCTTAGTCGTTTCGGTTCAAAAGCAAAAATTTAAACAAAAGTTTAAATGCATTCCTGTTACACGTGAGTATTTTTAAGTGTGACGACTCCCATGTACTTTTTCTTGTATAGGGGTATCGCACCAGTAACAGACAAGGGTCCAGTAACAGACAGTCGTAAGTTTGGATTTAAATAATAAGAATTTTAGGCGGGTAGAACTGATGTTGCTGTGGCCCATGAATACGGTGCAACCATCTAGTGTTATCAGAGGGAATTTTATGAGCCAGTCGGTAGTTACAAAGCAGTGGTGGAAATTTATGAACAGTTACCTTGAGGTCTGCCGATGGTTCATATTCATTTGAACTTAATAAGGTTTTAGATTTAAAAATCAAGTTAGTTTTGCTTTTTGCACATTTTGAATAGAAAAGGAGAATTATGTCCATGACTCATTCTTTCCTCATCCTATCTGTTACTGGGTATCATCAGATTGTTCGGTATCTTACTCGGTGACTACCATTACTCCAAAATTGAGCAAATAAAAATGGAATTAACCAATCCAGAAGATCCAGAAGCAGCCAAACATTAGATGAGATGTTGTTGCACAAGGGAAAAATATTTTTTAAAGTCTAACTACATATAAAGGCTCAGAAAATTTAGTTAACCTGACATTGATGTCTTAAGCATGTTTGTGACTGACGCCGTTACCCTACTGCTTGTTTGAACAAACTTACAAACAAAACATTACATATCCCCCTCCAATTTATTACTTCTATCTGCTCATGTGTTGGAAACTGATATATTATAGCCACCATTCCCAAGATTGCAACCGTCAAGGATCGAAAACTAAAGATAGCAAAAATGTTACTTATTTGTATCATTACTAGCAATTAGGGAAGAGGGAAATTTGGGACAATGTGAAAGACCGCGGCAATTTGAAATAACAAAATATTTCCTCTGTTTTTTGGAACCACCTATGTGGCAATATTTTAACTATGTAGTAACACATGTAGTCTTTTAGTCAGGAAAACGAAACCTCTGGAGATCAAAGCACATGGCATTACCAGCATTTTAAAAACAGTTATTCATCTTCATATATATAATAGGCAATAATCAAGTAACGCTCCTGACGTCATCAACAATGGAATTCGCGACTCGGCATGATAATTTGATATTTTTTTGGTAATGTTTAACATGCAGGGAAAAGCCTTATTGTGACAAGGCTGAACTAGATCCGGTAACTGAACTGTTTTACTGGAAAGACTGTGTTCTTTCAGGGGAATGAAGAAATGAAAAAGTGGTCAACAATGAACGCTATCTACTGGAGTTTAGGTAAATTTACTGGAGTGAAGGTTAAATTTTTTACTATCAAAGTATCAAACAACAGGTAATAGTTTCGTTCAAATGTCGAAGCAATTCTCATCCGTCATATCTTGACGGGCGATTTCTAGTATTGTAATATTTTCTTATTAGTAAAAAATTATTGTAAGTTGATAAAACTCTTGTTTTTAACATTCTAAATGTTGATTGAGACTTACTTGAAGTCGATGAAGTATTTATTTAGTCAATACTAAACTTAGGGTAATAGCACCGGTCACAGACATGCTTAAAACGTCCCTCTCAGGTTAACTTAATTATCTGAGCCTCTTGATGTACTTAGAATTTTAAATTTATTTTTCGCTCATGAAACTACATCTCATAATATGAGATGCAGTTAAATTATAACGTTTGGCTGCTTCAAGATCCTCTGGATTGGTTAATTTTATTTTTATTTGCTCAATTTCGGAAAAAAAGGTCCGACCCCCAGTAAGACACCGAAAAATCTGATGATACTCAGCAACAGACAGGATGAGGAAAGGATGAGTAATGGACGTAATTCCACTTTTCTCTTCAAAATTCGCGAGAATTCATTATTTGTATATCTAAAACCTTATTAAATTCAAATGAACATAAAACGCCAGCTGACCTCGTGGTAGCTGTACACAACCTTCCACCACTGACTTGTAAATACCAACTGGTTAGTTTTCGATACTTGACGGTTGCAATCTTGGGAATGGTGGCTATAATATATCAGTTTTCAACACGTGAGCAGATAGAAGTAATAAATTGGAGGGATATGTAATGTTTTGTTTGTAAGTTTTTTCAAACAAGCAGTAGGGTAACGGCGTCAGTCACAAACATGCTTAAGACATCAATGTCAGGTTAACTAAATTTTCTGAGCCTTTATATGTATTTAGACTTTAAAAACTATTTTTCACTTGTGAAACAACATCTCATCTAACGTTTGGCTGCTTCTGGATCTTCTGGATTGGTTAATTCCATTTTTATTTGCTCAATTTTGGAATAATGGTAGCTACCGAGTAAGACACCGAACAATCTGATGATAGCCAGCAACAGATAGGATGAGGACAGAATGAGTAATGGACATAATTCCCCTTTTCTATTCAAAATGTACAAAAACCAAAACTAACTTGATTTTTAAATCTAAAACCTTATTAAGTTCAAATGAACATAAACCATCGGCAGACCTCAAGATGACTGTTCATATATTTCTACCACTGCCTTGTAACTACCGACTGGCTCATAAAATTCACTCTGATAACACTAGATGATTACACCGTATTCATGGGTTGCAGCAACATCAGTTTTACCCGCCTAAAATTCTTATTATTTAAATCCAAACTTATGCTGGTCTGTTACTGGACCTATGTCTGTTACTGGTGACCTTACCCTACGTGTATTTAAAATGTTTTGCACAATTGTTCAAGTTTATGCGGGGCAAAATGAAACAGTTAATTTTGTTTACTTTTTCAATTATTTATTAAATTGCTTGCGTATTCAGTTATTAATTATTTCATTTGTATTCCTTCATTGAATAATTCATGAATTTATTCATACTTTCACTCGTTTTTTATTGTTACATTACTTTATTCGCTCATTTATTTTTTCTCAATACATTTATTAATTAATCGATGTATTTATCCGTTTATTCTTTCCTTGTCTTTTCATTCGTTCTTTTATTTACACATTCATTTGGTCAAAAATATTTTTTTTATTATTAATTAGAAATATTCCATTGGAAAAACATTTTACTTTTCACTTTGCCTCATGATAAAAAAAAAGTGAAAACTCTCCTCTTTTTTTTGAAGGTACAAATTTACCGACAAACATATAAAAAAAAACAATGTTTCAAAGCAAGTTTAATAATAAAATACATTGTTTCTTCCTTATGTATTGTAATAGTCAAAAAAAATAATAATAATAATAATAAAAATCTCCCGATTTATTTATATTGAAAACGGTAAGTTATCTTAACTATTTCATTCATCCCCACATCCCCCTTCTTTTGAATTTATAACACTGCTTTTTATAAGAAACTAGTCCATGTTTAGCAAGTGTATAGCGATAGAGAGGACCAGTCCGTGAATAATAACACTTTGGAGTGGAAGCTCCAGGTAGAACTTCATATAGGATGTAGAACTTGTACATTTAATGGAAATAAGTACCTGATGTATGCAACTATCCATATTGTTATGTATCTTAACACGGAAAACCTACTATTTCAACAGTGTTATCAAAGATGCATAGTAATTGAGGAACTGTTTTTCAAAAACTTTTGTGGCAATTTCGTAAACAAAAGTTACGATTAAGAATACTGCATATTCAGGTAGTATATGGTGGCTCAATTCAAGTTCTGGAAGTCTTGAATTTTTTTCAAGCACGTGAAATGTCGGACCTCTTAAATTTTAAAAGAGGCCAAATTGTTGGAGCACGTCTAGCTGGAGCAAGTGTAACTGAAACATCTCAACTTTTTGGCGTTTCTACAGGCACAGTGTCTAAAGTCATGACAGCATACGCACAGCGCGGTAAGACAAGCACGGCAAAGCAAAATAGTAGATGGAAAAAGAAGCTTAGTGAAAGAAACCGACGGGTATTAAAGCGGATTGTAATGTTTAAAAAATGAACAATAGCAGCAAAAGTGACCACCGTACACAATCACCATCAGGGTTCACCAGCGATTCCCAACACCAGATTTGTCTCAGTGATTCCATTATTTTGATAACTACCTGTGTGTGTGTGTATATATATACATATATATATATATATATATATATATATATATATATATATATACTAGCTGTACCCGACGCGCGTTGCTACGCCAGCAAAAAAATACATCATTATACTGATTTTCATGACAATCGGTTGAACGGGGCAGAAGTTGCTACTCTGCAGTGCTACCTGGTGGCGAGTGGCTTCAATGAGTATATTATGCACCTTCTCCCTGGAAAAATACATATACATAGCAATTTTCATACTAATCGGTCCAGGTATCAAGTGAAGCCGTGACTATACTCAAATTTTGTACTCACGCAGTTTGCAAGATCAATCAATCGCTAAAAATATCAAATAGAAAAAGTTTTAAATCCCCCTGTTGCATGAAAAGCCATAAAACAATAAAGAAAGAATTTATTTGTTCAAACTCAAGAAAAATGGCAACAGCTAACTTCTTATCAATGAGATCTTTCACGCGAATTAATTTCTGCAGCCGATAATTTTATTCGTATTTATCCAATGGATTGTGACTTAAATTGGAATAAAAAAGGAACTATCGATCGGATTTTTTTCGAACTGGTCTATAAACATTCCCAGTATCAATAATAACAAACGGTGAAAGTTTCAGCCAAATCTGCCGGGTAGTTTTTGAGCTAATGGATGACATACAGACAAACATTCATATATATATATATATATATATATATATATATATATATATATATGTGTGTGTGTGTACGCGCGCGCAAAATAGTCATCTAGATCTTCAGGTTGGAAGATAGTACCAATTTAGAAAAACTAAAAGAGCTCTTTGAGTTTCATTAGAACCTAGCAGATCGTCCAATCAACTACTCAATCGTTTATAGGGACATTTTTCATCTTTTATTGCTTTATTAATATTATTTTATAAATTAACATTCCTCAAGGATTTAGTCAAGAGGTTTAAGGTACTTATAACATGCAATTAATCTTTTATATCCCCCCTGATTTTGGGGAGGAGAAGGCTGAGTCTTCCTCTCATATTTCACCGTAGTTACATTATAGTTCTGCTCATAGTATGACATGTAAGCCGTCAAATGGTTCATTATGCATACTGACGACTGACAATTTATTTCCATGTTTTTATTAGTTATGCTGTATAATCTAAGTTGTCGTTTTTATACACTAACTAATAACTATACGAATAACTAACCTACTCCTAAGAGGGAGATGATGTATCGTTACGACTCGAAATCATTTGGCAATGCGGGATCGGAAATGCCTTCACATCCGAGAAATTTGAGATATGCCAGGAATATTCCAAACCCGTTCGGAGTTTCATGCGATGATAGGAGGTGTGCATTGTAGCTGGGCCTTACATGTGGCTTAACGAGTGCTTAACTATCCCACACGGATGACATCATCAAACTAAGGCACGTTCACAAATTAATATATCTTTGGTAATATCGCAGGAATCGTGTCACAGTCAGTGTTGAGATGGAATTTGCAATTGCTTACAAATAGAAAGTATTGTAGTACTGTGTGAGTACTTGCGTAAAAGTACTTTGATTTGACGACTTGTTTTTGTCTTCTCCTGCGTTAATATCTATGAATGAACGCGCAGCCAGAGCCCATGGTTTAGCGTTTGAAATAGTACTTAAAAATCCTTTTATCAATGTAGATGAATCAATTTAAAAGGTCTTAATGTGTGAAAAAGTAAATTATTGCACATAGGGAAAATGTCTGATTTAAATAACCCTTGAAATTTGATTATAATTTAAAAAAAACTATGTTAAATGAAACAAATTAAAAAACTAAGACATGATTTGCAACACATATTTAAATTAATTTTTAACATTTTAGATAGTTCTTTCTCGGTTTCTTCTAAGAAATTGCCGAACAGCTACTCCCTGCTGTAACAGATTTTTAAGACTAACATATGATTGCCATGCACTATAAAAATCATCAGCATTACAGCAGTGTCAATCGCCATGTAACTATAGATAGTAAGTATAGAATATGTAGATATTCCCCCAAATGTGTTAATACACAAATAACGACAATTCTAACCATTGAATGATTCCTAATGTTCACTTCATGAAATGAACATACATGGAAAATTATTCGATTCATATCGATCATCCTGATCATATCGAAGATTACTATAAAGCGGTTTATGAAAAAAGTTTAGATACTGTTGATACAACAAAACGTTATATTCGTTGAATGAAAAAAGAGACTATTTAGTTGCTATTATTTTAGATAAACTAAAAATTATCCTAAAGAGAGAGATGCAAACCAGTCAAAAAGTTTAATACTATTATTTGTGTATAGAAAAAATCTTTTTCCGGAAATTTGACATTTCAAATTGTTAAAAAAATTTCCCTATAGACCTACACATACCACGAAAAGCAAACGCAAGATGGTAAAAATTTATAATTTTATTCAAAAAAGTTGGTCCTTTCTTTACTTCTTTTTTTAAGATAAAGATAAATCTAAAAAGTATTTCAAATTGATGAAATGAAAATTTAGTGCTTTTTTCTTGCAATTTTGTTTCTTTCGCATAATCTTCCAAAAAAAAAAAAAAGATTTTTTAACATGAAAAGCAAATTTCTAAGGTTAAACATATTATTATTATTATTGTAAATGTAGATTTTAATGTTTTTTCTCTAATAAAAATTTTTTCTGCAAATTTTATATTGTTATATGAACAAAACCTATTTAGATTTCGTTACTGACTATATTGCAGTATTAATTGCTAGATTTAAAAGTAAACAAACGTATAATAAATGTGTAAATAACATCTCCATTTTATTATTAACAATATATTATCACAAGAATTAAGTATGAAAACTAAACAGCAAAGCATATGTTGATGTACTTCATATGAAACGTATAGTTACGCTTTTACAAGTAATTTCCATTTTACTAGTATTTCCAACAACTCTAAAGGGATGACTGAATTTTGTAGATAATTTTTTCAGTGTAAGTAGCAATTTTAGTAGCAACAGAGGGGTGAATTTTTAAACAGAATCAGAATTTAAATGTTTGGAAATAGTAAGGGTTTTACGTTTCTCCAAAATTAAATACTGACCAGAAAAACGTGTGGGTTATGTCTCAAGCTGTATTTTTTGGAAAATATTCTTAGAATTTAACAAAGAGAAATCTTTTAAATATCTACCTCACGACATGGCTCTTGATGACGAAGAGTATTGTGTTTATACACAGTCACAGGTGGTCTACGTCTACATTTTAATAAATCAACAGATTTTATTGTAGGTGCTTATGAACCCTGTTGGTTCACAATCAAATCTGTATCTTGAATTCGTTAACATATTTTATTAAAATGATATAATTCAACATGTATTTAAATTAAAATTTAAGAATGAAATAATTTTATTTTTCATATTTTCGAACGAATATGTAATTCACGTCAACAATATGCAGAAAGGAACTGTACTAAACAAATAAAATAACCGAAAAAAAAAGACCTAGCTTATTTATGGTGCGTTCACATCAAAACTATATTCAAACAAAGTAAATCAAATTTTCATTTCATTAGTTATTACATTTTTGTTTGAATGAATAACGTTTCCGAAAACCTTTATTTGATTATAATGATGTCGAAATGTACATACAGTTGATTCTTATTATTTGGATCACTCATGGGACCAAATACAAGTGTTAAGATGAGAGCGTTCATAATGGAGGGAGACTGGATAATGCATGTATTTACTGGGACCATCAAAATATGTTTAGAATTTCAGGATGTTCAATTCAGAGAGAGAGTCCACTGTAGTTTTTGAAAGTGGAGCAAACATACTATTTAAGGAACTACTTTTAAACTGGTGAAATCCATAAACATAGGTAAATAATTATATTAAGGTGGCTATTAAAGAAACAAAGTTCGTGAAATCTAAGCAAAAGCTTGACGAAATATTTTCAATACATTGCTTATCACAAGGTAGATGAACTAAACATATTTCGTAATTTGTCCATATATTATTTTAACTATATAAAGAAGTTTTTTTATTTCCATATTGTCAATAAAAACAGATTTGTACAAAGTCAACCATTTCTTTCTTATTTGAAAAGGTATGAAATGCTATAAGTTTATTAATTTGTAATTGCTATGATTTTAGTAATCGAAGCGGCCTGAGAAAACGGCTAACCTAGTTTCCCTGGCAAGTTAGTTAAATAAAAATAAACATAGCTTTGAAATCACTTAAGAAAAAAAACATAAAAGAATTTATATATATATACATATATATATATATATATATATATATATATATATATATATATATATATATATATATATATATATATATATATATATATATATATATATATATATATATATATATATTCCTTGCTCATGTGATTAAGTTTGAAAGCTGAATAAGAAAGAAATGCAACCAAATTTCCTGCAAAATATACTCCATGTGATTATTTTTTATTACTATTAATATTTTTTTGCCATGTGATTGAATATAAATTAATGCCATCAAGTTTATCAAGTTCTTTGACAATCTCTTACATAAACTTAATTCAACATCAAAAAATTTAAGCGTTTTTATGTAACAATTCTGATCTTGAAAATCAAAGTAATTTATGAATTTCAAGAACTTGTTTTTAATTACTTTATTCACTTACTTTTATTTGTTTTAAAGTTTCTTTGATTCACAATTCGCGTGTATTTCCAAGGTTTAAATCCCCACGTAGAAATATTTACACTTAGTAGAAAACAAAACTTCTACCTGGACAAATATCGACTAAAACTATAATACCCCCCTCCCCAAAAAATAACCCCGAAGAATAGTTTTAAAGTGTAAAAACAGGCTGAAAGTGAGCTTTGTGAGTTTTTATCATTGGCACACACGTTTGGCACTGAATAAGAAGTTCCGTCTAGAACTGATCAAACGTACTTTAACGTATGCCAGCTTCTATTTCTCTAACATCATATTAATGTTCTATCATTTGGTTTAAGCTACACATTACTTCAAATAACCTTGTTGGCATTTAAATGTAATAAAAAATATGCCTTTGATAGTTTTAAAAAATGTCAATACGAAGTTCACATCAAGGTCATTCTTTCAAAATTGTGTTTAAGTAAATTTTGATAGTTACTTAACTTTGTACGAGAAACAATTTGAGCTTAGAAATGTTTTTAACATTTAAGCATACTAACGTTGAAAAAATAAATTGCAGGACTGAATTCGGAAAAGGTAGTTTTTCCCAATATAAGATTTTTAATCGAAATGGATCAAGATAAATGAATACACAATTCAAAAAAGACAATTGTAATACAGTACCAAGATAGCTGATTCCTAATATATTTTTATATATCTCAGATTTCTAATACATTTTTATATATCTCAAATACATTTTTATATACCTCAGATTTCTAATACAGTTTTATATGTATCAGATTTTTATCCAAGCACTAATAATAAGCATTTTCATTATGTTCGAAATTGAAATATAAGTGGTTCAAATGAAGTAACGAAATATAGTAATAAGATTTTCTGTCAGCCATTTTACAAACAAAAAAAAAGTGTTTTTTTCTCCCGATCGAACTGTTTCCTATTATTAACAGTGGAGAGGGATATCAACAGACAGTCTGATACACACTTACACACTTCAGAAAAAAACTTAAATTTCTTTTTCATTTCCCAATATCTATTTAACTAATCAAATTACATATATCGATCCGTCTATTATACATTAAATTTTGTTTAGTGTTTATTTATTTATTTTTGCGGAAAAAATGCGTAAAAAATAAAAGGACCAAATAAATAAAAAAAAACCTCGCTTTTCAGAAAACTAAACACAATGAAAAAGGATCAAATAAGCTTTGTGCTACAATATGATAAAAGTGAAAAACTTTTCGCACTGATGAAGAGGCTCAATTGTAGCCTTGAAATAGCTATATGCTGGAATTTCTTCACAATTGGGGCTTTATTTACGTTGGCTTTTCACTTTCATTACAAAACACAACGCCTTCCATTTTTCACCTCTTAATTTATTTGTTTATATTTCCTCTTTTCTTTTCTAAATTGAAAAGAAAATATATATTCCAAAGATACGACACCGATAAAAAACATCGATGTTTAATATGAAAATATTGATGATTTCGTTGCATCGATCAAACATAATATTTGTTCTTAAACATCAAATGTAATACTTTACATAACACTCTAAAAAATGCTTTTTTGAGAAAACTGAACTTACAACAAGTATTTATTGATTTATAACCAAGAATTTTGAATTCTTAAGACAAAGTTAATAGCAGTAAAACAACTACAATGGTGTAAAAAATTACATTAATCAAAAATAATTACTAATTCAAATTAAATAACACAAAAGTGGGAAAACCCCATGCATAAATTTAAAACACAAAACATCAAAACATTAATGCAAATTAAAAGGAATTATTTCGTTTCAATTTTAACTTTTCACGTGAGCAGTACAAAAACGTAAAATTAGTTATTTAATGGCATTTGCGTATTATTTAGAGATTTTTCATGTTTTCTAAGTTTCCCTAGGTATCACAATAAGAAGATAACTAATTGTATATAAAAAATTGGTTTTAGTGCACTTATTTTTAATTGCATTACCACGAAGAACTTTACAATTTATGTTGAAAATACGAAATACATTCAAAGATTATAAAATATGTACAGCAATTTGAAACATGTGCTAATAATAGTGTAGGTCACATTGAAACTCAAGTATTTAATGAACAACTTATGGGGGAGGGGGTAAAATATATATTTGCGTAATATATTCTTGGGGAATACTGGAGCAATTCTAATTACTCTAGTTAACACCCCGCTGATAAAAGTAACTATTCTTTAAAATAAGTTTCTTTAAACGACTAATAGCAGAAAACGCTTTCCAATATGATGGATTTTTTTCACTATAAATAATGATTTAGGTGTCACCATACCTGTGTGTATCTTTCCTCTTTTTTTTTTGACATTCTGAGCTCAGTTGTGAAACATTGTCATCGAAGGAACATTAAGTTCAAAATCAATTTTATAAAAACTGACTTCAATTCATTAATGGTAAAAACATTGATGTTTTATGGAAAATAACAATGTTCTAAAAACATCGGCATCAAACAACGCTCAACAATGCTTCATTCATACTCTTAATTTTTCAATATATTTAAAATTTTCCTTTTAAAAACAGTTTGCGAGCACCAACAAAAGATATTCTAATTCTCTGTTTCTATCTAAAAATACGAAATATTGATAGAGCATAAATTTATATACATTTTTTGTACATTCTCTATGATATTTACTATGATATTCTGTGGATACTCTATAGTTTTATCTTGTTTTTTAACTGATTTTGTGACTTTTTTGAAGAATGCCTATATTTACACCTTATTTTTCTGGTGATTTTTTTAAAGCTTTCCGTTAATTTACCGTTTTTAAAATGAAACCATTGATATTAATCATTCTTTCGCATTCTCGCATTTAGGATGCTTGTTATAAATGTTAATTAAAGAAAAAATCTAGAATTTTTAGAATTGAAAGTAACTTTAAATCAAAAACAAAAGACGGTGTCCATATTTACACCTTCTCTTCAATTATTTTTATGTACCGGCTATAATAATAAATATTCTGAAATATTTTTGAAAAAAAAATGTACAGACATACGATTTTACATATATGATAGAACATAAACTCAAAAGATGAGTCAATGAAGTATTGAGAAAACACTAGATCCGTTGAAAAAAAGTCAAAATCATTTGAATAAATGATGAGTATTTCCAGATTAAATGATTTGATCATAGCTGGGTTTTATTCAGTTCCCCCCGACACGTTTCTGCATGAACTAATATACAATGTACTTCAGTTAATTAACCATTAACAATGCGTATAGGGTTAATGAAAACATCATTAACGATTTATACGATTGGAATAAATAATTTCATTCACATTTACCGGAAGACGCTTCGTAAATTGATTAGGATTGAGAATTTAACTTAAGCTTGTGGAGTTAAATGTTTCAGAAATGATTATTTCCTCGTACAAGGGAAGGTGCGAAGAAGGTTTTGAAGAAATATTTACGGTTATTTTGTCTTTGGGTTACGGATACGATCAAAGAGATAATTTGTTGTATTATGGTAATGCGGATATAAGTTACACCTGGAAATGTCTACGCGCCACACGCCGCGTGGCGAGTGAACAAAAGAAATTTGATATCTTGTATCATAGATTGGACCAAAAGAGGTTAATTAGGTGCATTTTGGTAATACGTATGTAGATTACGGCTGGAAATGCCCTCTCGCTACATGGAGAGTGAACAGAAGAAAATTGATTTCTTGTATTTTTGATTGAACTAAAAGAAGAAATTTGGTGTATTAATGACAATACGTGTATAAGGGAGGGTGGCCCAAAGCGGGTAGGTCACCCAAAGCGGGTTTGCCTTCGTATGCCCCCCCCCATGGTGTGTAAGTGGCGATGCGTACGTATGTCGTGCTTACATGAACACCCCCGAGTTTTAATCAGTACCAGCGAAGCAGCAGTGAAGCGGCATGGCGCAACCAGCCTTAAAAAAAAAAAAAAGGTACATTTCTAAAAAAAAAGGGAAGTTTTGTAACTTGTGATTAGTCGGCTTATTTTTTTTATTGTTCCACCTACAAACTACGATAGTCATTTTGTTTGTTTCTTTTTTAAATTTTGGGTTATAACTATTGAAATAAAAAAACATGCCTTTGGGCAAAGCGGATATAGGGTTTAATCATATATTTATTTATAATTTCTTGAATCGTGTGCTGACTTAGATTTTCTATTTCAATAGGATAAGTATATTTTTAAAAGGCTATTTTTTAGGATGGCGATTAATTAATCTATTCATTTAATCACTTATTTCTTTATGCTTTATAAACAAATGTGCTGACTTTAAATTGGATAAGTACAACTGTTTTATATATATATTTTTTATAATGGCAGGTAGCTAGTCAATTATTTTAATCATTTATAACTTCATATTTGATTGGCAAATGAACCAAATCACCATTAGTTAAGCTTTTCCGCCTTGATTTCCCTGGTAGGGCAAAGCGGGTTTTTCTAATGTTTATAAAGTTTGATAATAAATAAATATTGGGTTTGAAATAATACAAAAATCACTTTTTATTTTGAAGTTCAAGAACCCTGCTAGGAAAGAAAACTGAAATTGTTGCAATAAAACTCCAAAAAGTACAATTTTCAAGCGTTTTTCCAAAACCTACCTGCTTTGGGCCACCCTCCCCTAGTTTACAGCTGGATATAGCCACTCGCCACATGGAGAGTAAACAAAACAGGAATGTTTTCTTGCATTAAAGATAGGATCAAAAGAGGTAATTTGGTGTATTGTAGTAATGCGTACATTGATTACAGCTGGAAGTGTCCGCTCTCTACTAGCTCCATGGAGAGTGAACAAAATAAAATAGTTTTCGTGCATTGCAGATATGATCTATAGAACTAATTTGGTGTATTGTGGTAACGTGCGTATAGATTACAGTTGCATTACGGATAGGAATAAAAGTGGTAATTTAGTGTATTGCCGCAATGCGGGTATAACACCATTTGGAAATGTCTACTCGCCATTTGCCACATGGCGAGAGTTCAAAACAAAATATACGATTGAAAAAAGAAAAAAAAAAAGCAACTGGACACTTTTTTTTAAACACTTCTTAAGCATTTATTTTGTTTATATAGTTTTTTTTTTGTTGCACCAGTAATTCACTTTCAACTTATATATTTCCCTTCTTATCTTCTTCGCTATTGGTCTGAAGAATTTAGGTATTTAACAACGGAAAAAGTTATATGCACCATTTTTTCCCACGATTTTTGCCTTTTTTATTTATTTAATTTTTATCAATTGCATAAAAAATATTTCCACACGTGATCATATTTTTTTCGTTGATGAAATGCTTGAATTTTCTTATGGGCTCTCAGAAAATATGAGAACACAGTGATTTTAACTTTTAGAATGTAGGTTACGTATTATACTCACACCCCCCTCCTTTTTCTCCCAAGTGAACAAACAAATTTGTGCAAAAGATGTAAAAAATAAACAACGTACGAAATGCACAGATTTGTAAAAGCTTAAGAGACACGTGTTTCGGGGTTGCAAAGAGCCTGTTTTTTAGTGCAAAAGCTAGCAATTGGTACACGATATTAAAATTATTCATATCGATATGTGTAAGTTTTAAGAAAAAAACCGAGAACTTGCTGGTTCCGCTTCAGGATTTTTTTTACTCTTTTTAGAGGTTTAGAGTTCGGGGGGGGGGGGGGGGGGGGGTTAGGGTACAGTTAAAAAAAAGAGTTCAACAACTCGATGAGTAAAACCACGATCTTGTGGGCAAAGTCAATTTTTTCTTGTCTTATTCTTAAGTATACAAATTGAAGTTAATTTTGCCAATTCGCAATGAAAGAATAAAAACTTTTTGAACTTAAGGGGGTCCGGGACACACTTTGAATTTTTTTTATTATATACTTTAGAGTTTTGAAATTTTTTGCACTGATTCACCATTTATTTAATAAGCAAAATCATAACATAAATATTAAAAACAAAATTTTTTTATTTAAATTTAATTAGTTTAAAAAAAACAAATGGGGTTGCTTTAAATTGCTATAACTCAAAATATTCTTGATCAATTTTCAATTTTTTTAAATAAATTACGCACAAATATCTAAGCTTTAATTTTTATTCGGCGATTTTTAAAATATTGATTCAATAAAAAATAAAAAATATTTGAAGAACACTTTCGAAAAATTCGAAGATACTTTTTTTTTTAAAAAAATCATAATTTTTGCAGTAAACGTTGTTTTTAAATTCCAAAGTTTGCTATAAGTTTCATTACTTTATCTTTATCGGTTCCTGACTTATAGAGTTTGAATGCAAGAAATCGGGAAAAATTGCATCATGGAGAAAAACGCGTTTAAAGTTTTAAAGTTAAGTACACATTAGTTAGGTGCATGCAACAAAAATAATTATATCTTTCGTTCTATTTAAGATAGAAACAATATTCAAGCAGCTCCCTTTTTAAGCAGAAAAAAACGGAGTAATTTTTCACGCAAAAGAAAAAAATGCAAAATTTGACGATTTTTGTGTGTCCCGGACCCCCTTAATTTTTAAAAGAATTTACGAATTGTTTATTCACTGTCGAGTGTTCATTCTCATCCCAGTGGTTCCCATCCTTTTTGTACCCATCCCTCCCCCTCCCCAGAGGGGAACTGAAAACTATCGCCTACTTTCATCCTTTAAAAAATCATATGAGGCAGTGAGAAGCAAAGGGATGTAAGTGGACATTTTCAAGTTTTGCGTAAAACGCGTGTAAAGTTCCTGTCCTAAGTAGGCTTTCATTGAAAAGTTTTTCTAAGTCATGCTGTATAGCAGCAACTACCAGGGCTACTAGTAGGGGAGAGTGTTGTACCTTGGGACACTTTTCACGTCTTAATTTTTAACGTCAATTATTTGAATCAAATTTAAAATCTAAATGTCACATTAGAATACCCTAACATACTTCTATGCAATATATTTTTTAAAAATTCAGACAGTTTAAAAATAAAATACTGCCAGCCATTTAAAGTACAATTTCCAAGCTGTCCCAAGGTTCAACATCCTATTGTATTATGGGACACATCCTGTTGTACTATGGGAAAGTCTTTATGATACTGGTAACAGACATATACTTGAACCAAATTTGATCAGAAAAAAAAATATTTTTTTTCATGGTAGTGAATTAAATCACGAATAATGAATAATAAATTATTATCTAACATTAAATGTGTTTAAAAGACTCATAAGATTAGAACATTGTTCCATGTTCCCAAACATATCTTAATTATTAAAAACCATGCATATGTTGTACCTTGGGATGTATCCTAAGGTACAATATGTTTGGCTATCCCAAGGTACAATCACCACGTGGTTTAAGAAAAATCAAAATGGTGGTCAACTAGATGCACTGTCATAATTTTCTCATAACCAAAATATTTGAAGTACTTCTCTTTTATGACAAAATAAATTTCAGTTGATTAGTTTTACAAATACAAAGAAGAAAATGAAATAAAATTGAAGAAAATATTTACTTTGGAGTCATGAAAATTTCTTTCTCTCATAAAATCGTCAATTTTACTCATTTGATGCTGAGTTTTACTATGACACCAATTAGTAATGAAGGTTACTAATAGAGATTACAAAAACATGGCTGCTAAAAACAGATTCTTTGAAATTACCAGTTTCCCAAGGTACAAATCTCTCCCCTACTCTCTGTTGCCCCAAGACAGAGGAGAGGTTCAACTACCATTTGTGGTGATTATCTCCAAATTTTTAATTTTGGCACTTACATATCTTTGCTTCTCACGGCCTCACATGTTGGAGCTAGTCTACATAGACTTTATTGAAAATATAACTGCTTTATTTTAATACGAAGTAAAACTTGTATAACAAAGCAATTACTCTTAAACTAAAAAATAAATTAAAAAAAATAAGTTTTTAAACTTTTTTCCCAAAATGGACTGATAGGTATATGAAAGAAAAATTCTTAAATCAGAGAAGTACTTTTCAAAACACAGAAGCTGGGGAAAGTGGGCAAATTGGAATATTTAAGATAACTTACTTTTTACAAAATAAACTAGAAAATTTGTTTTGTAAATTACAGTACATTGAGAAAGAACAATGTATTTTATGACAAAACTTGACATTAAAATATTTTTTTTTCTTGGCAGTACATTGTACGAGTTCTTCCAAAAAAAAAAAAAAAAGAGAGAGAGAGAGAGAGAGAGAAGGTAGAAAATTTTCCTTTTAAAAAGATCTGGGGCAAAGTGAAAAATAAAATATTTTTCTAATGAAATATTTTTTATTTGATTTCACTACGAGACAAAAAAATAAATAAAAATAAAATAAAATAAAAAAAAAAAAAAAAAAACAACTTTTAATGCTTCTGACATAACTCTTGTCAATCCTTATGTAAAATGAACTCCTGAATCCAAATATGACCACCGTTCCCCCCATTATGTCCCAGTTTTTTGGGAATAGTGTCCCCCAACTTCCTTCATTCGATAGTTTCTTATCCATTATTTTTATTTGGAGGGAAATGAAAAAGCCTTTAACTCTCTTCTAAGGGGCAAAGGAGGTGCAAAGATCAAAAGCATGACTATTTGGAGCGAGTAGGAGACGCCTGGGTGTATTCCCCCTCAGAATATTTAAAACGTCAAGAAAAGCTGTTTTTTTCTCTGGGGGTTTGTTTTATAATTTTGCAGCTTGTTTTTCAGCATAAAACCAGAAGATCAGACACACTTCTATGCACCCGATGCTCGAAAAAAAATTTCACTTAACAAATAAATAAATAAGTAAATGCTGGAAGCATCACTTGTTGCATAGTCAGAGTCACATCGCACATCATTAGTAAGGAATTTTTCTGTATTATTTAACTGACGTTCACAGATGTAATTAAGATAAAGTATTAGTTTAAATACGCTTATAATATAGAATTCATGTAAATTTATTTTCTGGGGATGCACCACACCCATATGCTTTCACTATATCAAGAAGTGATAAACAATGGAGCCGGGCATCTCCAGAAATAGATATATACCTACATTAATAACAATATTATGAACATGATTTAGTGTAGTTTGTTTTCAAGCTATACCTTAGAAAGTTTAGAGCATTTAAAATTATTTTTCGAAAATGGGATTGATACTGTAAAATACAAGTAAGCTCAATTTGAAATATATTTTTCAGAAACTAATTAAAATTATGTTTTCTCATATAAAATGTATGTAAAGTGATTAATAAAATTTTCATATTTGTTGTCCAAAAGTGGACAAAACTGATCATAAAAAAGGTTAGATCATTCTTCACTGTACTCCATAAAATAGTTGCAATATTACTATGTTTTCTACAGGTATAATGAGTACAAAAGATCAAAAACCTGTTAGTTCGTAAACATAAATTCACTTTTTCTTTCGGAATGAACTTACATTTTTACTGTCTGCTTTATTGCATACTAAAAGTGAAGCTAAATAATAATATTTAATGTTTTTTTGGGATTAATGTTGCGGTCCTGTGTTATTTTTCTTTTAATGAAATATAATAAATGCAAATAAATAAAAATAAATATATAAAAAAATAAATAATGACAACAACAACAAAAAAAAAAAGTTAAATTATCAAGTCAAACAAAAATAATAATTTGAATGCCAAACTTTTCCTGAACGAAACGCCATGTAATAGATTACTTTTCCTTCTGCTCGACGAATGTTTTGTCAAATTAATAATCAGATTTCTATAACATCAAAATTCAAATTACCATTTGTAAACAAAGTTAATGATAAGTAAACATAAACAACGCCAAAAAACCACAAATTTGCAGATTACTTTTTACCCATAAGCTCTTTACTTTTCTAAACGCCGAAACACGTGTATGCAGTAATCTGCAAATTTGTGCTTTTTTGACGTTGTTTATGTTTACTTTTCTGTTCAGCACAAAGGTATTTATTTATCAAAGTTAATGATGTTGTTCAATCGGAGGTCTAATACGCTTTTATATGTCATAAACAATTTACAGGAAATACGTTAAATATTGCCTGTAATAGGTTTGAATATTAATCAAGATCATGCACTTTGAAGGAAAACACATGTGTATATTACCTTGCTAAGTTGTAGACCAACTCATTAGTGAATTTGACCATCATAAGATTCGGCAAGAGTGAGTAATAAAACAGTTTGTCGCCTCTCGATACCGGAACATTCCGTTGCTGTAGTAGAAAAAAAAAACTATCGACGTGTAAGTGCACTACTGTAGGACGTACTAGTAAGACGACGGTGCTTTACTGGTGGCAGTAACCATTTACTAGTGGTCTCCATTGCTGGTTGCCGAGCTACGACCGACCAGTCCGACTACTGAAGTCCTATTCAGAGCTACCGGTGCCATTGTAACAGAACACCTGGAGATAGAGGCACGTGTTTCGAAGTTGCTACGTCGCTGTCCCCTCCTGTCCCGCGGTCCGGATGACTTCCTCTCGGCATGTTAGAGAACGGACTAGAGGCTGTAGCGGCGATTAGAATTATCCACTTTGAGGTGCAATGGGGGGACTGTTGTGTCGATGAGCACTGGACTTCTACTTTGGCTTAGATTAAAATGTAGAAAATGTGCAAATCTCCTTGGCCGGATCTAAGTTGAAGTATTAATTTCTATAGATGAATCTAATGTTCCTAATTTTTAAAATAGACATTTCTAAAGAGTTTTAATATTATCGAGCAATACAGCGGAATAATTATTGAAGCTTAGTAAATATTCGATCAGAAAGAAACTATTGAGCACTATTTAAATATCTAGTTGAGTGCTTTTTCAAGAGAAGACTTGAAGGCTAACCCTTTCCGTGTAGATTCAGAGTGACTCGTGAAAGAAACGTTAAACCGCCAGTCTTCGTGGAGAGCTTAAGACTAGGCGTCTATGCTAAGAAGAGATAATTACGTACTTTCAAGAACAATTCAGGACGGCACTTGGTGAAAAAAGTTTTCTACGAATCCTCTGGATGATGTATTTCATCCAGGTTGCCATGGAAAAAGATTAATCCCTAGGGGCGACGATTTACTTTGTTTCCATTGTCAGTTGAGCAAGTGTGGTTCCTACCCAGAGGAATAGCACAAAACTTTTTCACCAGTTCACTTTTTGGTCTTTACCGAGAGCGCAGCACCAAAGAGCACCGAAGCCGCACACCTGTGCAGGAACACTTGAACCAAGGTGAACGCATAAAAAAATTTAAAACGAGACCCCCCTTTATTTTTTAAGAATCTTTCTGGATTGTTGTTTATTCTTGGGAGGGGGTGGTCCGGCCCAAGCGGTAAGCTCCGCTCTTACGTTCGCTCTCCACTGAAGAATCCCGTCCCGACGCGCACTGCAGACGTTTTGGGTAGATGTAGACACTTTCGACCTAGCCCTTCTTGAATGCTACGGTATTGATCGAGCGGGAGAAATCCATTGCAGCTAGTATTGTAGTTCCGGCCGCTCACGAGAATCTTCTCTTAGATCCCACGAACGATCATTTATTGATACCACGAACAGAAATCCGAAATTCACACAAAAATTCCGATAAACATACGATTTGGCATGTTTCGTTTCCCATCCATCCGAATCTTTTCTTCATTTCATTTTTTTTCCCACAGACAAAGCGGGACAACCAATCAAAGCAGTTAATGTACTTTCACCGCACTGAAATTATGCGCGATGTCTCTATGGAAACACTTGAAAACATAAAGTGTGAAAAATCCTATTTTACCATAGAGATGCTTTGAAAATCTTAGCATCAAATTTCCATGAGGGAAATATATTGAATTTTTTTCTAGTAGCATATTCCATTCCATACATAGTTTCATCAATAATAAAAGCAGTAGCAATATTTAAAATAGAAAATAAAAACAATAGCAGTTAGAAATTTACGCACACTATATATTATAGAAATGAATCAAATTTAATGACACTTTAACTTAGTTTTAATAATTAATATACAAGTTTAGATTAGTTTTTTCGTTAGAGATTTTATATTCGAGATTATATTTATTACTTCGTCAATTTTAATGGAATTTTTTTATTTTATTTTTTTGTGTGTTTACTTCAAACTAAATTTTAATTAGCTTATTTTAGTTTTCGTTTTGAATGTTTGGATCGATTTTTAACAATTTCACGTAGCACATGAATTAATAACTAAATTGCGAAATATATTTTATAAGAACTTATGTATTTAACGGTTTTTTTTTTTTTACTGATTACAAACAACATCTATTAGACCTACACGAAGCGGATATTAAAGTAAGAAAATTCAAAGAAAAAGAATGAATTTTACCAATTTACATGATTTTAAAATAAATATTTTAAACAGTGTTCAGTACATTGCGTAAACCAATTGAAAATAAATTTATGACAAACCTTTTAGTATCTATTTACGTGAAACTTTAAATTATGTTAAGTAACATTTGTTGCTTTATTTTGTTTTAATATACGCTTATTATTCTAATCCCGTGTAACCGTTCAGTTACACGGCGTGACAAAAGCCCCTCCTCAAAATGCATTTGACACCACTCATGTTGCATGATGTAAAATGACCCCCGACATCCAATAGTTACCACTATTCCTCCCCATCACGTTCGACGTTTTGTAAATCACATTCCTCTCCTCAATTTCACATCCATTATTTTTATTTTAAGGGAAAGGGAGGATTTATTAACTTTCTGAGGGGCTAGGGAGGTACTAAACTTAAAAAGGCATAGACCTTTGGAGCAAGTTGGGAGACTCATGGCGGTAGTACTCCTAAAATATCAAATCCGATCTTTTTTCTTCGGTTTGTTTTAAATTTTTCACTTAATTTTTTACGTAAAACAAAAAAGTGTCAGACTATCTCTTATGACTCTCATGTCTGAAAAAATTTACACGCTGTAAAAAAAAAAAAAAAAAAAAAAAAAAAAAAAAAAAAAACATCGCTTGTTGCGTAGCCAGATAGCAGATCTTCAGTAAAGATCCTTCCCGTGTTATTCAACTTGAATTCAGAAATTATTAAGACTGAAAATGTACTATGGTATGCTTATAATGTAGCATTAGTTTATGTACTTATATTTCTGGGGATGCATCGCCCCCCTTATTATCACTTCTTGTTATATTGAAAACAATGAGGGTGGTGTATCTTTAGAAATATAAATTTACATTAATACTATATTATAAGTGTATTCAAGTCCATTTTTAGTTCTTAATTTATTTGTGAATGAAAGTTAAATAGTACTGGAAGGTTCTTTAATGAAGATCTGCGATGCGACTCTGACTATGCAACAAGTGATGCTTCCAGAATTAATTTATTCATTTATTTTTCTACTAAGTGAAATTTATTTTTAGATATTTTTATTTACATCTGTGAATATGAGTTAAATAATACAGGAAGGTTCTTAACTGATGATGTGCGATGTGATTCTGACTATGCAACAAGTGATGCTTCTAGCATTTAATTTTTTCCTTTTTTTTAAGTGAATTTTTTTTTGACCATGTGGTGCATAGAAGTGAGTCTAATGCTCTGGTTTTATGCTGAAAAATAAGCGGCAAAACTAAAAAAAGAGTTGAAAAAAGAAAAAGATCGGTTTTTATGTTGTTTTGAATATTTTAAAAAGGAATATCCTCAAGAGTCTCGCAGCTTGCTCCAAATATTCATGCTTTTGAACATAGCACATCACTAGCCCCTCAGAAGAGTTAATGGCTAATATATCCCTAGCTTCCCCTCGTAATAAAAGTAATGGCTCTGAAACAGTTGAAAATTGAAAAAGAATCGAGGGGTGCCATTTCCAAAAAGTGGGATGCGTAGAAAGAAACGATAGTCATATTTGTATTTAGCAGGTCATTTTACATAGGAATCAAAAAGAATTATGTCAGAAGCATTTTGAAGGTTTTTTATTTTGCTGCACATATATTGAACTTTATCACCATTTAGTAGTCAGTCGACCATAGACCCAAATTAACTGTTTGAAATGGTTTAACATTTCCGCATATACTCACTTAGTAGCAGCTAATGCTCATTTGCCCTACGTTGCGCAGACTGCGTTGCACAGACAATATTGCGTTTATTTTTCTGATAAAAAAATAATTTAGCACAACACGTTCCATTCTTTCAAAATACTACATTTGGTCAGTCTTCTCATTAGTATAAGAAGAACAGTTCCAAGAAACCTCCCATTTACAATCCCCATCATCATTTTTAAGACAACGGTCCACAAAAATCTTTATTAGCATGAGGTCAACAGTTCGCAAATAACATTAACTTTCCCTGCGAATCCTCATTAGGAGATAGATCAACAATCGTCCTAAAACTTCCCACTAGAAGAATGAACTTTTACATAAAACAGTAGGGGAATGTGGGGCAAAGTGAAATGGTTAAGATAACTGATTTTTTTTTTTTTTTCCAAAATGAACAAATCGGAAATTTGTTTTGAAAATTATAGTACATAAAGAAAAAGAACATTCTATTTTGTAATAAAACTTGCGCTGAAACAGTATTTTTTATTTTTGACATTAAATTTGAGTCTTCAAAAAAAAAAAGTGGAAAATTTTCACTTTTTTTTTTATGGGGCAAAGTGAAAAATGAAAAAAGATTTTTCTTGTAAAATATTTTCTATTCGACTATAAAACATATTTTTGATCAAAAGACTCAGTAAATAAAAAGTTTAATGAATAATTGAAAATATAATGAAGCAATAAACGAATAATTAAATGAAGAAATCATTTAATATATGAAGAAAAAAAAATAAGCCAGTAAAAGATTGAATGAATAAGAAAATAAGTGAATGAATGAATAAATAAGTTAATTTCTAAATGAAGGAATGTAAATGAATTGATTAACAAATGAAAACGTAAGTGATTTATATTAAATGTTGGAGTCAGTAAATGAAATAAACTATTTCACTTTGCCCCATCCACTTCGCCCCGTGTGTACTTGACTAATTGTGCAATTTGTTAAAAATGCAAATAAACTTAATAATAATTAAATTAATACTGCATTAAATATTAGGAGGCCTCAATTAATATTCAAAATGTTAATAACAAGAACTTCATCATTTTATAGTAACAAAAATAATGTTTGATTTACAACAAAATATTACAATATAAGTATCCATTTTTTTTTTTAAATTGCCTGCATTACTAAATGCTTTAACCTTCGGCGGTATTTTTTCCTCACTGGAATACTCTACATATGGTACTACATAGTCAAAATAATACCAGATAGATCAGTTGTTAATTAGGGCTTTGTGAATTATTTGTTTCCTTCTATTATAGATTTTAGTACGATTTTCTCTCAGTGAGACAATTTTGAAGCCTCCAAAACTCGGCTGTCTTTCGTTGTTTCAAGGGGTCATGACGCTCTGGAATCTTAACTTTGTGGGTATTCTTTTCGAAAATTTGGAGATTACCATAACAAATGGTAGGTGAACCTCGACTCTGTCTTGGGGCAAGAGATGGTGCTAGTAGCCCTGGTAGTTGCTGCTACACAGCATGATTTAGAAAACAATTTCAGTGAAAGCCTACCAAGGATGTTATCTTTAAACGCGTTTTACTCAAAACTTGAAACTGTTCACTTACATCCCTTTGCTTTTCACTGCCTCAAATCATGAAAAAAATGCTTTAAAAATCATAATTGAATTTTGGTACGGGTTATGGTTAAACAACCACTTGTTAGCATTGGGCTTAAACTGTAAAAACAACAAATAATTAATCATCCAATGTCCCAAAACATTGATTCAGATTCTAAAAATGCTTTACTATTTAAGTAGTAGTAAAAATTCATTCGTCATAGGATTAAAAGGCGTATGTGTTTTAAAGAACACTAAACTAAAAAAGAAAAGTTCTACACATTTGCGAATGCCGAAAAAAGAAATTCACTTTTATTTTCCATCACTATGGTGGATTTACAAGTTTAAAATTGATTTTATAGCATTTTTAATAAGTATTTTCTTGGTTTTTGACAACTAGGGAGTTTTAATTTGTTCTGTATTTTAGAAGACTTATTGGCGCCTCATGGAAGCAGCTGTGCGATGAGCAGGATCTTATTTACGAGGATCTAGCACTTTGAACCTGATGTAGGCTTTCCTACACGAGAGGGATAGGTAACAACAGAATACTAAATTGGGTATAGTGGAAAATGGCAACACGATTCATTTAACAATTAAATACATGACAAGTGTTTTTTGCTCGTTTTTTGACTTACTGCGTATCATAAAAAGTCATTCGAAATGGACTGACTGACCGACAAACACATTTTCTCATCCTACCTTCAATTTTAGCCGCAATGTTTATTAATTCACTTTTTTGGAGACATTTTTACGAAACTAATAAATCTTGTTTCGCGTTTTTTTTTTTTTTTTTTGCTTTTCAGAAAAACTTTTACTTCAAGGTGCAGTGGAACTCCGAACGTCCGAAACTCAACTATCCGAACGGCTGATTATCCGAATCACTTTGATAATTTAAAAACTAAAAATCAGGAATAAAACGTACTGCTATTAGAAAACAATAACTCTGTCTAAACCCGCTGTTATCCTTCCCTCCACAAAGTTAATTCAGGCGCAGTTTTATCAATATTGCAATTGGGATTGCGTATTCACCACCCTATTATATCTTATATAATTAAAAACTGAGCGTATGTACCTATGTATCTATGTATTTATCTATGTCCAAGTTACTTCTCCCGAAGGGCAGTGAACCGACCATCGAACCAGGTATCGATGGATTCGTAGTCATCCCGTCTTTATGTTTGGCTATTTAACATAATAATCTGATAATAATTAGCGGAGATATCAATTAAAAACTATTAATTATGACACTTAGATTTCGACATAAAATCCCTATTTTTCGAAGGCTTCCCTCCATTCAAATTATTATTCAGTGCTTCATCTCAACTTTCCGCAACAAGGCTTTTATTAAAATTTATAGCGGTGAAGAAAATCATTGAGACGAAAGATCTGTTGCCATTTTTTGTCTCGAATATTAGCAAATAAAATTCCGGGTTTTGTTTTAATGGCTTCTCTTGTAATCGGGGGATTTAAAATTTTTACTTTTTGGTTCTTTTTCCAAAATCTGCCACAAAATGTTACTGATTCTTTTTTTTTTTTTTCAAGCCAGATTGTTGAACACAGGTCTCTTTACATAACTTTTATTTTCAAGGTGGACCGTGCAAAGCCGGGCGACGTAGCTAGTATGGTTATATTAATTGCTGACGTCCATTGCTATGCTAACCGCTTTCATTTAGTTAATTAAGGGGTCTAAGGACCCTTAACCTTCAAAATTTTCGACTTTCTGGAAAAAATATATGTTATGCATAATTTGATTCTGAACAATTTGATACCTTATTTTTTACCATACGCCAAAAACTTTTCAAGTTATCGTAAAAATGCGTAAACTTTCCTCATAGAGATTTATGTTAATAGCAGCTGTTTAAGCCTCTTTTTCTCAGGTACCGGTTTCTTCGGTTTTCTCGTTTTGCGCGCATGATATCTCAGAAAGTTTCTTATATATTTCCGTAAAACTTTTTATACATGTTTGTCTGGTATATATTTATGATCTGAACCTAAATTTAAACTAAAAATGAAAGGTAATATTAAAAAATATATATTTTTTGTCCAAAATTTTGGAAAATTTCGATATTAACTTATAAAATTTCCAAAAAAATAAATAAATAAATAAATAAATTAAATTTAGGTTCAGGTCATAAATATAAACCAGATAAACATATATTAAAAGTTTTACGGAAATATATGAGAAACTTTCTGAGATATTATGCGCGCAAAACGAGAAAACCGAAGAAACCGGCACCTGAGAAAAAGAGGCTTAAAACAGCTGCTGTTAACATAAATCTCTATATAGAAAGTTTACGCATTTTTACAATAACTTGAAAAGTTTTTGACGTATGGTAAAAAATAAGGTATCAAATTGTTCAGAATCAAATTATGCATAACATATATTTTTTCCAGAAAGTCGAAAATTTTGAAGGTTAAGGGACCTTAGACCCCTTAAACCATTTTTCTGTAATAGTAATCTTTTTCCACCCAAATTTCAACAAACAAACTGTAATTAATTAAAAAATCAGAAAAATCCAATTATCCGGATTTTGGATTGTCCGAATGGGATCTGGTCCCTAATAAATCGGATCATTGAAATTCTACTGTACCCTAGAATTTCAATTATCCGGTTTGTAACAGTTTTAAGCCTTGTAACAGTTTAAAAAAAAATTAACTTGAATATTTGATCGGTATTTTAAAAATCTGTAAACGTATAGGAATTTGTTAGGCAATAAAAATGATTTGCATGCAAAGTGACTATATCTGATATGTAATATTTGCAAATTCAAGCAAAATCTCTTGAATTTTATTTTTCTATTTTTTAAAGATTTTAGACTAAACGAAATCTTTATCTCAATCAACAGTTCTACAATTACTATCTACAATTACAAATTCGAGCAATCTCTCACACATAGTTTTTAATTTCCATGATCTAAGACTCAATGAAGAATTACATATTTATATATAGTTCTATAATCATTATCTCTAATTAAATTTTTCCAATCTCTTGAACTAGTATTTTCTCTACTTTTTTTGTGATTTTAGACTCAATAGAGAACTACATCTTTCTTTAATGTTTACACACTCGTTATGCATAAATTTTTTTGGTCTCAAATGAAAACTTACGTTAATGATTTTTAAAGCTTCAATTCTAAAGCCAGAAAGATTGCGCTAATCGTTTTCCTGCAATAAAAACATTAATTATTAGAGAAATAATATAATGTGAAATCCTTTTACAAACAATCTCGATGGACCGCAATTTTTCTTTCGTTGTAACGAAAATTTCGTTGTAATGGAGTTCAAGATATATAATGTAATCTAAACCGGGGCTGAAAATTTTTTTCGTTGAAATGGACATTTCGTTGTAACGGAATTTCAGAGCATTTGATTTTGTCAAACGTTATGACAAATCAGATGACATCCGTATAACAATCTGAAGGGATGTAATAATATTTTGTGTTCACTGTTTTCAAAACAAGATCTGTTATGTCTTCTCAGGTATAAATGAATAAATGCATTGCAGGGTAGTCATTGGTAGTTAGGAAAAAAGAAATTCTTACATAGTATTTAAAAACTTCCCTGTAATATCAGCAAGAAATTGCAACTTCGAATTTTTTTTTTTGAGAAAAAAAGTAATCAAAGGAGATTATATTTTCCAGTCAAATAGTAATCAAGAAAAATTGCCGCGTTTAAAAGTTTGAAGCTAAAGAATTAAATAATTACGTACAAATATCTAAATACCTTTATTTTTTCAATCGTCCTAAATGTATACTTCCAATTGCAAAAATGTTCAAATCAGATGCAGAGTTAAGATATTAAAAGATTGAAGAAAAAAAAAAGAGTGGAATTAGACAAAATTTAACTTTTTACGGGCCCTAGGTCCCGTAACTTAAACTTAGGGAGATAATCTCCATTGAAAAACAATTTCGACACAAGAAGTTTGACATTAGTACGGCCAATCTTCACCGTGATATGAAACGCCGCGCTTTGTGACTTACACCACTTTACACTCGCCGTCACTAACACCTTTCGACGGAAAATAAGCAACGAATAAGGATTTAAAATTATATGTGTGCAGAGTATGTTTTTTCAAACTGTACGAACTTTTTTCGTGTGATTTTGCGTTTAATGGCATACCATTTGCACTTGTTTTTGAATAGCAATGAAAATAAGAGTAGGGGGAAAAGGGGGCACACACATGTGAACATTTTTTTTTCATTTCTTAATTTCTCATAAAATATTTTCAATTTGTCACAGAAAAAGGGTTTCTATGATTGAATAGTCTTTTCTTTGTGCCATGGAATTTTTTCAGATTTTTGACTTCCTTTTACAAAAAAGGAAGTATTGTATTCGCGAAAAACAAATTTCACTCAAAAATCGGCCTTAATTTCCATTTTTCTCACCCCCGAATGAATGTTGAGTTTTTTTTCGACCCGACCACACGTGGATATATGCCTAGGAACCTACAGACACCCGAAGTATCCATTTTGACGAACCCCGAGTTAATTACAACGAATTTTCTCCTGACGTCCGTATGTGCGTATGTATGTGCGCATGTGTGTATGTATCTCGCATAACGCAAAAACGGTATGTCCTAGAAAGTTAAAATTTGGTACGTAGACTCCGAGTGGGGCCTAGTTGTGCACCTTCCCTTTTGGTTGCATTCGGATGTTCCTAAGGGGGTCTTTTGCTCCTTTTTGAGGGGAAATCATTGTTAATTTCGATGTAAATTCAAGTGGTGTTATAATTTGTCGGACACTTGGCGATATATCGCCAGTCTTTTGGTCGCCAAGTTTTGTCAACTTGGCGACAAATTTGGCGACTTTTTTTTAAAATCTGGTTTTAATGTGGCCATTGTTGGTGATATTTAGAGAGTTAACTCTTGAATCATATTAAAATTGCAATAATGGAGAAATAACATTAAATTGGTGTAAAAGGAAGTCATGTGATGCACACATCAGCTCGTTAAAAAAAATTGTTTCTACACGTTATGTAATTTTTAAAAAATGTCTTCAATTGTTCCTATCTGCCTCTATCGGGGGGCAGATGTGAACAAGCTTGGGGCACGTGTGAACACGATTGAAAATACCGGATGAGCGTCATATTTCAAGAAAAACGCGTTATAATGAAGCATATACGATAGACTAATTACAATCAAAGATTCGTAACCTACACTGTGTCAGTTTGAATTTTATAGTAGCTGTCATTAAGAAAATATTTTGTCTGAAATTATAGAGATCTGCTCACTGTCAAATTTTAAAGCTTCATAGCATGTTCTAATCAATGGATCGACAAGAAAAAATCTAATAAGACTAAACAACCAAAAGAATATTTCATTATGTAAAGTATATTCTTGTTATACAGTGAGTTTAAGCTTCATACATAATTTGATGATGAATTTTAAATTCTTTCTAAACTTCAGTTTCTAGTTAAAGAAAATATTTTGCCTTGATTTTCCTTGTAAATATTATATGCCACTAAATTTTTAGCCAACTATTTAGTAATTAACAAATTAAAAAAATAAAAATAATAAAATAAATAATTAGTAACTATGTAATAATAATTAACAATAAATTTACAAACCGATTGCAGCAAAATAATAAAAAATAATAATTATAAATCACTACATTTCTTTTAACACTCATAATAACCATGCACCTATATTTATATTTGCGGAGAGGATATGGGAGCTGTTCACATATACCCCTACATGTAGCGTTCACAAGTGCTCCGGCATCTACCTTAGAACTAATTTTTAAAAATGAATTATTTTAAATTTAATTACAAAATTTAAACATTGGCATACATTTATGTGAATGTTCTCATAATGGTTTTCAATAATTAAATTTAGCTTATTAATTAGTTTAAAATATGTTTTTACACGAAGAAGACAGTGATAAAAGTACATTAGCATCGGCTAAAACAAAAAAGCTGTCACCACAGGAACATAAACTGGCTCCTTGCTCTGAAAGTATGTTTAAAAAGTAGGGCTGGTACTGCTATTAGTTGAGAATTTTTTAAGATTTTTGCTTGACGTTATCCTAGTAAAACATACCATGTTCACATGTGCCTCGTGATCACATGTGCCCCCTTTTCCCCTACTTATTTTTTTACTTCTAAAACCTGACATTCTTCTAAAAGGGCGATAAGTTCCAATCACATCTTGTGCAAGGTCCCTTAAAACATTGAACTTTGTTTTCTCCTTGAATTTTGGTCCCACAAATGTCAAGGTTTTTGAGTTAGTAGTAATTTTCAATGGAGATTATTTCCCTAAATGTAAGTTAGGCGACCAACGTCCAGTATAAAAAGTAAAATTTTGTATTTTTGCCACATTTTTTTCTTCAAACTTTCACAACCTTAACTCTGCAACTGATTTTGAACATTTTTGCATTTGGAAGTATGTATCTAAGAGTACGGTTTCAAAAAAAAGGGGGTCTCTCAGGTTAAACGGGATACGCCCTGTACATTGGTTCAAATTATGATTTCAAGAATGCAACTATATGTGCGCCGAGCATTTGCTTTTTATTATGATTAATTTTACTACTCTTGCATATGCTGTACAGCAAATTATGGTGATCTCGCAAACGCCACTGCAGCTGGACAATAATGATAAAGCGCTAGACTGATTTTGTTTTATTTAAACACCACACGTGTTGCAACGAAAAGACAGTGCACCAATTCATTGTTAAGAGATGATATAAAAAATGATTTTGATTTTTTTTTGTCTTGTAATTTGTTCACAAAACATGTTTTTTATGATAATGAACTGTAAATCTGCTTATTTAAGGATTTGCTTTTCTTTTTATCAATATTTTTGGGTTATCCAGATTTTCGATCACCCGCATTGCTTTTGAATGAATTCGAAATGATGTAAAAAATGGTTTTGATTCTTTTTTGTCTTGCAACTTGTTCACAAAACATGTTTTTTGTGATAATGAACCGTAAGTCTGCTTATTTAAGGATTTACATTTCTTTTTACCAATATTTTTCGTATTATTCAGATTTTTGATCATCCGGATTGCTTTTGGATAAATCCGAAATGATGTAAAAAAAAGTTTGGATTTTTTTTTTTTGTCTAGTAATTTGTTTACAAAACATGTTTTTTATGATAATGAACATTAAATCTGCTTATTTAAAGATTTACTTTTCTTTTTACCAATATTTTTTTCGGATCATCCGGATTTTCGATCATCCGGATTGCTTTTGGTCCCAGTTAGTCCGGATAAACGAGGTTGAACTGTATTTTCCTCATAGCTTTCATGTTGCACATTGAATGATATAAGTGACGGATATTTTGCTTAATAACAACTCAAGCGAAATTATATCTACTCTATAAAACTCTTGAACACAACGTGATCCGTTTAAAGCACCGTTTGTCATTTGTACTACTCACAACTTTGATGTAGGGGAATGTGGAGCAAAGTGAAATAGCGGGGCAAAGTGAAATGGTGAAATATTTACTCCGCGCCACCTATCTAGTAATATTTTAACCATGTAGCGACACATGTAGTCTATTCCCAGTCAAGAAAAAATTACTTCTAAGAATCAAAGATAATGATAACACCAACAATTTTTAAACATTGATACCGGTATTATAATATTTTGTTGTTAGTCAAACGTTATTTTTCTTATTATTAAATCATAAAGTTCTTGTTATTAACATTTTAACTATTAATTGAGACTTACTTATTTTCAGTACAGTATTTAGTTGTTTAATATTAACATTACTTGTATTTTAAATGCTTTGTAGTGTTAATCAAGTGCATGCGGGGCAAAGTGGATGGGATAAAGTGAAATAATTAATTTCATTTACTTATTCATTTCTTTTGTCAATTCACTCACGTATTTATATTTATTGATTCTTTCATTTTCATTCCTTCATTTAATAACTTTTCTTATTCATTCATTCATTAACTATTTTACAAACTGATTTATTTTTTCTTACTTTTAAAGTTACTAATTTAATTTTTATTTATTTATTTTTTCAATTATTCATTCTTTCTTTTTTTTACTCCTTCATTTGACTAAAAATATCTTTAATGATCGAAAAAAAAATATTTTATTTTTTCAATTTGTTCCATGGAGGGAAAAAAAAAAGTGAAAAATTCCGTCCTTTTTTTTGTAGGTACAAATTTACTGTCAAAAATAAAAAATAATGTTTCAATGCAAGTTTTACTATAAACAATATTGTTCTTTCTTTATGTTTCGTAATTTCCAGAACAAATTTCCAAATTGTTCATTTTGAAAAAAGTAAGACATCTTAACCATTTTACTTTGCCCCACATTTCCCTACTATGTATCAACATTTTTCACTTCACAAACTTTTTGAATTTGTTGATTTGTACATGGTGACAAGAAATAACTTGGACACGCATGATACATTATAACTTCAATGCTAATGAAAATATTACAACCAAACTTCGAAATTAATACGAATACATTGTTTCGTCTAATATATTTACAAAATTTCAAAGTGACCTTTGGCTTTAATACAGAGCTTTAACGTGTTACAAACTTTTCGGCTATGAGCCGCAACTCACCAAATTATATTTTATCCCATTCTTTGCATAAGAATTTCTGTAGGGGTGCCATAGTTTTATGAGGTTCAGCACACACCCTTGTCTCCAAGACAGACCAGACAGAATAATCCATTGCGTTCAAATCTGGGGAATACGGTGGCCACTCTTGAGCTCCGATGATGTCCAGAAAATGTGTCTTGCCACAATCTTGAGTGTCTTGAGCTCTGTGTGCAGGTGCGGAATCCTTTTGATGGTCCATCTTTTGTTTCCAAAGAACGTTTGCAACCAATTTCAGATAACAGCTTCCAAAATGCGTTTGCGATAGGTTTTTCGTTTAATCTTTATTTCTTCATCAACAAAAACAAGTTGTGTTTTCCCACTAACACATATCCCTCCTCAAACCAATATAGATTGGAGTCGTTGACGCCGTTCACCAATGCAAGGAGGACTTATATACAAGGGTGCGTGCTAAACCTCATAAAACTTTGGCATCCCTAAGGAAATCCTTATGCAAGGGATGGGATAAATATCAGTAAGTTAGTTGCGGCCCATAGCCAAACATTTCGTGACACGTATTAAACTCTGTATTTAGGCAAAAGGTAGCCACTTTGTAAATTAGACGAAATAATGCATTCATATTTATTTTGAAGTTTGAAGTCGTAATATTTTCATTCGCATTAAAATTATAATGTGTCATGTATGTCCAAGTTATTTCTTGTCTCCCTGTATTGTGAGCTGTTGTTTGTTTTACTTGCTGAATTCTAAAACTCGTTATTTGAACAAATATCTGTTTGGAAATAATTCATACATTAAAAACCAAACATTAGATGACTGGCAATTTAGGTGGAATGAAGCGGATACTAGACGTAGAGTCTTCGATTTCTTCCCCACCGTTCGTTTTTCTTCCCGCATTAAAAGTAGGTTTGAGACAATTTTTCTTTCTGGGGCCATGGACCATTCCCACAAATCTTCACAGATTTAACCTTTCTGATTCTGCTAATTGCTCTTGCGGGGAATTAGGTTCTCCGGAACATTACATTTTCTTCTGCCCACTAACATCGCATTTGCTTATCAGACGTAATCATAGTCTTTCACTCAATAAAAACATATTAATCGCCTTTTCACAACACCATACCCGCATCAGACTCAACTCGATTTTCAGTCTCTTGGCTAATGAAGGCTTCACGTTTCAAGGCGTTGACTAATACACATTTTTTATTTATTTATTTTTTAAATAGTTAATATCGTTTAAATTTAGTTTTTTTTCCTGCACTTTAACACGTTATCTTCTGTAAAGCAACAACTCTCTAATGTCGTTTACGTTATATTGTATCATTGTAAAACTTTTATGCATTGTTTTTGTCCACTTTATTGCATGTATTGATGTTAATTACCAAAATTTTTGTCAAGAGCAAATCAAAATTGTCACAGATAATAATGTAATTTTTATATATTTAAATAAAGTTCCTCAGAGACCCACTTGCTCAGATTTATCTGAGCATTTGAAACCGATAGACCGAGCAATTGGTAGGTTCGGGTGGTCTCAGAGGGTGTCAAGTGTTTGGAAATAATCATTATTTTACCTTCCAATTCTTTGCATATGATTTCAGTACCCTTTTTTAAGCAATTGTTATTATTTTTAAAATTTAAAAAACTTTTTTTTTGTAATATCTGTACCTCAGAGCCAGAACAACGAAAGTCAATTTACCATTATTTTAAAGGAGGAAGGAAAAACGTTTGTCTGACCCATGCAAAAGATGGGAACCCTGGTAAATAATTACAAAGGATTTTTTTTTACTTCCTCGTACAAAAAAAAGGAAGTATTGTATTAGCGAAAACATTTTCACTCAAAATTCGGCCTTAATTCCCATTTTGCTCACCCCCGCATTAATGTTCAGTTTTTATTTTATTTTTTCTCAACTCGACCACACGCGGATAAGTGCCTAAGAACGTATAAATACCCGAAATATCCATTTTGACATTCTCCGAGTTAATTACAACGACTTTTCTCATGACGTTCGTATGTACGTTTGTATGTATGTGCGTATATGCGGATGCTCGTATGTGCGTATGTATGTCGCATAACTCAAAAACGGTATGTCCTAGAAAGTTGAAATTTGGTACGTAGACTCCTAGTGGGATCTAGTTGTGCACCTCCCCTTTTGGTTGCATTCAGGTGTTTCTAAAGGGGTTTTTCGCCCCTTTATGTGGGGAAATCATTGTCAATTTCGATGTATACTCAAGTGGGGTTATAATTTGGCGGACACTTGGCGATATATCACCAGTTTTTTGGTCGCCAAGTTTCGTCGCCAACTTGGTGACAAATTTGGAGATTTTTTTAAAAATCTGGTTTCAATTTGGCCATTTGAGGTGATATTTCGAGAGTAAACTATTGAATCACATTAAAATTGCCAATAATGGGAAAATGACATTAAAGTTGGAGTAAAAGGAAGTCATGTGATGCACACATCAGTTCGTTTAGAATTATGTTCAATTGGATTTATGCGGAATAGGATTCTATTGTCTGTTTTTCAGGAGAAGGCATTTCGCCACGGCTCCTCGAACGCAGAGTTCCATTTTACGCGGGGATGATCCGGTACGCAATCCACGCGATTACAAAGGAGACAACCAGACAGTCTTAATTTGGGTGTGCATTTTAATGTGCAAAAAAATGTTAGTGTCCTTTACATCACTTGCTTTACTTGTCTGCTGTCATTTTAGTTATTCTTACGTTCTAAAACAGCTGCTTTTACAACAAAACTCTATGATCCGAATAAACCTTCTGCCGAAAACAGCAAAATAGAACCATCGGATACCACGTGACGAGAGAGGAGTCAAGTGCCTTCTTGTAAAAAACGGACAATACATACCATGCACTAATCAACAGAAAATTGCAATTTTTGGACAAAAGTCAGTCTGGCACTGAAGTACAGATGTGTGCATGGTGAAAAGCTTAAAATGTCTGCATGAAATGATTTTCAGACGTTAAAAACCGCCAGCGCGAGTTCTATTTCTTTAAGTTTCTGAGAACGGCTCTTAATGGCGGAACGTGTTGAGAAAACTCACTTTCAAGTGTTAGTTTTTATTTTTAAAACGTTATTGAGAATTACAGCATTTACTGTAAGAAATAACAATGCAATGAAATTGAGGTAAACTGAGTTTTTTTTAAGCGATTCTCCTCTTTCTCCAGCGATTTTTAAAATTGCCAGAGATAAAACAATAATCTTGCATTTTCTTTTCTGTTTACCTCACAATTAAAGCTGCAGCCGATCGTCAGGTTAGAAAGCTGTATCACATTCAAATAAGGCTTAACTATACAGCATATATCCGATTATCCGAAAGCCGATTAACCGGATTAATTAAGGACAATGATGCTCTTTTACCCACTTCTATACATTTTTATTAAATGATGGATAGTTATAGTGTTAAATTATTACTTGTAATAATTTCTACATGTTATTCCCTCTCTTTCTATTTTAATATTCTCAGTAATGACATTAACTGTCGTTTATCTTGACATACCTAATGCACAGTACAAAGAAATTCGGTTACAACGAACTTCATGGGACCGCAAATTTTGTTCGGGAATCTCGTTGTTTCGAAATTTGAGCCAGGTAATGGAAGCGTAATCAGGATGCAAAATTTAGTTCATTGAAACATATATTTCGTTGCATTGGTATTCGTTGTAACGGGATTTCACTGTATTACAATTGCTTCAGTCCTAAGCCTGAAAAAATTAAATGAATGTACCAAAAAATCTGCGCCTTTATGTCTTACTAGCTGTACCCGCATGGCTTTGCCCGTTGCATAAAGTAAAAAGGTCATTTGGTACGCTTGTGTATTTACAAATAATGGAGGAATTCCCCGCCTATATGGCTATGTTAATTTTCTCGCTCTTGTTATGGTAATTCGCTCGTCTACGTTTTGATAACTTACTCTTCCACGTTATGATAATTTGCTCGTCCATGTTATGATAATTTATTCGTCCATCTTATGATAATTCGCTCGGTAAAATGTTCTTAAAATTCTAATAGAAAAATAACAAAATCGAATTTTCGAAAAATCGCTTCGAGGTGCTCATCTCTCTACTATGAACAAATATATGCCGAGTTTCATGAAAATCGACCGAACGGTCTAGGCGCTATGCGCGTAACAAGCATCCAGAGATCCAGACATCCTGACGTAGGGTAGACCGGGATACGCTTACGCATGGGACACGTTTACGCAGTGCCCTTTTTTCAAAACGAATTATAACTGGAGAGCCAACAGTCATAACAGATTGCTGCTGCTCCGTTGCAAATATTCTCACAAGTTTTTAAGCATCAGTCGAGCTTCGGTCTAGCATGAAGCAAGAATAATCTGTTTTCTACCAAGTCGAGTAAATGTTGTGTTGAACGTTTTGAAGCTTATTGTGAATATATAATACTTAGTTAAAAAAGAACAAATATATAAAAAATTTCAGAATTTTATACTTTTTTTGGAGAAATGTATTTGTATGAGCTGAAATGTTATTAAACGTTTTTGCACGTTGAAACTATAAATCCAAACTCGGCGACGGGGCAAGTTTGCGCTTTTTCGTCGGAGCACCTTTACGCACGTTCTTACTGTGTCTTAATTAAACGTGCCCCTGACACTTTTTTTTTCGCTCAAACGGTCTCAAACCTTGTTAGCATTTTCAAGCTATTTAGTTTTGAAAATTACCATTTAATTTTAATTAAGTTACACATTCGCATCATTTATAGCTTACAATTATATAGTGATATCATCATGCCCTTTCAGCTTTAACTTCATACACTATTTTTTCTGTCATAAATTTGCTTTATTTTAACGATGGTAAGACTTTATGTTCAAAACACTAACAGAACCACTTTAAGTTACAAAATAAATATGCGTAAACGTGCCCCGTGACCGGGACAAGATTACGAAATCGACTTGAACTCAAAAATAATTTTTTTGACGATTAAAAACACAATCTGAGCAAAAACCGAGTACACTAATTTTGACTCCCTTAACTACTTCATAAAACCACAATGTCTAAAATTTCCTAAGTTAAAATAAGTTAAAATAATTAAACATAAAAAATAGAAAAATCATTGAAATAAAACCGCGAAAACATGCCCCGGTCTACCTTACAGACTTTCAGCTTTATTATTAGTAAAGATAATCATTAAGTTGCGCATTTGATTTTCTTTCACCAGTTTGTGTTCGACCCCAATCGATCAAGATATAATCAGTCTCATTCTGTACTTCAATTTTAAACTAGTGACTTCATGCATCAGATTTCATCTCGAAATCTAAAAGTTCAAATTTCTTGCTTTTACTTCTAACGGAAACAGAAGAAGATAAAAATGTTCACTCGCAATTCCACCGACTTTCCGTTTCAATATTTAGTACTTTTAGTCGGCTTTTGCGTCTTTTCCCTTAGCGTCAGAAGCTATTTAATTACTTTCGAAGCTTAGCACTTTTCTAATCGAAAGAAATGTTTCGGTCTTTTCGTTATTTATCAACTATTCATTCCCAAATTTATTCTAAGTTCTCTGGCATTTGTCAGACAGTAGAACCTGTCTTAAATTAATAAGAGTTTTAGTCATTTCTAAGAATATTTTTATTCATTTAAAATCAATTTAATGCTTTTTAATTAATCTTTGCTATCAAGGAAATGTGTCGTCACAATAAGACAAACAGTTATTGGGTATTTTTAATACTTTTTCATGGTTTTACTGATTATTATTTTGATGGTTGAGCGTCATATATTGCATTCATTTTATATTAAGTACGGTTGAAATTCTTGTATACTTCATAGTAGGGCACAAACATTTTAATCTATACCAAGCTTTTACAGATATATATGATTTAAAATATTATTTGTTGAATATATTTATTTAAAGCTTTGCCAAGCTATTGATTAATAACTAAGAACAATTTAAATACTAATAACAACGAAAAAAAGCTGGGTTAGTAAACACTAAACTAAAAACAGCATATTTTGCTTTGTGATATAATTTTTAAACATTTCTGAGAAGTCTATCTTATTTTTTAATTCGAAATAGACATGAAAGTAACACAGACGTAAAGGAATTGCGAAAGGGCAACCACATTTAAGTTTAGGAGGTAGTGTAAAAATGTTACAGCATTTGATCGTGACGCTATTTCTCAAACCACCACTAAATGGATGATACATTAATGCAGGAACTATACTGAGATCAATCTCCTATGAACTTTAGGGAACCACTCATTTGGCTGAAAAAGAAGGATGCAATCGCATACAAAATTGAAAAATTTGCAGACGATCTGATGGGATCAGTTTTCAGAAAGAAATACATAAAGATAAGTAAATAAGAAGATTTCTCTTTTTTAGGAGCATTGAATGTTATTTATTCTACAGTTATTAGAAAATGAAAAAAAAAATTCTTAAATTGTTAGTTTTCCTAAATATGTTTTTTTTTTTTTTGTCAAGAACATATTTTCGTTTTCACAAAATTTGAAATGGTTGTATTTTCGTCTGAGACTTTTAAGGGATCCTTTTTTACAGAAGCCCCTCTTAAAAGAGGGGGCCCAAATGCCTACAACACACGAGGCTACTTAGTTCAATCAACTTTCAAAAAAGTAGCCTGTCAACTAGTTGACAGGCATTCTTCGTTTTCTTGACATGAGGCAATTTAGTTTAATCACATTTTCTTCTATTAAGACGAATGTAATCGAGGCTTTATTCAGATTGACTCAACTAGTTTGCTCGTAGGTGGAACGAACGATTTGCATTGCCCCAATGAGTTGAATCAACCAAAAAGTTGATTCAACTCATCGGGAAGAAAATGATAGCGGCACGTGTGCCTGATGAGTTGACTGTTGCGGGATTGGTGCCGGGTGAATACTTCACTTTTCTGCCAGGTTACACTTTCTGATGACTCCCGTTCGGAAATTAATTTCACTAAGTGGCCTCGTGCGAAAAAGATCTTAATTGATAGACGCACCGAAAGGTATTTGAGACAAAAAGCTGGCAAAAACTCGAAATTCTCAACTTAACTGGTTATTGTCAGTCCTGAGTATCAAAACAGGTAAATAAACATGACAGTATGTAAAGCGTCCTTTTTTCGTTGAAATTGCCGACTGCTGGCAATTTTTTATCGATAGTTTCAATGAAAAAAGAACACTTCCACATAATGGCATGTTTATCCAACTGTTTTGAGACTTAAGGCCGACACCAATCGGTAAAGTTGACATTTCGACTTTTGGCTAGCTTTTTGGCTCAAATACCCCTCTGTGAGACGTTTAGTACTAAATGACAGCTGTTTTTTTTTTTTTTTTGAAGAAAAATTTGTTGCAGAAGAAAGAAATTTTTTTTTCATTTAGTTATAACTCAACATATCTTAGTTATCTATATTTTTCATAGATACTGCTGGTTTCACCACAATTCTTCTGAACTGTCAAATAAATCAGCGAAGTGAATTAAAGTAACCAACACTGATGAATAATTTCAACACATGTTACTATATGTTTTTCATAGAAAACAATACAACAGAACTATCATTTGACACTGCACTTATTCGATATATTTCAAACTTTATGGATTGTAGTTGTTTTATATTTAAAAGTTTTAAAGCAATTTTAATGCAAAACAAAAATTTCTTCATGATTTTTCTCTCCTTTAATAATTAACATTTTGTAAATTTTTAATTTTCTCTATATATTAAAAATGTAACGTCAAAGAAATTGTGAAAGGAAGTCTGTGGCGGACCTGCGTCCAGGAGAATCCACGGCACCCAGCACCTTGAAATTTGGTACAAAACTGCCACGATCCATAGGAGTTTATATCTGGGGTTTGATTTTTTTAATTTCAAATTAGTTCTTTTGCAGTTAATTTTTTAAGCTAAAATTTCACATGAATTTCCAATTGAAGGGATAAAAGATACCCCCCAACCCTTAACATTCCATGTCGTTCGAAAGAGATTTTTTTTTCTACATCAGATAAAGCTTGTTCCAATTTTCTCAACTAACTAGTACAGCAGATAAAAGAGCTTCTTTTTTAGTGAAAAGTTGAACTGGCTGAACTCAAATATCGAAGCGAAAGAGCAAATGTAACTGGAGATCGCGAATTTTATAACTACTTCTCAAGCTTGCTTTTGCTACGACCGTACGAATTACATACGAATAAGGTAAAACACCAGTAGTAGCCAGTGCTTCAATAGTGGCCACTTCAAGTTTACTTATATATTTGAAGAAAGAAATGAACAATAATAATGTCTTTTTTTTGTTGATACTTAATGTAACTATCATATTAAATCAACTTTATTCATCAGTTATTTGAATTTAAAGTAAGTAATGCAACTTCTTTGGATATTAGAATGTCAATAGCCACTATTGAAAATTTCAGATTTTGGAGTGGCCGCTAATTGATAAAATATGAGGTTTGGGGAAAGAGAAAATGATTAAATTGAAATTCTGGCATTTTTGGATCATGAGACGATTAAGGAAGAGTTGGTCTAGAGTACGCTCATTGAGTTTCAAGAGAGATAATTACTATTGTAGAGCCACAGTTTAAAAATACATTTTACTGTGGCCGCTACTAGTGTGTTTTAAACCTTGAAGTGGCCACTACTAGTGTTTTACCTTATATGACCAGGAGCCGCATAGCACCTGCAGCTAGGGTTTCCAATCCCGAAATCCCGATCCCGAATCCTGTGGAATCCCGCAGGATATTTAGCGGGACCGATTCCGCGGGATTTCGCTCTCGATCCTGCGGGATTCCCAGTTCCGCAAATTTTTTTCCATTCAAGCGTTTTCCAGCTTTTACCGCTCATAAAACGATTATTTTCACAAGCATCATCTGAAGTTTGAACCTTCTTTCTCGTATATTTGCAAGAAGAGTAAAGAAACACATTCTAAAACCCGCTGAGTAGCCTGAATGCAATGTTGGAGCCCTTTTGTAAGCTTTAATAAATCACACAAAACCTTTAAGTTACAAAAAGTTAAGTTACCGAAGGATAAAGTAACAAAAATTCTGACATTATTTATGTTTTCAGCACGACTTTAAAAGGGGTGACAGAAACTTGTATAAAACACAGGATGATTTTCGTGACAGTGCTGTAAGTTAAGCTGCTCGTGTTTTTGAATTCCTCTTTAAAGTGAGAGGTAAAATTAGCGAAGTTATCCAAACACTTTTACTGAGACTGCGACTTGGTGAAATGGTGAAATCGAGCAATATTCACCCCTTGCTGTAATGAATCAAATTCATTGATACAATGACCAACGTTAATGAAGCAACAAAGGTATTATCAATGCAAGTTAAATTGGATACAGCAAAACACATATCCAACAGACATCGTTTTGGTCCGAAATTTGCAGTTCTTAAGCAAAAACCCTGCATAAAAGAAGAAAAATCTATTTCAGAAGTAGATGAAATTGATGCGGATCTTTTTCTAACTGTTCACAATTATTTAATTTTAGTAAAACCAATTGCAGTGGAGATACAGCACGTGTTTTCATCAAGCGCATTATTTTTAGAGTAAAAATCCTTCACCGTCCCATACGAACGGCACACTTTTGCTTACCAAACGATGGGTTGCTAATTAGGATCTGACTTTGAGTGCTTTACAATTGGTGTACGGAATTCCAAGAAGACTATTAATTCAAGTAATTAAATCAGTCCTTCCTAAAAAGCACAACTTTTCCTCTTTGCCATAAAAATTTAATTTTTAGAAGACTGGTCAATCCCGCGGTACTGAATTCGACGCGGGATTGGAAACCCTACCTGCAGTCCTAAAATTTGGTACAAATTTAATTCGAGCCCAAGGACGTGCAACGCGATGCGTTGTTTCTGGTAGCTGCTGTCAACTATTTGAAGGCTAAATCAGATGCAACATGATAGTATACAGGGATTTCTGTTTTAACCTACAAAACCTCTATTTTCGCAAATGTTAGTCCTAGATGCGTACTTCCAATTGCAGAAATGTTCAAAATCAGGTGCAGAGTTAAAATATTGAAATCTGACGTAAAAAAAAAAAAAAAAAAAAAAAAAAAAAAAACAGAAAATACGAAACTTAACTTTTTATACGGGCTCCAGGTTCCCTCACTTATATTTAGGGAAATAATCTCCATTGAAAGGTATTACTCACACAAAAAAATTGACATTTGTGTGATCAAAACTCAAGGAGATATTCGAGTTCAAAATTTGAAGAGACCATATAGAAGATGAAATTGAAATTTATCGCCCTTTCAGAAGAATGATAGGTTGTCGAAGTAAAAAAAAAAAAAAAAAAAAAAAACAATAAAGCATTTATATTTCATTGCTATTCAAAAATAAATGTAAATGTTATGCCATGATACGCAAAAACACACTGCAAAACCCCGAACAATTTGAAAAACCACACTCTGCCCAAATATAATTTTAAACACTTGTTAACTGCTATATTTTCCCCCAAAAAGTGTTATTGACGGCCAGTGTAAAGTGGTGTAAGTCACAAAACGCTGCGTTTCATATATCGGTGAATATTGGTCGTACTCATTTCAAACTTTTTGCGTTAGAATTATTTTTCAATGGAGATTATTTTTATAGAGAATATAAATAAGGGAACCTAGGGCCTGCATAAAAAGTTAAATTTTGTATTTTTTTACTTATTTATAGTTTCATTTCAAACTTTCAATATCTAAACTCTGCATCTGATTTTGAATATTTTTGCAGAAGGTCTTGCAGGTTGAAACGAAGAGCGAATTCACTGATCGAGTAACGCTCCTGACGTCACCGACAATGAAACTCGCTTTGAATACAATACTTCCTTTATTTCGTAAAAGAAAAGAAAAAGAAAAAGCTGTGATGAGAGAAGTTGCGAAAGATGAGGAGCAAAGTGGCGAAGGACGACCGCAGTCTCAAAATTCTGTTTAATTAATACACCGGCGGCGGCGTAACAGTTGATTCTGGTAAACCAAAATTCACTATAGATGATTAGCCCTTCAATCAACTCAGCAAAGTATCTACATTGGTTTACTGCATAATCCATTTGCACGGGTGTGATATTGTTACGCATAAATTTGTAGTTTATTCCAAGAATTTTAAGCTTTGGCTTCTAACTTATACGATTCATTTGAAGCTAAGAAACCCCATGTATCATAATATTGAGCACCAGCTTTTTGATAAACATTTCGTAATAAAAAAAATGATTTGTGCGTGTTTCAATGACTTCATAATATGACATGAGCGCTGACAATTTTCTGTATCTTCAAAATCCAGGGAAAATCCTGGCATCTGTCAGAAAGTAGGACCAAAGCGTAAAAGGCCAACGCCTTACTATCACGCTACTTAGCCCCTTCCTAAAAATATTGGGACACTTTCAAAAATTCACAATTTTGCGGATTTCTCAAGAAATAAGAGACCAATTTTTTTTATCTTTTGTGACATAAAATATATGCTCCAGTTGTTATTTTCCAATAAAAAAACTAAATCTTTCTTACATTGTGGAGATCAGTAGCCAATTGAGGAAAACAAAGACGTTTTTTGTTCATTTTTCATCGTAAACAGCTGAGAATAAGCAGTAATTTTCAGAAATTAGTTAGCATGCCATGTACAATCATTTTACATACTTTTGAGGGAGTATCACTGATTTTCACGAAGATATAAGCATTTATTTCAAAACCAAATTTTATTTGAAGGTTGTTGGCTTATACCCCTCACAGGATACCCTCTAACCTTAACAAACATTTCGAAAACACAAGAGAAATACGAAGTTGAAATAAAGAAAATTTAACGAAATATGAATGTTTGAAGCAATTCAATTTTCACTGCGCGTGCGCCAAGTATTGCAACTGATAACTTCTAAAATTTAAAACCCAATTAGATCCCTCAACACATAATAAAATTCTAGTCCAATACCTTAAAAATTCAGAAAGATATCAGCCATATAGTGAGCAGAATTTGAATAATTCTTGAATAGGTGAGGAACCGTGAGTTATTGTTCACAAATAATCTGTTCGCATATACCATGAATCACACTGAACGATTTCAGGCAAATGGTTCAAATTTGCAAACAACCCCTCCCGAATCGCCGTTATCCTAATTGTTGAAATCCGGCCCATTAGATCGCTAAGATCTTTCTGAATTTCTAAGATACTGCAGTGGACTTTTTTTAGGAGTTGAAGGATTTACTTGGGTTTCAAATTATAAATCGATATATTTCGCGCATGAGCAGTGACAAATTAATTGCTTTTAAACGTTGATATTTTATCGAATTTTTAATATTTTAACTTCAAGTTTTAGTACGATACTTCGTTTGTATGTTTTCAAGTTTTGTGGCAGTTTATTAAGGTTTGATGAAAAATGATGATTGTTATGAGCCAAAGACCTTCAAATAAAGTTCGTAGTTTTAAAAGAAATGCCTATATCTTCTAATTTAAGCGATACTTTCTCAAAAGTTTGTAAGATAATTGTACATAATAAGCTAACTAATGTTTGATATTTAGTTTTTTCCCAGCTATTTACGGTGACAGATGACTAAAACACGTTTTTGTTTTTCTCAATTTGTTGATGATTTCCTAAAAGCATGGGTAATTTTTAACTCTTACTGGAAAATGACAACTGGAATATACCTTTTATGTGTCACAAGTTACAAAAAACTAAATTAATTTATTTTCCTCGGAAAAGCCAAAAAATGTGAATCACTGAAAGTCCCAAAATTTTTGCAATATAGTATTAACTCTTACATTAAAATTGGAAATATGTGTTATAATCAAAGGATCTGACAGGTTGACCCTTAAAACCCCAGTCTTGGCACCCCAGAGTTTTGTTTTCACGGACGCCATTTTCTGTTTTCGACATTATTGTGAGATATATTGTACCAATATGAATATATGAAGGAAGGAATCAAATAACGAAAAATAATTATTTTTAAATCATGAGTAGTTGTTTTAAAGTACATTTTCTTTATCAGTTAAATACCTGAAAAAGGCTCTGTATTATAATTTAATTGTTAAAATAGTTTTAAAATCTTATAGGAATCTTCATTCCACTTCTGACACCTATTTTGAGAAACTCTCAATCAGTCCGGAACATTGTAAAAGGTAGAATTAATATTAATTCAACCAGGGCGTTACCTAAATAGTCTTGGAATTTTTTGAATGTTACATTTATTATAATTTATGAAAAAGTAAGATCAGGGTATGTTTTGGTTTTGTCCAAAAACCTACCTGGGCCGAGATGCAGGCCGTCTAAGATGGCGATCTGGGAATCGTTTCTCACTTGTGATCTTCTACAAAATCTTTACAGTTCTTTATCTCAGGAATGCCACAATACGTTTTGTTGAGGTTTGATTTATTCAAAAGGGTGTTGAAAAGATACGTAACATTTTTAAATGTGTGTTTAAGTTTTTTCACACAGTATTTTGATTAAAAAATTTCAAATTTTCATTAGAAACGTCAATTTCAACATTTTTAAAGTTTTTTGCTGTTGATTAGTGCCATTGAGCTCTGCATTCTCTGAGCAGGAGAGCTTCCACTTTTTCTTTCAATAGGTTTAAGATGCATTTGAAAAAGGGAGGGGTTAGCAAACTTTACATGTAAAGGTGGACTTGAAAATGCAAAATTTTATTTAGCAACAAATGGCCTGAAAAGACTAAATTTAGTTATGAAGCCCTATTTTTATTTTTAGTTGACGCTTCATCCAGGAATTAATTTTTTTATGAGGGGAAAAAAAAACATATTCTTAGCCAATTTCCCAGCAGAAATTTTTCTCCGCATGCAAACTTTCAGCGTAGTACCCGAGGATTCGCCTAGCGTAGAACCCCTTAAGAGGCCAGGCCGTCCTATTCGACATTTTTGTTCCATGGCAGCGTTAGATCCAGCTTTGTTTCAAGTATTTAGAAATACGTTATTATAGTCGCAAGTTGCAATGTCATAAAATAATTGATGATAAGTTGAGTAAAATATGTCTTTGGGTAAATTTAGAAGGATTATTTTTTCTCAAATTAAATACCTTACTTAGTTTTAAATATGAATTAATTATATCTTCTCCATAAAGACCATAAAATAATGATTTTTTTAAAAAACCAATATATCTATAGCTTAGCAACCAGCTTTCAGCAACGTGGTTTCTGTACACATAAAATATTTCAAAGCGTATACGAATTTTGAAACTAAATGTCAGATATGTCAGTTCTGTCCTAAGCTAGCGGAAGTGCATTCTTGTCTTGCAAATCAAAATCCTGGACGAAGTTGCGACGCAAAATGAAAATCTCGCTAAATAACTAAATTGAAAGCGTTTTCTGGCCACTTGCTGCTAAATAAAATTTTGAACTTTCGTCTACCTAGAAAAATACTCATCCTTTCAAATGCCTCAAAATGCCTAAAAACGAAAAAGTGGACTCTCTTTTTTAGGGAACGTAGTGCTCCGTAGTACTAACCAACAGCAAAAAAATTATTATATTTTTAAAATTGGCATTTTTCAGCAAAATAAAAAATATATATATATATATATTTTTTTCTCTCTCGAAAGACTAGGAAAAAAACTTAAACAGGCATTCTAAAATGTTGCACATTTTTTGAAACAGAAAAAAAAAACTTTTTGAATAAAATGAACTGCATTAAAATGTGTTGTATCGTACCTAAGATAAAGAATTTTAAAATTTTTGTCGAAAATTGCAAGTGATAAATGATGCCCGGATCATCATCTTCGGCGGCGAAAAATGGAAGCTGAAATGCGGCCTGCATTTCGGCTTCCATTAATTGTTTTGGACAAAACCAAAACATACCATGATCTTACTTTTTCATGGATTTTAACAAACGTAACATTCAAAAATAATCAAGACTATCAAGGTAACATCCAGGATGAGTTGACATTAATTCTATCAAAAGGTGAAAATGTATGAATTTGCGTAAACCTGCTTAAGGTTCACCTGCTTTGTTTTGAATCTCTACCAATCTTAAAACAATCATTGCTATTTTCCAAGTGAAATTTCAATGTCATTTATAAGTGTATAAATGAATAATAAAAGTAAAAATTTTCACACATTTAGGAAATGATAACTCTTCTTTTAGTCAAGCTATTTTCAGATTGATTTTGAATGGAACTCTAGCTTAATGGTTTAAGGGAATGTTCAGCATTGTGTTTAAATCATAAATAATGAACCACTTCTCATTTTGCAAAACAATCAGGCAAATGAACTAAACATGCAACAGAGTTTTAAGGGTTAAAGGAGCTTATGAAGTGGTATAAAATAAATGAATGATTTGATTTATTGGGTCAAAAATAAAGCGAGAGTGTTTCATTAGGAACAAAATTAATGGTTTTTAATAAGCATTTTATCTTGGCACATAATTGTAACTTGATTGATGAAATAAGAGAATGGGGCACTAGTGCATAATATTGGCTAACTTCTCGATAAAATTTATGTTTGCAATATTTTATGAATTTTGCATAGGATCTTTAATATGCACATTGCTTTGATTCAGCATTGACTTTCGAATAAACTAATATGTGTTCTTGGAGTTTGATGCTTACAGTAGGAGTGGATGTTTGTTTATTAAGATGGCGTTTAATACATTTATGCTTTCTTTTTGGTACATAATATCCTTTTGGTACTGTGAAAGTGTTTTTCCACTCACAAATGTTCGATGTGTGCGCCTTTCGTAACGCGACACACGTCTATAACATACATTTTGGAGTGTTTCAATGTCCATTTTTCGTAATGCTACACATATGCAATCTTTGTGTTCTCGCAATTTTGGTTGGTTTGGTTTTTTGGCGCAAGGTTAGGTTTTGGGCTTGCAATGTTGTCTGCAATGGTTGTGTAAAAACACTGCCTTTGACGAAACCTCGTGATAAAAATCACAGTTGGTTTGGTTTGAAGATCTGGCTGGCTAACGTATAAAGGGTAAATCATCATCATCTGCGCGGCCGATCCAGCGTTGCGGAACGTCAGTGGCGCAACGAAGTAGGAGTGGGGAGTGGGGATAGCCTTTAGAGGTCATGGTTTTAACATTGTTGCCAATCCTAATACAGTAATTAATACACGTGTAAGGGTTGTTGTGATTAAAAAAAAAATCCTCCAGAAGGAATTTCTGGCTGCGCTAGTGCGGAATGTGCACGTTTAAGTAGGCTAAAAAAACTTGGACAGTTTATCTTTACTTTTTTTGTATCATGTATAGTGGTAAGTGTAATAGTTCATGAAATATAAATTTTTATATATTTATTAATTCTTTTTACTACTTTTTTTTATTAATTCTTTTATGCTAACCCTGTATATTTGAGCCTGAATTTATTCAAAATAGGTAACTCCATTCAACACTAATTTTGACACATGACAGCAAAAAAAAAAAAAAAAAAAAATCTTTTATTTAATGTGCTAAAACTTCGAGCTAATATTAAACGAAGATAAGGCACTTCCTAGCTTTTTATGATTTGATTTCTAAATGTAAGAATGCATCAACTTTGGTTTCTATCACGTCTGTTTGACAATTGTTTGTGTTGCAAAAATACGTTTTGCATTTCCCAGTACTAAGTAAATCATATTTCACTTATCTTTCTTCCCACCCAATACAAATTTAAGCACGAAATAAAAAGTCTTAATACAAAACCTAGTCTATTGACCTACCGGGATCATTAGCCCATTTCAGAAACAATAAATGTCAAAATTAAATCTCAATTTACGGCTGGAATTACCCTGCAAAAGAACCATTCGAAGGCGAAGGAACTTAAGAATTCCTCGGACTGTCCTGTCCGATATGTTAAACCCGGTCGATGGCCACAGGATAAAAGTTCTGGAATGCATTTCGTTGCTAAGGACTACAGCCGTACCCGTACCATCTAGCGTGTGACGAATTTCACTTGCCCACCCCACATTATCATGCTTAAACAGCTTCATTTTTATGTTTGTGCTCCTTACTGATATAGCCTGCGAGGGCCGAAAGGGGGAGAAAGAAATTCAAACTGTGGCAATACCCGTTCGAGTGGAATATATGTATCGTGCAGGAAATGATTGTTTTCCTGAATCGATGCGTAGCAACAAAGTTTTGTTTGTTCGATTGACTGAATAAGTTGGAGCATGTCAAAAAACTTTAATGTATCTATATTAAATCTTTCTGGAGGAAGCCGATCGAGCAGGAAGACATATTTAATTTATTTATTGAGAAAGATTGTTTCCAGATATCACCCCTAAAACGAGTTTTGGGTTGTTAAAATTATTCCAATGGCGGGCACACGAAGGCAAATAATTTAAGCATCGGGACACATGTTTTACTATGCTCTTTCAAATGCTACTATTTTTTTTGGTATCACACTGTCGCATGGTTTATGGGTTAGAGTATTTTGCAAAGTTGTTTTTTAACATGCCAAGTACGTGACAAATAGTGCCATAGCCAGTGGTGCCAGGAAAAGACAACACAATGTACATAACATAAAAAAACTAAATTAGCGAGCTGAAAATTCAAGACGAAACAAAAATATCTCAACCATGCGACATCAATTCCTCTATCATAAGGAGAGTAACTTATTTAAATTTTAGCCCTCATAATTACTAACAATTGGCTCTGAATCTGATCCACAAGTAAAAGCACATTAATTGTCTTTTGAGTCAAACATCAAAAGAGTAATTATCTTTACATAAAATTATTTTCTTTAATGCTACCCCGTATTTATAACGTCCAGTTCCAATAAACTTCACTTTTGGGAAAAGAAAAGTAAATAAAGATAGATATCCTGCTCAACTTAAAAAGCTAATAGTTTTTTCCTCATCTCTGAAGCAAACAATAACTTAAGCGGAGAAAAATTAATGGCAGACATTACTTCACATTTCAAACTTATAAAAAAGCAAAAAACAATCTACTATTAGCAAATAAGAATTATATATCTATCTATATACGGAGCACTAAAGTTTTTATATGTATACGAACCTATTTATAACGAAAAAGAGCTTGACATAGAAAATAATTTTAAGCACCTAACAGTTTACACTTAAAACTTCATGCATAAAATTGCTCATAAAATGATACTTAATACTTTGAAAACATGGAAACGCGGTTTTTCTTTTAGTCAAGTAATACCATTTATAAGCAGGAAAAATACATTATATTATAAATAACGCACTTAACCACTTTTAGCGCTTATGTCCGGGTCTTACACGAGCTATCTTGTATCTCGCGTTCTAATGCCCGACGAAATCCGTTCTAGTAAAAATAGGTAGGGTAAACCGGGGCAAGTTTACGCAGTCCCATTTTTTAAATATGAATTATAACTAGAGAGCCAACAGTCATATCGTATTGATCAAACATTTTTACAAGTTTTTGAGCATCAGTCGAGCTTCAGTCTAGAATGCAGAAAGAATAGTCTGTTTTCTACCAAGTCAAGTAAATTTTGTGTTGAACGATTTGAAGCTTATTGTGAATAAATAATACTTAGTTACAAAAGAACAAATATATAAAAATTAGCAGGATTTTATCCTTTTTTCAGAATTGTATTTGTATGAACTGAAATGTTGTTAAATTTTTTTGCACGTTAAACATAAAGCCAAACTTGGCGACGGGGCAAGTTTACGCGTTGACGTCGGAGCACCTTTATGCACGTTCTTACTGCGTCTTACTAAAACGTGCCCCGACATTGTTTTCGCTCCAAACTGTCTCAAACTTTTTAGTATTTTCTGGCTATTTAGTTTTGAAAATTACCATTTAATTTTTAATTAAGTCATTAATTTGTGTCTTATAGCTTACAATCATATAGAGCTGCGTCTTCATATTTCTTCAGCTTTAACTTTGTACATTATTCAGTCTGTAATAAATCTCCTTTACTTTAACGATGGTAAGACATTAAGTTCAAAATACATACAGAACAAAGTTTAGTGTCAAAATAAATATGCGTAAACGTGCCCCGCAATCGACTTGGACTCAAAAATAATTTTGTAACGGTTAAAAACACAAACTGATTGACAACTGAATGTACCAATTTTTACTCCATTAACTGCTTAATAAAACCACAATGTCTAAAATTTCCTAAGTTAAAACATAAAAATTAGAAAATGCATTGGAAAAAATCCGCGTAAACGTGCCCCGGTCAACCCTAAGTTAGATTTATAAAACATGTTTATCTTAGATACTAATATGCAACATTTTTCTTGTGTAAGTCACGTAGTGCATTTTGATTTGCTTTAAGTGTGTTAGGAATTCTTTGTTGGTGTGGACAAGGTGATACGTATTAATCATAAATGGTATTTTAGAAAGTGTTTTTGTAACTTGTTTCTAAAAACGACTCTGACGATTTTAATCTGGTTTGACGATCAAACTGAATTTTTAATCATTCCTATGCTTGTAAGTTTGACAAGTTGATTTTATTTAACTTTATTGTTTTGAAATTCAAAACAAACATGTAATTAAATCATATACACTTTTTTGTGATGTATATATACCTTTTTAATAACTTTTAAACCCGCCCCCCCCCCATTCACCATCTCCCAGCAACTGATATTGTAAAAAATAACCTACACCATGCCTATACTCGTACATTAAGATTATCAAAAAAGAAAGAAAAAAAAGGGGCATCTTTTTTCACCAGTTTTTCTTTAAAAAAATTTTAAAAAATAAAAAAAAAACATTTCAGGGGTGATTACATTATTTCTACTTTTCATTCATTTTGGAAAGAAAAATAAAATTTTTAGCTAAGGACGACTGACCAATAAAAGCCCATTTTCGTTTTCAAATATTCATTATATCGATAATATAGTGTAGCATTTGACGTAAGACTATTTTTTACAGGTGAAATTGTTACTGATTTTGAAAAACAGAAGAACTTGTATGACTGTGGGTCAGACTTTTTTGGAGTAATGGGATTTTCAAATGAAAAAAAAAAAAATCAATCAAAAACCTTTAGCCCACTCGGAACACGCCTAACCAGCGAAAAAACAGCTATTTCTAGTCATTTTCTTTTTAGAATTGAATAGAAAAAAGATATTGCAGCCAATGTATCTAAAAAAAGTTTTGGACCCCCCCCCCCTTATTCCTTTTTCTTTCTTTTTCTTATTGTCTTATTTCTTATTCATTTGCTTGAAAATATATCTAGCCTCTTGCAACCAAAATGTTTGCAGTGATTGCAGGGATTTCTTTTTTGTTCTTTTGATTCACTGTTTCTATTCCATTATATTTATTTCTAGCTCAACCCCGAATTATCAGCCTCTCTCAAAAAGATTCTAAGAAAGACAAGCAGACGCGAACAGCTATTCACAACTTTCTAACATTTTTTAAAAATAATTTTGCTTGATTAATGATTAAATCTGCATTTGGAAACGTTTCAATAATTGCCTATTTGAACACATAAAATGTCTTTATCTTCGGATGTGTGTATGTTTTAAATTTTGACACATTTTTCAAAAGTGTAGTAGCAAATTAAAAATTTCTCTTTATTTATAGGCAGGATGTAATGAAAAGTTTTCTATTTTTTTTACATCCAAATTTCTTCTTGTTTGTTTTACTGAAATGTAAACTGATATCAAATGGAAGAATATAGTAAATTAACTAAACGTCAAAACGTGTTTAAATATAGAATCATACTGCTAAAAAAATTTATCATAATTAAGCATTAAAAAGGTTTTTTTTAATATATAGCTAGCTATATTTAAATTGCGAAACATCGAAACATTTTTAAAAACACATCAATATTGACTTCCTTTCGAATATCGTTAAAATACCAGGACAAGAAACAATATTGATTCTTTTGTAAGATTCAAAGACTGAATGCTAAACTACAGCAACACATTTGTTTACATAAACAAAACATACTGGTTGTCAAAAGTTGAACATGTAAAACATCTCGGCGCTAATGGCAAATATTGAGCCTAGACTAATATGATAAATTTACATGAGCATGCTTATGGTTTTTGAAACTTACTGGTCAACAAAAAACTGGACGATAAAAAAAAAAATCAAGATATATACTGGTTTTCGTTTATCATTCTTATGATTATCATAAAAATAGTTTTTCCCTCCTAAATACAAAAAAAAAAAAAAAAAAAAAAAAAATCAACATTCTAGTATTACGTTTCTCATTTTTCAAACATTTCTTGTACGGATAAAATTCTAGAATTGCAACTTTAGTTATTTAAATAAAGTTCCAGCAAGAAGTTCTGGCCTACTAAATAAAACAGCCTAATTTTCCGTGTTCCAACTTTGAATTTGTAATAAAAACTATACATATTGCTCTACCATTCTTTTAAATTCTATGTTTAAATGTATTTCAAACATGCCAAACATGTTTTTTAACTGTAACCCACTAAGTAAATGATATCAAATTTATTCTATCTGTAAATATCAGTCATTATAATTCAATAATATCTTAACATAAATGTTTCTAAAAGGAATAAGAAAATGCAAGAATTGAAATCAAACGCATTTGTTAATTCTGTAATTAATATTTAGAACTGAGTTACAACGAAAACTAATGTCTTTTCTGCATCAATTCACAACTGGGGGTCATTCAACTTTACAGGTATGGGAAATTGCCTAAGAATACATAAAAATAATTTACATAAAAAAACATGCATTAAAAAAGCATTATTTTTAACGTACTAACAGGCGTACGCGCACTGGTTTATTATTATTCTTAAATTTATTATTATTACTTCTTTTGCCTCAACCCCACAAAAAAAAAAAAAAAAATACGAATTGTTTCTCTACTGTTACAAGTTTCACATCAGTGGGCTAGCAAGTTCTCCCCCATAACTTTAATGGTTTTATTATTATATCTACTCCGTTTCCTAGAAGCCAGAAACTACAACCTCCCTTCAATGTTTTTATTGATTAATCTTTTCTTAGTTCTCAGAAACAGGGGCACCCACCTAGTGGGGGCTGGCATGGCGCGGACTGCGCCATTGAAATTTTTAGGGGGGGGGGGATGTGTTGAGGGGTATTTCTCTCTTTTTTTTGGAGAGGGGCGCTCTTGCCCTTGCGATTTTCACAATATTCATGGGGGCTACCCTTGCTCTTAAGGGGGGGGGCTGTGTGAAAAATGACTTTTGACTAGTTTTAAGAGAGTGAACACTCAATATCAATTAGCAGAGCGACTGGTGATTCTAAAACCATAGAATCAGAAGCTATCAGAGTGCGTAAAAGAATAAACAATTTCTTTAATGTAGTGTGCTTATGTACTGCGTGACCTTGCATTCAAAACTCTAATATAAACTAGGAAGTCGCCCGTTAAGGTATGAAGGGTGAAAATGTCTTCTACTCTTCTACATTTGAACGAAGCCATCGCCTGTTTGGTGATATTTTGATATTTGAAATTGTAACCCTAACTCCAGTGGATTAACTCTAAACTCCAGGGGATAGCGTTAATTTTCAACCATATTTCTGATTCTTTAATCTCCTAAAAGGACTGTCTTACCAGTAAAACAGTTGAGTTACCGGATTGAGTTCAGCCTTGTCACGATACAGCCTTTCTCTGCATGGTTAAACATGACCAAAACATATTATCAAATTATCGTGCCGTGGCGCGAGTTGCACTGTTAAAACTCGCGGGGGGCTCGATCGTTGGCTATTATTTATATGAGGATTTTCAAACTGCTCCAAACCAAGACGCAGTGTTTAGTTTTTAATTTATGTAAACATTGTAACTGTTTATTGATTAAAAGTAGATGGGTCACCAAATCCAACTGAAAGTATATGCAATATACCAGACCGCTCGGTTATCACATCCTGGCTGTTATAACCGGGCTGTCTCTTACATTGTATGCAGTTTCGCTTCGCCCTGGCTTAGGGGCGGTAACTTACTGCGCAACAGAAAGTGTTCCCCTAACAAGGACTTACTTTGCATGAGATATCTACTCATGGCACTTTTCTTTTTTTGATAAATGGGTCTTTCCGACGAAAATGGTACAGTTCATGTCTGGCACTTTTGGATTTTTTACAGAAAATTTGATGGTTAATATGAATTAATCATAATTTTATTTTCTTTATTCTTCATGCAATTTTGTATCATGAGGCATTTTTTGTTTTTTATATTTTGATTTAGGAATTTTTTTAAAAAAATTATGTTAGTCAAAAAGGCAAAATCTTGATGTCCCAGCTTCAAAACAGTGGCAGTTAAAAAGTGATTTAAGTTATTGCTTCGATGCAATAACAAAAAAAAAAAAAAAAAAAAAATCCAATTATATTGCAACACCTTTATTGTAACAATTTAAACAAATTTTTTTTAGAAAAATATTTTTTTAATGAAAATGCAGGGAATTCACAATTGTCCCTACAGTTTACAAATTTTGAAATGTCCACTCTGTTACATTCATTTAAGAATAAAAAAAATACTTTTACAAAAAAACTAGCAATACTTTTGAGATGACCAGATGGTAAAAACTCCATGTTTAGCTAACCCTAGTGGATTCAACAGTCAACAAGCAAGGTAAGATTCATTCTTTGTCTCTGATAGTAAATTCGAGTAACAAAATGTCCACTATGTTACATTAACTTTACTAATGAAAATTCAAAAAAAATCTAAAGTACATATGAAGTAGTAATTTTAGAGTTACTCTTTGCTTTTGTATTTCTATTTTAAATGTTACTTTATTTTTAGGTTTAGAAATTTTTTTTAACTACTTATTTGGCCATTCTGTTACATGTCCACTCTGTTACACTTCTTTTGTAACATAGTGGACAATATTTATGGAAATAGTAAACAAGTCCCACATGGTATTGATGTTTTTAAAAAGCTTAGCTTAACAATTTATAGAAAAATTGAATTAAATACAAAATTTTAAAAAATGAAACATTGTCTATCTATTTCCTCTGCTTAAACATAGAGATTACTTCTATCTTCAATAATAGTGTCCACTCTGTTACAGGTATGTCCACTCTGTTACAGGAATATTTTAACTGATTTGATTGTAATTTTTTTTTAGATATTTAATTTAAAGGTTAATTTGCATAGAACTACACAATTACTAACTAGAATAATCCGACTTCAATCTTTTTTCAAGTTTGTTTCATATAATAATCTAACTTTTGCAAACGATTTTTTAAAATTTTGTATTTTTGAGTAAGAAAATTAGCAATAAACTTAAATGTGCCTTTTACAATGACATTTTAAGCATTTGTATGAAAGATATGCTCCATTCGTTTATATTAAACAAAAAAAAAATAATTGAAAATTTTAAATTTGTTGTTGTTTTTAAATGTGTAACAAAGTGGACAAAATCTTACATTTCTGATAAAAGAACCGAGAAAATTGGATATTAATACCAAGTTAAGCTAATTAATTTTTATAGTTCAGATAAATTAAACCCTTTTGCCATTATTTGACATTAATTTTTGTTGGATTAGATTATTTAAAAAAAAAGTTTTGAAAACTGAAATGTACCATGTTCACCGGAATGATCCAAATATGTGATAACCGGTTTGTCTCTTATGTTATGTCCAAGCTGTCTCTTAATGTTATCATATTAAATATGTGATAACCGGGCTGTCTCTTATATTGCACGCAGTTTTGCTTTTGTCCCGGCTTAGAGGCGGTAACTTACTGTGCAACAGAAAGTGTTCCTCCAACAAGGAATTACTTGCATGGAATATCTGTTCATGGCACTTTTCTTTTTTTGATAAAACTTACTGATAAGACGGAATTCCAACACATTTACGCATGCATATAAATTATTGGCACTTGAGTACGTTAAGACTTCTTTTAGTAAGGATTTCATTGCACGACTTTGGATCAATTATTCCTCTTCAAAGTATATTAGAAGTCTTAAAAGCTTCACAAAAACGAAAAAAAAAGAACACATTGTTTGAATACCAACTTCCTTCAACTTCATACTACTAGCTTTAGACTTTGCATGCGAATTTAAAGATTTAGTTTTGTAAAGACAAAAAAATAGAAAATTTAATCTCTCTTATTTCACAGTACGAAAACTAAAACGAAAAAAAAATGTGCGGTTTATAAAACAACCAAAAAATATAAAAACTATTCCGCTGGAAAGAACAAATGAGCTTCTCAAATCTGTATATGAAGTTTTATCTGACACTTAAAGGGGTCCGGGAAAAAGAAATTATTAATCAGTTTAGAGTTTTGAAATTAGCCAACGGATTAACCATCTTTTAAATAAACAAAATCATAACATAAAAATTAAAAAAAAATTCTTAATTTAAATTTAATTAATCATTTTTAAATGGGGTCGCTTTAAATCGCTTAAACTCAAAACATTCTTGGTAAATTTTCAAATTTTTTTCATAAATCTAAACACAAATACCTAAGCTTGATTTTTATTCGGCAATTAATAAAATATTAATTCAATAAAAAATATTTGAAAGAAAATTTTGAAAAATTCTAAGATAAGTTTTTTCAAAAAAAAAAAAAAAAAAAATCACATTTTTTTAAGTAAACATTTTTTTTAATTCGCCGAATAAAAATTGAAGTAAACTGTTTGAATACAAATGCTCCAAATCTCGTTACTTTAGCTTTATTAGTTCTTGACTTATAATAATTTGAATGAAAAATATCGGGATTTAAAGTTAAGAATAATGTTTCATTAAATGCGTGCAACAGAAATAAATACATCTTTTGTTTAAGTTAGTATAGAAAAAACATTCAAACATCATTTCAAGCATAGAAAAACGGAGATTATTTTTAATCATAAAAAAAGAAAGTTGCAAAAATTTGACGATTTTCGTGTCTCCCCCCCCCCCCCCACTTAAATACATATGACACTAACTTCAGTTTCAATGGATATACTTTTTAGAAAATAATCCAACCTTATGTTTGTCCATATGTTGCAGTTTAGGAAGATAAAATAACGCGAAAAAGCGGATTTCTGCTATTTTAAACAACAATGGCATAAAAATCGATGGTCACCCTAAGATGAACTGTTGCCATAATACCAGAGGATGTGGTTTTGCTTAGGTTCCAATATTCGTTCTCCGTTTTGCTTTCATAAAGCTCTTTAATCATTTCGTCTTTTGTGTAAAATTGATAAAAACTCATCACCAATGCTAATTCCAACAAATAAATCCCATTCAAAGTTTTGCCTTTTACTTCAAAGTTATGTATATTCCTCGTCTTTAACTGAATAATGTAAGCGGTTGATATGTAGGAGAAAGGGGGGGGGGCACACACATGTTCATTCTTTAAAAAATATTAGTAATTTCTCAGTGCGAAATTGATTGCTAATTATTTTGTGTGTGTGTGTGTCATGAAACTTTTTGAGATGTTTTTAAAAATTGCTTCTTTACTTTTTTTTTTCGAGCAATCACATTGCGTATTGTTCTTACTTGACGGTTTTGATGTTCCTATGATTTTATTTATCTCCTGCCTCCCTCTGCAGCACCACCGTCGACCGCCCCTCCCGGTGCTGCTCCTCCGGAGAAAACAGTCTCCAGGTTGCGTCCATATCCTACACACACGCATACATACACACACAGACACACACACATAGACACACATGCCCACACACTCATGCCTGCACACAGACACAAACAAAGACGCCTACATACACACACTTGTGATTGCGAAAAACATAATTCATGGTTAAAAAATGCAGGACAAGAAACATATTTTAAAGAAATAAACTTTGTGAAACATATGTGTATATATCAATTACATTTGAGGTTTTATAGGCTATGCCGCGTCGGTTTAAAAATTGTACAGTTATTGCATCATAGGGAACATATTTTTTTTCGTAACTGCTTACTGTCAAGTTTTAAAAGTCTCACAGACTGTTCTGAGTCCTGAATAGACACAAAAAAAAAACTTTTTAGACTACATATCGCAAAGAATCTTTTTATTATAAATGATTATTTCAGCTAAATATTGCTTTTAATCTTCATACAGAGTATGATAACATGTTTTAAAATGATTTTTATCTTCAGTTTTTAACTAAATGAAATTTCGATGTTTTTTTTTTATTTCTTGTTAGTATTACATAACACTAATTTTGTGACCATCTATTTAGTAACAAAAGAATTCAAAAATAAAAATAACATAAATAAGTAAATACATATTCAATAATAATAATAAGTACGATTAAAATAACAATCTGATTATTGAAAAGTAATAATTATGAATATTTACATTTTTTAACACTTATAATATGTTTCACCAAAACTAACATGAAGATATGGGAAATGTTCACATGTGCTCCTAGACATTAAGTTCATAAGTTCTCCATCATCTACCTCATAACAAACTTAAAAAAATGGGGGGGAGGGGGAATCTTAACTAAATATTTTTAAAAAATGAAGTTTTATAACTTTATTTGAATGTTTATATAATGGTTTGCAATAATTTAGTTTAGCTTAGTCTAAAATATGTTTTCACTCGAAAAAGACGGGGTTAAAGTTACATACAACGCCTACTAAAACAAAGAAGTTCACACCACAGAAACATAAAAGGCCTCAATGTCCTGAAAGTTTGTTCAAGAGGCAGGACTGTAACTGCCGTTACTTAAAAATTTTTCAAGATTTTTCCTTAAAGTTATCTTAGTAAAACATACAGTGTTCACATGAGCCCCCCTTTCCCCTACTACGTGACGTTATAATATAGAAAAATAAACGCATACTAAAAGTTTAGCATCACAGAGATTGTAACGAAAATGCTAAACTAGAAACTTAATGAAGCGATTTCAATCTGTATTAGAAAGTCCGCACTTAAAAAAAAAAAAAATAAATCTCGGAGCAAAAATAAATTTACTTATTATTTTTGCGTTTATTACGCTCTTTATGACAATAATTTTTTTTTACACACCATCGTCAAAAAATTTTCAGTAAAAACAGCGATGTTTTAAAACCACTTTCCGTTATTTTGCATTATTTCAACTTCAAGCAAAAATAATACAATTTTTAAAGAAAACTACAGAAAAAAAGCTGTATGTTGTTCGAAGCATTGGGTTTTGATTTATTTTAATAAAAATTAAATGTAACACAACTTTAATAAGAAACAGCAAAGTTACCTAAGTTAATTTTATTCTTAAATGGAAACATATCGTTTAAAGTTATAATAACATCCTAAGTGTTATAATTGAAAATAATCGTAAAAAGTTGTCATGTGCTTTGTTGAAATTCTCAAAATATTTTCTGCTATTTCTTCTTAATGTATAAAACGAAGCAAACTGCTTATCCTTTTAATCATTTTCTGCTCATTTTAAGGATATTTGAATATTACTTACCTTTTAAAGTATTCATTCATCAGTATGGAACTTCCAAATTTATAGTAAAGATGTGATCACTTGCTTGCCTCTGAAATAAAAAAATAAATATTAAAACAGAGCAATCAATTGATATTAAAGAAAATTCGCATTTCTCTCTTTCAAGACATATAAACTTTTAAACACCTCTTAATCCTGCTTTTAAATATTTTAAATATATATTTGAAGTAGGGTAGGACTGCAAATAAGTGTTATAAGTTCTTTGTGGTCTCGACCTACGCAGGGGATGCGTTCCATAAGTCGAAATTTTTAGCTGCGAAAAGGAATATGTATACTATTTTTTAACCGACTTTAAAAAAGGAGGTTATGATTTTGTCTAGCGGCTTTTTACGTATGTTTTCGTATTTCTTCAAGAATACTGGGCCGATTTGAAAAATTCTTTTTTTTTTTGTTTGGAGGGGTATACTTTCCAGATGGTTCCATGTTAATTTTGTCTGGATCTGATTAGGGGTCTCGGAGAAATCTAAGAAACTTTAAATGTCATACGTTGTGGCTACGTAGACCAGCTTTCGTCAGCTGCGCGACACGTCACATGTCACAGGATGTTTGATTTTCACGGCACCGCCTGTTAATTTTATTTATAGTCTTACTGATGTATTTATTACTCATGTAGCAAATTAGTAAATTAAATGTATTTTGCTACAAAAATAGTTGAATTAATTAATTTAATATAAACATTTTTTTGCTATTAAATAACTTCATTTAGTCATTAATGTTTTTTTTTTCACATAATTCAGTTTTTTTTTGATAAACATACACTGTTATTTTATATACTTGTAAACACTCCTTAAACTGCCAGAAGCCGTTTCTTAGCTCTGAGCCACAGAACCAGACTAACTTAAGTAAGAATTTTCAGGTTATTACTGCTTTTTATATGTAGCATATTATTCCGCGTAGATTCATAACAACGCAATTCTATTAAAAAAAATTATTTAAAAAAAAATCTTCATAATTATTTATGAGTATAAAAGGGAGAGAAAGTCTGGCTCCGAGGTACAGAACTATATTTTACTGTTTCCATCATCAAGAGCTAAATTCATACTTCGTTATTCAATACAAAAAACTATTACGATGCACGATGAGTTTCTAAAGAAATTGTTAAATTATCACCTGACTTGTGTCTATCAATCACAGAGAAGAGAGATCAGACAGCGATTTAAAAGATAAACGTCTGGATTTTAGATAAATGAGATAAATATAAGCTTTATTACTCAATAAAAGGGGGAAAATAACCAATAAATACTGTATTTATAGGAGCGAAAAAATCACACTCTCATTCCAGACAATGATAGTCATCGGCTACATCGCAATGGATCCCTATAATTGCTGCCAATCATAAATACAGTAGATTGAGAAACGTCAATGTATGGTAAAATTCAATCAATAAGAAATCTTGATTGCTCAATAAAATGAGTAAATGAAAAAAAAATGTGTATATTCAATTTTTAATCGCTTTTACTGGACAGCTGTATCACACATGTTAAGATGATTTCGTCAAAACATAGCCATGATGTCTGTTATTATCGCAGAAATAAAAATTTCGTTCCTGGCAAGCCGTTTGAGATTTATTCTATAACAAGAAAAAAAAAAGGATTTTTAGCACTTAACTCTTTAGTGCTCCAATCGACTGTTTTTTGGAAACGCTGAATCTGTAACGTCTCAGCGCAAGTGGTTAAAAACATAAACTAAACTGAGAAAAATTAAAGACCAATTTTTGTTAGAATGTTTTTTCCCAAACACATTCCCGAAGCTTACGTAGAGGTAAAAACTCCTTTTCGATTTCATAACAACTGTAATATAACTTGTAAACAAGTACCCAAAAGAAAACTTTCAAAATAACCACGCATGCGTACCAATAAAAAGTTTACTTTTCGCTTAAGACATAACCAGGAGCATTTCTGGTCGACTACCTAATTTCGATGCAGCAAATCACGTATCCACACCATTAAGGAATTTAAAAAAAGTAATAAAAAAAATAAAAAGGAAAATAAAATAAACATCATAACGCGAACATTATGTTTTATATTATTATTTTTCGAAAGAACTCAGGTTTAATCGTATAGCTCGTACATTTATTTCGTCCTTGCAAAGCTATTTGAAAGCTTCAAAACCCCCTTCATGGGATTTTTCTAGAAAAGAAGCGTTAAAAATAATGTAAAAGATATAATTATACTTGGAAAAAAGCAATAAATGAAAAAGTTACTGCTTCTAAACTCATTTCTTGGTATCAGTGATTTTATGGCGCATCGACCACAGAAGAGGAAGGCATTTTTATTATTTCACCTTTTTTTTTTATCAATGTCTATTTTATTTTAAGATCCATAGAATGCTATAATCCAAATCCTTTACAGGAAATGAAACAACAGCTGTATCAAATGGAGGGAATGTGTACTTAAAATCTTTTTGATACCTCGTTAATGCTGTGTATGAGATGTTAATTTTTTTCATTAAAAAAAAAAATAATAATTTCGGAATCGACTTGAATTTATTTTGGGGATACTTTATGTGTATAAATACCCCGTAAAAACATTTCAAGTAGAAAACTAAATTGCGAATGTGTTAATAACGACCCCCCCCCCCCCTCCCTCAGGTTGAGAACTGCTGCGTAATATCATTTTAGCGACTGTTGTGTTCCAGCAATCTAAAGAAAAGTCAATGTAACTATAACCTCCCGATCTTAAAATTACAAATTTTTCTCACTTTGAATTTACTACATATGCAATCTTAAAGGATCTCCGTACTATATAGCAATTCCTAAGGCTTATTTGAGAAAGTGCAGGGAGTTTAAGAAAAACATTATTAAATTAGCGCAAGGAGTTTTTTAAATCATTTATCCTCAAGCATAAAGCGGCTTTAGCGTTGTTTTCATTTTAGTATGTCATTGTCGTAGTAATAGAGAAAAACTAATTGATATAAAGTCCTTGACACATTTTTAAATTCATATAAAAGAAATAAATTGTCATATGAAAATGCCGTTTGCGCCATAATACTACACACGTTCAAGAATTTTTATGAGACCTTACAAAAGAACGAGCTGATGTGTGCATCACATGACTTCCTTTTACTCCAATTTAATGTCATTTCCCCATTATTCGCTATTTTAATGTGATTCAATATTTATTCTCTAAATATCACCAACAATGGCCAAATTGAAACCAAAAAAAAAAAAAAAAACTCCGCCAAATTTGTCGCCAAGTTGGCGACAAAACTTGGCGACCAAAAGACTGGCGATATATCGCCAAGTGTCCGACAAATTATAACGCCACTTGAGTTTACATCGAAATTAACAATGATTTCCCCCCAAAAAGGTGCAAAAGACCCCCTTAGGAACATCCGAAAGCAACCAAAAGGGGAGGTGCACAACTAGACCCCACTACGAGTCTATGTACCAAATTTCAACTTTCTAGGACATACCATTTTTGAGTTATGCGAGATACATACGCACATACGCACATACACACATACGCACATACATACAGACGTCACGAGAAAAGTCGTTGTAATTACCTCGGTGATGGTCAAAATGGATATTTCGCGTGTCTATACATTCTTAGGCACTTTTCCGCATGTGGTCGAAACGAAAAAAAAACTCAACATTCATTTGGGGGTGAGCAAAATGGAAATTAAGGGCGATTTTTGAGTGAAAATTTTTTCGCGAATACAATACTTCCTTTTTTGTAAAAGGAAGTAAAAAGGAAAAAAAGATGAAATTATAAGTAATTTACATTGATTGCTGTATCGTCACAGTGAGACAAAAATATGTCATGCAAAGTGTTTAATCAGTTTATTGAACAGAATGCAATACCTTTCGTTACCGGAGTTTAATATGTGCACCGTTTGTAGACTTGGAATGAACCTGAGTAACGCTTAGATGTTGTTCGAGCTACATATGGTACACAAATTGAACTCTGGCAGTGAAAGCTATTGCTTTTTATTTAATACTAGTGGTACCCGCACGGCTTTGCCCGTAATAGAAAAATCAAAAAGTCTTTTGGTTCGCCTGTATATTTACAAATAATGTATGGTGAATTTTCCCCCCAACTGGCCTGTACCCATTTTACGGTTCCACGTTAAGGTGATTTCGTAATTTACTCGTCCATCTTATGATAATTTTGTTCTTAAGATTGGAATAGAAAAAGAACCACATCGAATTTTTGAAAAATCGCTTTGAGGTGCACACCCCCATGCTATAAGCTAACTTTGTGCCAAGTTTCATGAAAATCGGCCGAACGGTCTAGGCGCTATGCGCGTCACAGAGATCCTGACAGACAGAGATCCGGACAGAGAGACTTTCAGCTTTATTATTAGTAAAGATGATTAAACACCTCACATGGCATTTGTTTTTCTCACTTTGACGATACAACCGTCAATGTAAATTACTATTATACTTTTTTTCCTTTATATTACGATGCGATAAAAATTTCTTGAACGTGTCAAGTATTACGTCACAAACTGCATATTCATACGAGAATTTGTTCGTTTTCTATGAATTTTTAAAATGTATTATGGACTTTTCGGACTCTCTGAATATTATAATTTCAATAATTATGTATAATTCTTCGTAATTACTCTGATTGTCTCCAAGAAGAGTTTAATAGGTTTTCAAGCATTATTTGTAATAAATATTATTTATACAGAAATGTCAAACTAATCATTTCCAATTGAACCTTCTCAAATGGCTTGGTTGCTTAAGAAACAGGCTCTAAACTTCATCTTCACGCTATAAAATGAGTTTAAAATGCCATCATAATCATAAAGGCGCACCAATCGCATAAACGTATATCAAGTAAATAAAAACACAAGTTCGATTTTTGCTTTAAGCATTTTCGTATCACGGAAAAATAAAATATATCGAGTTATTTTCAGATACTTTTTACAAAACTTATCGGCTTTATAAAAACATCCATCTTTTGGCATGAAGGATCAAATGACGGCGAAGCGAGAAGAGCAATTTGTTCGAAAAAAGTTTTTACGACGCGAAATGGAGGAGGCAAAGATTTTCCAAACTGCCGAATCATTGATCTGCGCGACACCATGACGTCGCCCCTCCTCCCAGTGACGTAGCTGACGACTTCTTTAATGATAGACGGAAAAGATGGCACTGACGTCAGAACAGTGATTACGTAGCCACTGCAGAATCACATTCAAGTGAAAATAAGTGAACCTTTTCTAAAAGCATGCATAATAGATATCGTGGATAGCTTGGTAATAATTCTGATTATGTAAGGCTAGGGGAAGAACAAAGGTGAAATTCTATCTGCGTAATCTTGCTCTTTCGCAGATTTTTGGCAATGTTTCGTTTGATTCAGAAAAATAAAACATTATTTCTGGAAGCTTTCCGTTATGAAAGTTATTTGAGACATAGGGGAACATCGTAAAATTTTTGATTGTCAGTTACCAGGCAAAAGCGATTTTTAGACAGTATAGCAGAATGGCTGTTTTCTATTTCCAACTGCGAACAAATTTAAAATGCGAGATTTTTTTTGTTGAAGTTAAATTTCTAGTAACAAATGACCTATTTCATTGCGTCAGCCCTACTCCGAGTGACGTTGCTGATGACTGCTTTAAAAACAAACGAAAAGGGTTATAATGACGTCAGATGACTGCTTTAGTAATAGATGGAAAAGTTCGTACTGACGTCAGAACAGCAATGACGTAGCCACTACTAAATTCCATTCAAGTGAAAATAAGTGAACTTTTTCTAAAGTATTGCGTAACAGATATTGGGGACAGCTTGGGCATAATTCTGGATATGTATGGCTGGGAAAGTACAGAGCTTTTTATCTGCGTAATGTTTGTGCTCTTTCTATTTCTTTTTTCGTACAAATTTTCAGAAATTCGTTTGATCCAGAAAAATAAAATATCATTTCTTTAGGCTTTCGGTTATTAAAGTTATTTGTGACATTCAGGAACACATTAATTTTTTTTTTTTTTTTTGTCAGTTGTCAGAGTTACCAGGTGAAAGCGATTTTCAGATAGTATAGTAGACGGACTGTTTTCTATTTACAACTGTGAAAAAATTTAAAATGCGATATTTTTTTGTTGAAGTTAAATTTCCAGAAACAAATGACCTATTTCACTATATGTAACCCTCCGAGTGAAGTAGCTGATGACTGCTTTAAAAATAAACGGAACAGGTTATAATGACGTCAGATGACTTCTTTAATATTAGACGGAAAATTTAGTACTGACGTCAGAACAGTTCCATTCAATTGAAAATAAGTGAACTTTTTCAAAAGTAATGCGTAACAGATATTGTGGATAGCTTGGGAATAATTCTGGATATGTATGGCTGGAAAAGTACAAAGGTTTTTATCTACGTAATGTTGGCTCTTTTTATTTCATTTTTCACAGAGATTTTTAGAAATGTTTCGTTTGGTCCAGATAAGTATAACTTTTTTTGGGGAGACTATCTGTTATGAAAGTTATTGGCGACATTCGTTACATCGTAAAATTTTTGTTTGTCAGTTGTCGGAGTTACCAGGCAAAACGGATTTTCAGACAGTATAGCAGACTGGCTGTTTTATATTTGAAACTGTGGGAAAATGTAATAGGTCAGGGTTTTATGGTAGAAGTAAAAATTGCAGTAAGAAAATACCTAATATTATGACGTCGCCCCTCCTCCGAGTGACGTAGCTGATGACGTAACAGAACAGTGATTACTTAGCCATTGCAGAATCAACATTGGATCAAAAATAAATGAACCTTTTCTAAAAGCATGCATAATAGATATCATGGATGTCTTGATAAATTATGATTTTTTTAAGACTGGGGAAGCCTAAAGGGGATTTTTTTCCTGCATAAGATTTTTCTTTTGTTGTATTTTTTTTGGGAATGCTCCGTTGAACAACAAAAATGAAACTGTTCAATTGAGTTTTTTGACTATGAAAGTTTTTTGAAGAACTTTAGAACAGTTAATTTTTTCCCGTGAGTTTTCAGGATTTCCGGGGTAAATCTGCTTTCTCACTGTACCAGGCCTCATGTTTTATGTTCACTACTTTGAGAAAAAAAGGGGAAAATAAACCTAATTTTTATAAGAGCTGTAAAAAATGGTCTATTTCAACCTCTCTTGTAACAACTTAACAGTTTTTTTTTTCGAATGTATTACCGAAAGCAAGCATATTTTTTGTGATTATTTGGTATTCTAATAGATTGTATTTGGTTGAGAATTCAACAGCTGTTTCGAAAGAACGGCGCTGGTCATTGGATAAGTTTACCTGCCCGAATTTAAAAAGTTTGTTTAAGAAATGAAAATACAATCTATAAGAAAAATCAACGCGCGTAGCAAGAAAGAGTTGTCAGAATAAAACGAAATTTTACACACGTGAGGACAACATTGATAAAAAAAAGGGAATAAAATTGAAAGCAAAATGCTATTCATTTCAAGAAAAATATCAAATGGATGGAGGCTTTAGTTAAATGTTGGGCAACTTCTAGCATGAATGCGGGAAGTGATACAGGCGAGAATTGGGCTCACTTGAGCGTTGAGTAGCGTCCGCGTCCTTTTGTTTAATTTTTCTACGCTTATAATGCATGCGTCCATGTGCTTCGGAATCGAATTATTCATAAACGGCCTTTTTTTCCTCTGATTAGAGGCCTATACTGATCACGACTTCGTTACTTGCACCAGTATATTTTTAATAATTCTTATCTCAAATTTAGATTGTTTTTGAAAAATATGTTGTCTCTAATATGTTAAATAACTTTTAATCATTTTGTAATTAATTATCCTTATTATTTATGTTTTTGAAGTAACACCATTTTCTCTTCAAAATTGTACTTAAAAAAATCATTTATATGTTTTTGTTCAAATTACAATCAACCTTAATTATTTACACAAAATGTTGATTTTGATGGTGTTACTATATTTTGTCAAAATTTCAACCTAGTCAGCTGTTGTTCCGGGTTTTTTAATTGGATGGCGTTGGAGAGTCACTCCACATCTCTCACCAAAATCGAGAAGGTCTTGTTACCATTCGGATGAGAAGTGCAGGAGGAGGTGTCTTCTGTTGTCTGATTAGAGGCCACTCATCAATTACGTAAGATTGATTTTGTCAATTTTCGACCCCCCCCTCACCCTATGTAAAGGTAAGTAAGATATTTCAAACCCCTCCCCTCCCTTATCTTACGTAATATTCCATTTCGTTTTTCAAAATAATTAAATAACAAATCTAACATCACTGGAATCGTTATTAAATTCATATTATTAATTATTTTTAAAAACCTTTTTGTGCAAAGAAATATTTACTAAAAGGAATCTAGACTGAATGTTCTTTCGACAAAATATTTTTGTATGTTATGCGATACTTATTAAAGATAAGACATGTCATACTCAGGGCGATTCTTTTATTATATTTTACACTATTCATTCTTTGAAAAACAAGTAAAAAACAGCTCCTCCTAATACGTTTTTTACCTTCCAGAAACAAATGATCTCTGCCAAACCACTTGACTGCATGATTACTAATATAAAATATCGCTTTGGAAAATACTACGTAATAACGGGTTTGACCCCTCCCCCTCCCCCCCAAATAAGGGTATGTAGAGATTTTTTCAACCCCCCTTACGTAATAATTGAATGGCCCCTTACAATGCAGGCGTCTCTGTGTCTCGAAATATATTTTTTATAAATGACCATTCTCGACTTAAACAATCCTTTTTACGCGAAAACAGTATCCAGCACACGACTTACAGCACTAAGCCCATGGCATTCGTTTGAATTTTGACGTTTTAAATTCAAATTATGGTTGCGATAAAAGCATTAGTAGAAACAAAAAACCCAATGAGTAGAATCCCGTCGCAGTTCGTGATGGCGAAAACCAAAAATTGAATTCAAGACCTCAAAACTCAAACTAATTTTTTTCTTTAAATTTTTTGAATGTTATTCGTAATTTTTGGATCATTTACGGAAGCTTTATTTACTCAACATATAAAATAACTCACTATTTACTCATCTTTACATTTAAATATCATCATAAATAATTGAAGATAAAAACCCTTCAACAAACAGCTGATGATGGAACAGTTCTTTAAATCTCAACTAAGCTTTAAAAAAAAAAAAAAAAAATTAATGTTTTTTCTTTATTTTTTATTTTTTACAAATTATCACCTATTTGGGGTGAAAAAAGATTGACAAACACTAGGTTATAAGATTTCAAATGAGCAGCCAAAGCTGTGGTAAGTACTGTTACGTTGCATTTATTAGTTACTAATTGCTTCCAGAGCAAGGCATTTCTTTACCTTAAAGTTGGCTTTTTTCTGCAAAAGTACTACGACTACAAAGAGCTCTTTACGGGAGATAACTTGCAGAAAATATACCTATCTTAAACACTTACATTTTTTTTTTAGTTTCCAAATTTGTCTTTTGTATGATACACTTTCAAACACTAAGATTCATTTCGTGCATCACAATCAGGCTAAAAAAAATAAATAGACAAAATCGTTTCTCTCTAACCCGCTTTGCTACACAGTCCTAAACAGTCATCTAGAGTAAATTAGAGCCAGAATTTCTTTATTATAAGATGCCTCCCTTTTATTTTATTAGTTTTTTCGTGTTCATCGGTATAGAGCAGAAGAAAAGTACTGGAATAGTGTATAGTTATCCCAAATTAAGAAATATTAGTTATCAAGTTCTTTTTCGAATGAATTATTAAACAGTTTCAATGTTATCCTGCAATTTCAGGGGGTCTGAGTCGTGTTAGAAACGGAATGCTCAATAAATGTTAATAAAATATGTGCAACTTTGAAGCCGAAAAATAGTTTCTAAATGCGTTTAAACTCCTTTTTTGTACTTCACAATATCACAAAATGTAGACCGTTAGTAATGTAGCAGAAAATATTGCAATCTAGGAAGAGCACTTTCAACAAAATCGACAAAATATTTCCAAACAGTTACTTCAGAAATATTGAATAGTACAATAAACTGTAATTAGCAGACAACATATAATAACCTTTCTGAGAGAGGACATTCTAGTTTTTTTTTCACTTCAGTCAGTCACACTGACTGGGAAATATGAAGTGTGGGAGAGGTTAAAGTTGTTCAAAGTTAACCGGTTCTATGTGACTGGGTAAGGAAGTTTCACAACTATCAGAATCCTAAATAGAAATTTCAGATTCTATATCCGATTAAACTTTTGAATTATACTTTATTTAGAACCATTCATTGTCATTAATTTTTCCTTTCATTTCAATGGAAAACTAAATTGGAGAGATACATTTTCGCATCCCGCATGAAACTGAAGAAGTAAAAACAAAATTAAATGGCTTAATTTCGTGTCTATAATAAACTTGATGAACAAAAAAAAAAAAAAAAACCTATCCTTTAACCCGTTTTATACCCGTGTTATTGAAACATTCAAAGATCATTATGCATCAACAAAGCTCAAGCATCAACAAAATAAGGTTGCTTAAATGGAATTATGACTTTTATACCTATATAATATTGCATAAATATCTCAATTTCTTTAATATATTTACATTTTTTTATTCATTGTTTCATTGAAATATACTAAATGGAACAATACTTTTCCTCATTTTAAAACTTCAACATGATTCGAAAAAAGGAAGTCAGATAAGTTATTTTAGAGATTTTCTGAAACATACTGGAAGGAAACTGTAGTACTACCAATAGACAAAGGCTATAGTGGGGGGCATTACATCCTTATCTAATGCAACATCACAAGATGACTGTTTAAGCTATTTTATTAATCCAGAACCATCAAAATCATTATATTCCAGTCCCAAAACAAATAAGTGGTAGTAGTCACTACTGTGTGTCGAAACGACATGAAATTTACCTTGCCAAAGGCAATAGCTCATTTCAAAATCAAACAACAATCGTATTTTTCACGTAAATTTAGATCCTTTTAAAGTTTGCTAATTGAAAAATATGTGTCTGACTGTTCCCCTGGTCAATGGGAACAGTGATGCAAAATTAATTTTTTTTTTTTGTTTGTGTGAAATAATAGTTTTTTCTGGATCCACTTTTATAATACCTATTACAGCGGCAAATATTACACCATTTGAAATAATTTAACTTATGTGTTTTTTAATAATACAAAATGTAATTGAGTTTTCGTGTCTCATTGTACCCACACTTCCCATAATTGTGCTTAGTGTCTCCTATATCTTGACATGTCAATTCTACCCGACAGCGTTGGGGGGGGGGGGGGGGCAACAAAGATTTTCTGTTTACTTTAAGACAAAAATTCAGGTTTTTACCTTTGAAACGGTTTTTTCAATTGGTATGAAATTTAAAAGCTTGCTGAACTTTTTCTAGACAATTTCTGCGAAAATTTCGATTAAAATGAAATAAAAGAACAAAATTCCGAAGAATTCAATTGAATGGGGTTGTTTCCTTCAGTCAAAGTCAAAAGTACTACTTTTAGTCACTGAAATTGATAGAATAAGCAAAAAAAAAAAAAAAAAAAAAACATGGACCCAGAAAATACTTTCATTCTCCCAACAGTTATTTTTTAATTATGTTTTTAAAATGTTCGGTTTTTCAAACAAGGCGTGGTCTTTATGACGTCACAAATGATGCACTTTCGCGCATCTGTCTGCCGCGATTCCACGTTATGATAATCAAGAAGTGAATTAAATATTGCGCTCTACGCTTGCTATTAAACATATCGTTGCGAGTACACGTGAGTAAAGAAGCAAAAAGAATATTACGTTGTGCGAATGGCAACAGTGAATGGCATTTCATCATTTGTGATGTCATCGACATAAGCGTAAACAATGAAAGTGCACCGATCAAAGTTTTTTTTTAAATATTGAACTTAGTCAAATTATTTTAAAAATGGTCAGGTCCTATGTTTTTAAACATGCCCTTTCAGAAAAAAATACTTTTAAAATTTTGGAAACGATCGATTCAGACTACACTAAATGTCATGAATAATGATGGAAAGAGAAGTGTGAGCAACTATGGCAGAAAAGGTAAACGTTAAATAAATTAGGATCCAGTTATCCGTATTACACTAAAACTATATTATGAGGAAGAAACAAAAGAAAATTTTCTTCTCCTTCAAAAACCTTGAAACAAATATGAGCAAAAAAGATTCAAAATTGGCTCTCATGAAATAAAAGAACAACCTTTTAAACCTAATTTTTTGAATTCTTTAAACGTTAATTAAAGGCACATTAATCAGCTTAGAACGCTTGAACAAAGTTCAAGCTAATTAAGCAAGTTGGACCTTTGGGATTGGTATAAAAATTATTAGATTTCGGTCTTTTGATTTTTCTTACTTTTTAAAGAAAAATTAAACATTTTAACAGTTTGTTTTTATGTATTTAATTTTCAGCGGTGTCCCTTTGTGAGGAGTGTTAAGATCTTTAATTCGTAATGATTTCGTCTTGTATATAGTTCATAAAAACAAACAAAATGATGGGGGGGGGGGATGAAGCAAAAAGGATCAGGTAGGTTCTTTCAGGTATACATTTGTGAAAAATTCGAGAAAACGTAGAACTCAATAAAGATTAAAGTTCATCGTAAAAAAAAAAATGTTTCAATTGAGAAATACAGGTATTTAAAACTGATTCACCTCTACATGCCGTTTCTAAAACTTATCCGTTTCAATATATACTCCTCCGTTTCCATATATACCCAGGTATTGTTTACCTTTTTGTAAATTTTCTCCACGCATTTGATAGTTGGGTACAGGACATTGGCCGCATAAAGTCAACATGAGCTTTTTCCCCCAAGAAGTTTATTAAGGAAGTCTTTTTGAGCAAATATGGTAGTTGGGGATTTTCTGGGATTCCAAAATATGTGAACTATTCAGAAGTTGTAGACAACATGGACTCTTTGTCATTCTATTGAATACAATATGTGTGGTTGAAATCCTCAGACAATGATTTTACGAGTTCGGTTTTTTTTTTTTTTTTTTTTTGTCTTCCTTTTTCTTACCTCGCTCCCACCCCACCCCCTTTTTTGTTCTTTTAAAAATCTTAACTAAGATTTTGGTTTGTAGATCAAACATACTCTAGTGCAGTTAGCATATGTCTTCTTAAGGGAGGGTGTGCCTATAATAGACTCAAATACAGGGTGTTCCGTTCTAACCTGCAAAAACCTTTGTTTTCGCAACCGTTAGTCCTAGATGTATACTTACAATTGCAAAAATGTTCAAAATCAGATGCAAAGTTAAGATAGTGAAAGAAAAACAAGGTATTTATATTTTTCATTGCTATTCAAAAATAAATGCAAATGTTATGCCGTGATACGCAAAACACATTACAAAACCTCGAACAATTTGAAAAACCACACTCTATGAACACATATAATTTCAAACTCTTGTTAATCACTATATTTTCTCCCAAAAGGTAATATTGACTACCAGTGAAAAGTGGTGTACGTCACAAAACGCTGCGTTTAATATCTCGAGGAATATTGGATGTACTAATGTCAAAATTTTTGTGTTAGAATTAAATTTCAATGGAGATTATTTCCCTAAATTTAAGTTAGGGGACCTGGGGTCTGTCTAAAAAGTTAAAATTTGTATTTTTTGACTTATTTTTATTTTCACTTCAAACTTTCAATATCTGAACTCTGCATCTAATTTTGAACGTTTTTGCAATTGGAAGTATACATCTAGGACTAACGGTTGCGAAAATAAAGGTCTTGCAGGTTAAAACGGAACAAACTGTATATGCCTATCGGCTAATGTAGAGAGTTTGACATTACGGTTTAAAACCAAAGCTTCTGTGGATTTAACCTCTAACAGAAGATTAAACAACACTCTAGTTGTCAATGTTTTGCTAAACTATTCATGTATAATTGAACCATAATTTTTTGGTTATGCATTTTCATTGCTATTTTGCTCTGTTATGCTTTGATGTAAGGAAAGCAACAGTTGAAACAATATCAAGAGGAAATTTTTGCGCAATCTGTTCTTATTGGGTCAGAGAGATTGTGCACATGAATAGAAGAGATTGCTCAAAATGTAACGTGAAAGCATTGTTGTATGGTCGAATAAACGTTCGCTGTAATCTGCGGGAAAAATCGGAACAGCAATATCTTCTGATACGTCCCGTAAATTCTAAACTCATGATTTCGTGAGAAATTCTGCACTTTTATGACTCAGTTTGAAGAATTCGTACATTCTAATACGGTAGACTCTTGTGCAAGCCAGTGCTTAGTGAAGAAAAAATACTCTCCTTAGGTTCAGAACACGAAAAGGTCTGTACTTACACATAAAGTTTTGTAGATGATAAAAGCGTGAGATTATTTGGCTTTACATGCGCAATCTTGTTAATTAGCCAATTGTGTTGCCGCGGAGTGACAAAACGTAATTTCTTAATTTATCATGATATTGCCTTCGTTAAAAATAATGACAATAAAAAATATCCAAAAGTTCATTTCTGGTAATTTTTTTTTTTTGCATGATTGGAAAGTTTTGCTTCGTTTCACTCCGGTGGCGGCGTCCCGATACACCCCATTTACGGTATGTAAATAAATTACGCACGTATTTAAAGCGTAGTTAAAAGTGTGCGTGGATTTTATGCCCCCAAATTTGGATATTTGAGTCAAATTACTCTTAAAATTGGAATGAAAAAACAATACCAAAATCGATAGTTTTTAAATATCCTCTTTTGTGCACATCAACGTCACAGTACGACTAGAATTATATGTTTCATTCACGAATTATTATATTTAGTACTTTTGAGGTCGAAGTATTAATAACGGAAAGTTAAGAGAGATTGCGAACAATTGTACAGAATAGTAAAAAACACCCTATACTTGAGGCACACCTAACCTGGCAGCGTTCTAATGCTGTGATTAGGATAAGCGTAGTCTTCAAAATGCTGCCAAGTTAGGTTTGCCCCAACTGTAGTTATCAATCAGTATTTTGCTAAACTATTCAGGTATAATTGAAATCATTTGTTGGTTATGCAATTTCATTGCTATTTTGCTGTTACGAATATATGTAAGGAAACAGTAGAAAAAAATCCAAGAAGGCATTTATGCGTAATCTGTCCTTAAAGGGTCGGAGCAATTGTGCACATGGAAAGGAGACATTGCATAACTAGACACATAAAAACAGTAACTAAACTTAAAATGCTTGCCTTTGATATACAACTATTGTTATGGTGAGAGTAACTATTTTAACATAATTGTTAATTAATTAGAAACTGCATGCTTTTAGAAAGGAATTTGTGTTGCAGAAATTGTAATTTAAGAGAAAATTTTTAAAAATAAAACAAAGAACGCCAAAAAATGTACAAAAATTACATTAAGATTCTTCGCTACGCGTTCAATTTAAAATGTGTTCATTTTCATTTTACAATGCAAAGTAATCAATAAGTCGTGTAATCTTTCCTATCATGTAAACAAGTGAGAAAAGTACGCCATCTCTCCTAAGTAGCAGATGCGCGAACATACCTATTTCGGTAGGAGAGATTGTGCGGTATTTCATTAAACAAGGCCACTGCTGAACAGAACTACTAGTGCTAACAATATTAGTCTTGGGAAGTAGGTTCATGAGAAAAAGTTTAAATAAAAATTATTTTCCTTTTTTCCTATTCTGTAAAATTTATAGAAAACTGTGTATAAATTGATGCCCAGCTGCAAAATAGCGATATTTTATTGCACACGCTTTGAACAATCATTATGAACTTTCATCCGAACACTTGAACCCGTTTACCCCCCGAACCCCCTTTAGGGCAATTTCTCCCCCCGCGCAATATCCACTCGTTTTACTTGAAAACGATATCAATTATCAGGATTGATATAGCCGGATTATTATCCAAAACATGTTTGGACCACTGATATAATATGCAGATCATGCTGAAAAAATAGTTACAATCATTGAGAAGAGATAAAATAAAGGGAGTGAAGACTTTCATTCATGATACCAGGACCCCAATTCACGTGATAGTGCCCGCCATTCGTCGTTGTTGAGTCACGTGACTTGGAGTCTTTGGGTAAACTTTTGCTAAGCCAATGATTGGATTGCTCCCTCCATTTTAATACCTGCTCTAAGGTTACAATATCTAGTCACCCAATTAAGAACTCCTATCAAAACAATTTTTCGCAACAGAATTTCTCAAGTATCGTTGAATTATTTTCTGATTTTCGCCATTTTTTTTTTACAATCATACGCTTTGTGTTTTAGATTTTTATGATATAATAAGTATTATAATTTGAGCTTGGGAACAAATAAAAAGAATCACTTAGAAGGCGAGGGATAAAAATACAACAATGTTTATATCCTAACGATTTCTATTCAAATTTTTCAATGAATTTGCATTGACTTTATGATTATATCTAACAATTAAAAGTAATTTCACTAGTGTATTTGAAAAAAAAAAATTATCTTACGCATGTATATGTCCATTACATGTTTTTTATGTTAGTTTGATGAAAATCAATGGTCATTTTATGAAATGTCTAAATTATGATAGACGCATGCATTTTTCCTATTATAGAACATTATCCATTCACATGAAAATTCCTAGTAGAATATTTTATATGAGACTATATTTCAGGGTTTTTTTGCTTAAGCTTATGCATTTCGACAGGAAGATTCTTCATTGCGAATCATTTTAAACTTTATTCCATACATTTCAATTCGATTTCAAAATCATACCATCAAATCTTTACTAATAATAAAGCTGAAAGTCTCTCTTTCCGGAGGATGTCTGGATGTCTGTAGGATGTCTGTAGGATGTCTGTGATGCGCATAGCGCCTAAACCGTTCGGCCGATTTTCATGAAATTTGGCACAAAGTTAGTATGTAGCATAGGGGTGTGCACCTCGAAGCGATTTTTCGAAAATTCGATGTGGTTCTTTTTTTATTAAAATTTTAAGAAAAAAAACTATCATAAATTACGAAATTATCATAACGTGGAACCCTAACATGGGCACAAGCCAATTGGCGAGATACGAAATTATCATAACGTGGAACTGTAACGTCGGTACAAGCCAATTGGCGAGAAAATTCACCATACATTATTTGTAAATATACAAGCGAACCAAAATACCTTTAATTTTTCTATTACGGGCGAAGCCGTGCGGGTGCCACTAGTATTCAATAAACGAGCTGATGTGCGCCTCAGATGACTTCCTTTTACTCCAATTTAATGTCATTTTCCCATTATTAGTAATTTTAATGTGATTAAATAGTTTACTTTCTAAACCAGATTTAAAAAAAAAATCGCCAAATATGTCGCCAAGTTGTAATACCACTTGAGTTTACACCAAAATTAACAATGATTTCCACCCAAAAAGGGGCAAAAGACCCCCTTAGAAACAATCGAATGCAACCAAAAAGGGAGGTGCTAGCCTAGACACCACTAGGAGTCTACGTACCAAATTTCAACTTTCTAGGACATACCGTTCTTGAGTTATGCCACATACATACGCACGTCACGAGAAAAGTCGTTGTAGTTGACTCGGGGAATGTCACAATTGATATTTCGGGTGTTTATACGTTCTTAGGCACTTATCCGCGTGTAGTCAGGATGAAAAAAAAACTCAACATTAATTCGGGGGTGAGCAAAATGGAAATTAAAGCCGAATTTTGAGTGAAAATTTTTTCGCGAATACAATACTTCCTTTTTTGTAAAAGGAAGTAAAAACAATAAAAACACTACAGTACAAATCATTGTTATCGCGATCAAAAACACTTTAGCAAACTAATTAAAATTGAATGAATGTCATTTACAAATTGTATTATCGCATGCGAAGGACTTGGCAACCAAACTTGGCAACCAAAAGACTGGCGATATATCGCCAAGTTTCCGCCAAATTGTAAGTGTGAAAAAAAAAAAAAAACTTGTCTATTCTTTGAGGTGTATTAATTCACTTATCCGTCAACTCTTCTACTAGTTACAGATCTCTTAAAAAAATAAGAGCCATATTTGGCAAATTGCAGTTCAATAATGATTTTTCCCCCCCAGCTTTTTCACTGATGTCTTTATTTTTTAATGTGGCGTACACATCGTAAACTATTTTAAAAAATATTTTTTTTTCTGAGCTCTGAATAATGAACATTTTTTAAGATTTAGAGAAATTGAATGAGATCGGAAATATGCTTGGCGGTTTAGTTCTTTGTGGCGCCATCTTCTGAAGAAAATAATAAATTTTTCTACGTTAGTGCATTGAAATGTTATTGAAACAACGGAAGTAAATCTCCAAATCAAAAACGAAGAACGAAAGTATAAACAATCAAAATGTGTGTATATATATATATTTTTTTTAAGTTAAAGAGGTAGATATTTATTTAATGGAAAATGTAAAAGCAGCAAAAGTTCTTCTTAAAGTTCAAGCTAATTGTTAACATTAATTATTCAAGTATTTGTTATATAATCATTATTATTGAAATGTTCTTAACTTTCTCTAGAGCATTCAAAATTGCTTATCATTCTCACTACTGACGTTCCAATCCTTGTTCATAATGAAGACACATATCAAGACGCAGCAGCCAAGTGTTAGTGGCATTTTGAAAAAGGAAGTTTGTCAGAGAATTACGGTATTTTATTATTTTAAACAAAGAGAGAAAAAGAGAGAGTTCCGTTACATGCCTTATTTTACGGCACTGTTTAAAATTTTATTTTATTTTATTTATTTATTTCTTTGAATCATTTTTTATTCGCAAAGTTTATTTATTTATTACTGATTTCTTTCTCCTCAAATCGCAACTTACATGCGTTTTTGCTCCTACTTTTCTCATTTTTGGGCAGATTTAAACTAGTGTGAAAATTTGAGAAAAAAGAAATGAGAGCCAAAAAAAAAAAAAAATATTTTAAAAGCTTGAATAGTCAATGTTCCATACAAAACGAAAGATAATAATTAAATATATGAAAATGTCTCTTATTTCAAGCTTAAAAAACGAATGATGATAAAAAAAAATATAAATAAATAAAAAAAAAACGCGAAACTGCATGGAAGAAAAAAGTCCAAAAATTAATATTAAGCAACACAGTAAAAGAGTGGTATCTAATGTAAGGATATTCAGACTTGAATATTTAGAACAATGATATAAAAGTTACTGTATGAAAACTGTTTAAGGGTTGTTGAGAATACAGCAGCCATAAACGCAAATAAATATGCATAGACAAGGAAACAAAACTTAGAAGAACCTAGAGAGAGGAATACAACATATATCTGTATATACAAATATGTACTGATATTTAAGTGAACAGCATCTTGGTTTCACGTATGGTGAATGGAAATAAATTATAAATTGTAACCGTAAACAGGTAGAATTACTTACACAGTAGAAAAAAAAAGGAGCATTAAAGTGTGCAATTGTAATGTTAATAAAATATGCACTTTAAAAAACTTCAAAATAAAAAACATATTCAAAATGAATTCAGTTAAAAGTGTAGTGGTTGGTATAAGAAATTCTGTTTATTGATAAGATTTAAAGAAAATAACTCAAATTTGATATGCAGGGGCCTAAAACCAAATGCTGTGCGAATGATAATACAGAAAGAAAAGAAAAAATCAAAATCTTTAAGCGCAGAGTAATTGCGAAAAAGAGAGTAAGAAAAGTAATAAATAAAATATAACCGTATTTTTACATGCAGAAGAAAAAAAAAGATCATAGTATTTGGTACCGGAGCTAAAATTTGTTTTCCTCAATAATTTAGCTTTGATGAATTTCATTCGACTCGAGTGACAAAAATCGTGCGCAGAAGGTCCAGTAAAACTTTCTGAATTAATTTTGAAACACTGGCAATGTAGATCACATGTGACTTAAATTTCATAAATATTAATTTCACCTTTAAAATAATTTTCCTCGAACTACAAGACGTAATTGTGTTGTTCAGAAGAAATTTGGGAGGCATTGATAATTCAAAGATATAAATTTTTGCAAGTGCAAAAATCATTTTCTTGTAAAATATTCCTTTACTTCGAATTTTGATGACAAAAGGAAGCTTGCAATTACAATAGATTAAAAACGAGATTCGTAAAGGTTTTTTTTTTTTTTTTTTACTCACGTTGCTCAATCTATTTGAACTTGTGTGACACTTTTTCCTCAAATATTTGTACAAAATTCCCGAAATTTAAAACTTTTGCTTTTAATTGCGGTACATTCGAATCTAGGAGCCATTACGTACTATAATATGAAGTATTATCTTTCTCAAAATTATTTATGTACTTGAAAAATAGGGATTTGTAAGTGCTGTGCGTCAGACAGTATTGTTACGCCGGCAACTGGTACAAATCGTTATTTTTTTTAAATACAAGGAAACTTTTTAGAATGTTGATTTTCCATTTTATGATTCATAATGTTTCCTTATATTTGAACAAATGGAAACTAGAAGTCATAATTTAAAACTCCGGGAATAGAACTCAAGTATATGCGGAAAAATATCCGACCCGTGCCAATCGGGTGGGCAATATACATCAACAATCAAGTTTAAATTGAAATAAATAAATAAATAAATTAACATTTCCCGCCAGTGTGAAAAAAAAAAGAAAATTCAGGACTCTAAAATTAGACCTCTGTGCTTTATTCGTTTTTTAAAAAATTCTGTCATTGCTAGTATTCGGCGGAGAAGTTCGCTTCATGGCTTTTTTGGAAAAAAAAAATAAATAAATAAAACCTATGTGAATTCTTGAAATTCCTAATTCTTGCGCCAAATCCCGATTTTTGGCACAAATACCTCTGTGCAAAGTTTGGCAAATATCCGGCGTAAACTATAGATTTGTATAAGGAAATCCTCCCTATGGGGTATTTTCATTCCCTATAGGGAGGCGAAAGCCCTCTGTGTGAATTCCTGAACATCAAAGGATCATTCTGCCAAGTTTGGCTAAAACCTGACTTAAACTGTGGATTTGTATAAGTAACAAGTACACATATATACAAGCGTGCAACCATTTTTATATACTTTACATACATAACAGATGATATTCCTTTAATTATGAGTGTTCTCTTAATTATTGTCGATACTTTCTTTACCTTTAATAAAGTGTTCTGTTCGTGAGACGAAGAATGCAAGAAAATAATGTGGAATACATTCACTTATCTAAGTATTTTATCTTAAAATGCCAAAAGCTGCGTCAGCATTATTACGATAGCACTTCTGCGTGCACTTAAGATCCTTCGCTCCTGAAAAGTTGCAGATTACGAGTGCTGTGTATTCTGATTCTTAGAAGGAATCTGAGGACACCTTCCTTGGATAAAATTTATAAGCAAGCAATATTTTACAAAAGAATTACTTTTGCCGTTGGCTTTCGAAAAATAACTAACTAAAATCTAAAAGCTACGTGGAAACGTCGTACACGTTTTCATTTTATATGCTTTATTGAAAACATCCTTCTCCTCACCAACCACTACTACGAAATATAATTACTACTTGATTAAAACTTAAATCAAGATAAGTTGCTATAATTAGTCTCATAACACTCAAGTTTTGATCTCTATCGAAAATATAAATTGTTAATTTCATTTGCACGGATGACACATTTTCACGAATATATTTTCACTTTATTGATGGCATTTTATACGCTTTATGGAATACATCCTTCTCCTCACCAATCACTACTACAAAATATCCTTTTAATACCTTATTAAAACTTAAATTAAAATAAGTTGCTATAATTAATCTCATAACACTCAAGTTTTGATCTCTATCAAAAATATAAATTGTTAATTACAATTACACGGATGACACATTTTCACGAATATATTTTCACTTTATTGATGGCATTTTATATGCTTTATTGAATACATCCTTCTCCTCACCAATCACTACTACAAAATAATTTTTTATAACACCCGATCAAAACTTAAGTCAAGATTAGCTGCGTTAATTAGTCTCATAACATTCAAGTTTTGATCTCTACACAATTTTCAAGCATATATTTCAACTTTGTTGATGACATTTAAAACTGTGACATTTAATTGTGATAATTCTAATGTATGGAATTATTACGTGTCATAATATGAATTATCAACCTAAGGGTATCCGGGACACAAAAGTCGTCAAATTGATTTTTTTTTTTTAATCATTTAAAAACGTTCTCCGTTTTTTTTCTGCTTATAATGACATCTGAATCTGGTTTCATTCTTGATTAGAATGACAGTCATAACTTTTTTTGTTGCATGCATTTAATTAATATTATTTTTAAGTTTAAAACTTTAAAAGCGTTTTTCTCCATGATCTCATTTTTTTGCATTCAGTCATGAACGGATAAAGTAATGAAAGTTGGAGCATTTTTTTCCAAACAGTTTACTTTAATGATTATCCGGAAAATTTGAAAAGTAAAGTTTACTGCAAAAAATGTCATTTGAAAAAAAAAATAGTTTAGAATTTTTTCTAAAATTTTTTTCAAATATTTTCAATTTTTATTGAATTAATACTTTTTAAAATGCCGAAAAAAAGTAAAGCTTCGATATTTGCGCATTACTTTTTATGAAAGAAAAAGAAAATATTCCAAGAATATTAACGATTTGCAGCAAGTTTTAACGACCTAAAGCAACAACCCCATTTAAAAAAATAAATAAATTGAATTTAAATAAAAATTTTTGAAGCTATTTATGTTACGATTTTGTTTGTAAAATAGATGGTGAATCAGTGCAAAATTCTAAACTGTTTAATACATTTTTTTTTCGAAATGTGCCCCGGACCTGCTTAAAAAAACCTATTGTATATGAAAAACAATAATTTGCACATGTTGTGGGCGGAAGAAACTTTTTAGAAGTTTGATACTTCATATTATGATGCTCAATGATTCCTTATATTCAAGTTAAAAAAATAAAAGCCAAAGATTAAAATATCATCAATTAAAGGAAAATATGTGCATAGAAATGTTTCATCAGTGCAAATGTTTTGATCAAAAAACAAGTTATTCGGAATTGATTGCGGTTAAAACTTTACAAAATCTGATTTTTTTCTCATATACACCGTTTCAATATTTTCATTAAGAATTCATATACAACCGTTCTTCCCATAAGGTCCTGGGGATTACATTGCAGAACCTATTCAAAAAATTTTAATCGCTGTAACTTTAATTCATATCTTTATCTTTACAAATAATAAAGCTGAAAGTCTCTCTGTCTGTCTGGATGTCTGGATCTCTGTGATGCGCATAGCGCCTAGACCGTTAGGCCGATTTTCATGAAAGTTGGCACGAAGTTAGTTTGCAGCATGGGGGTCTGCACCTCTAAGCGATTTTTCGAAAATTCGATTTTGTTCTTTATCTATTCCAATTTTAAGAAAATTTTACCGAGCAAATTGTCACAACGTGGACGAATAAATTACGAAATTATCATAGCGTGGAACCTTAACATGGGTGAGCCATTTAATATAGCAAATTAGCGAGAAATTCATCATCCATTATTTGCAAATATACAAGCGAACCAAATGACCTTTAAATATTCTACTACGGGCAAAGCCGTTCGGGTACCACTAGTTGATAATATAGCTAGAAAATGGCGCTTATCACTTATTCCCTGGCAAAAAATTCAAAGAATCATACTTTTTTTACACACTACTTTATTTTACTGTTCTACTTTCTTTTTATTGCGAAAGTAGAGAAATTCATTCCCCACTCGCACCGAAAAGTACCTGTGTGAGAACAAACTCTCCGCAAGAAACAAACTACAGTGGAACCTCGCTCATACGGTCCTTGTTTATACGGAGTTCCGGAGTATCCGGATCAAATTTTTAGTCTTTTAAAAAAGTTCACATTCACATAGATAATTTCAAGTTTTGATAGCAAGAACACAACTATAGGTACCCTTAGCATCTGTTTTTAATTTCGATCTTTGGGTGTTAGAATGTTTGCGTAACAGAGCTTCATTTTAACGCCACCGTGTTTTAAACAGAATACTATGCACGGATACTTTGTATTTTTGATATTCAAAATCACTTTTGCACTGTTTAATGAATGTTAAAACACTTATATATAACTAGAAAATCTCCCGTCAAGGTATGAAGGCTTCAGCATTTGAACGAAGCAATTGCCTGTTCAGTGATATTTTGGTAGTATTAATTTATTCTAAACACACACTCTCTCTCTCTCTCTCTTCGTTCATTGTTGACCACTTTTTCGTTTCTTCATTCTCCTAAAATGAGTCTTGCCATAAAACAGTTAAGTCACCAGATCGAGTTCAGCCTTGTCAAAATTCCCCTGCATGTCAAACATTACCAAAAAATATTATCAAATTATCGTACTGTGGAGCGAGTTTCATTGTTGATGACGTCAGCATTACTCGATCAGTGAATTGGCTATTATATATATGAGAGAGTGAGAAGCAAAAGGGATGCAAGTGAACATTTTCAAGTTTTGAGTAAAACGCGTTTGAAGATAACATCCTTGGTAGGCTTTCATAGAATTTTTTTCTAAATCATTCTATACAGCAGCACCTACCAGGCCTGCTAGTTCCATCTCTTGCCCCAAGACAGAGGAGAGGTTCACCAACCATGTGTCCTGATTATCTCCAAATTTTTAATGTTGCCACTCACATCCCTTTGCTTCTCACCAGTGGCGTAGCGAGAAAAAATCCTTGGGGGGGGGGGGGGGGGTAATTTTTTCTGAAGTTTAAAGTAAAGCCATGCCCTCAAGTTTATATATTCAAACACACACTATATATATATATATATATATATATATATATATATATATATATATATATATATATATATATATATATCTTTACCAATTAAACAACAAAGGACATTATAAACGAATTTCTTCTTTGAAAATACCTTGATCAATACTGCCGTCATGAGAAAGAAAGCCCTGTCTCCAAGAGAAAAAATGTTGCGCAAAACAGGAAGACATAAGCTTTTTACCGTCATAAAAGCTATCGTATTAAATAAAAATCTTTTAGCTCATAAACAGAACCTTTCAGGTTCGACTGAAAAATGATTTTTTGAGGATCATGGGGGGGGGGGGGTCTGACCCCCCTATCCCCCCCATGCCTACGCCACTGCTTCTCACTGCCTCATATGAGGATGTTGTTACTGAACATGCGTCTTTGTCATAATGAATGGTAAGTCTACTTAAAGATTGTCTTTGCTTATAACTTAATTGTACCAAGATTATACGAACTTTTGGACATCCGAATTGTCTTTTGTTTCAGCCAGTCTGTAAAAACGAGGTTCTACTATAATTTAACATCAGAAAACTAAATTTTCTATTAAAGAAAAAGCATTACATCTCTGACGAACGTTTAGCACCTTACTTTGACGAACCCATTTCCAAAAGGTGTTTTTTTAATCCTTAACAGTAGAATACAAATTTCACACTGCATTCCAATAAAATGCCGTTAAAATTACTGAATAAACATAGGAAGGAGCAAAGCGGTTCATAATACGTTACGAGGTTATTAAAAAAAAAAAAAAACAGTCTGAACATTACTCCACCAAAATAACGTTTCAGGAAGTAAACGGAACTCGAGTGTGTAGCATATAAATCTTCAAAATAACTAATATAAAGTAACTAAACTAATAATAATACTAAACTAAAGCATAACTAAATAAAGTAAATAAATCTTTGCTAATAATAAAGCTGAAAGTCTGTGTCTCTGGATGTCGGTGTCTCTGGATGTCTGGATCTCTGTATGTCTGTTACGCGCATAGCGCCTAGACCGTTCGGCCGATTTTCATGAAATTTGGCACAGAATTATTTCGTAGCATAGGGGTGAGCATCTCTAAGCAATTTTTTAAAAATTCGATTTTTTTTTCTATTCCAATTTTAAGAACATTTTACCGAGCAAATTATCATAACGTGGACGAGTAAATTACCAAGTTATCATAACGTGGAACCGTAACATAGCAAATGAAAATAGCCAATTGGCGAGAAATTCATCATCCATTATTTGTAAATATACAGGTGAACCAAAAATGACCTATTAATTTTCTACTACGGGCAAAGCCGTGCTGATCTCGCTGAATATTAAATGAAAAGACAGAGAATCAAGAAGGAAATATCTCAAAGATGCAATAAGTAGTTTATCTCAATCTTATACTTATATTTTGAATTAAAATACTTTTTCTGATAAATTAAGTACTGAATTAAGATCAGCATTTTGTAATAGATACCGTATATGCACCGTATTATCAAGAACATTAATATGAAAAGACATCCTACTGTACTGTCGTGGGAAGGTAAATATCAGTATCTGCACATTTTTTTTTTTTTTTTTTTTGAATTTTCGTCTTCTATTGTACTTTAGCTTTTTTGTACAAGCTTGCTTACTTGGTTTCCACTGAAAATAAAGCACGGAAAAAAAACATCGAATTTCCCTATTGTCAGTATGGAATGCAAAACGCGTTTCTTCAACTCTCAAAAACTCATCTCAGCAGATACTGCGCTTTCCCAAGGCAGTGTGGACCTGCTTGACTATAAACAAATTTTCGATTATTGGAAAACGTGATTGTTTATTAAATTTTCTGTGGTAAATAATTTTAGTTACAATGCAATGATGTACTATTTGTGAAGCTTTAAAATAAGACATATTTTAAAAGGTTGGACATCTTCCTTTCTGCCAACCTAAGTGCTATTTTTTAAATTGCTATTTATATAACACTAGTTGTACCCGCACGGCTTTGCCCGTAGTAGAAAAATAAAAGGTCTTTTGGTTCGTCTGTATATTTACAAATAATGTATGGTGAATTTCTCGCCAATAGGCTTGCCCATGTTACGGTTCCACGTTATGATAACTTGGAAATTTACTCGGCCATCTTTTGATAAACTTGCTCGGGAAAATGTTCTTAAAATTAGAATAGCAAAAGAATAAATAGAATTTTTGAAAAACAGCTTCGAGGTGCACACCCCCATGCTATAAACTAATTCTGTGTCAAATTTCACGAAAATCTGCCGAACGGTCTAGACGCTATGCGCGTCACAGAGATCCTGACAGCTATCCAGACAGAGAGAAATCCAGACAGATAGAGATCCAGACAGAGAGACTTTCAGCTTTATTATTAGTAAAGATTACCTCCAACTTAAGAATTATAATCATATAACTTTGCATTTACAATCAAAATTCCCAATGCATCTTCTTTAAATTTTACTTATTAGCTCACCCACTACAGAGATAAGAGAAAGGAGTTGTATAAACAATTCCAGATTCGTACGTTTACCATTTGCCTACCTTTTACCATCTAGCTTTATACTCAGAGAGAGTTAATGTTATGTCTTCTTCTGGATCATTAATTCATTTAATTTTCTTTTTCGTTTTACTGACCTTTCTCACGCTACTGCGTAAGCTTGGCGGAATTAACTTTATGAGGGTGAAGTTCAAAATGGGATTTGCTGTTTCGAGAATTTTTAGAGCTTACGTCGTTTGAGTGGAAATGGCTTAAAAGCGCTATTTTGTTCATGTTGAAACTAACAATCATGTATATTATAGTTATATTGAAACTAACAAATCCTATGTAAGACTTGAATAAATACCTTTGTGCTTAAAAAGTTAAAGAATGTCAAACAACGTATAAAGGCACAAGTTATCAGTAAAACTGCGCATACGTGTTTCAGGGTTACAAGGAACCCCTTTCTCAATGCAAAAGAAGTGAGCGTGTGGATAAAAAGAAAGCCTAAAAAAGCCAATCTTTCTCACGGTGCCCCCTTGGAAGCTATTGGCACGAAAATCGAATGAGTTTTTATACCCGCTAAGGTCTACTCATTGATAAATTTTTGTTTAAATTCATTCATTACTTCTTGAGATGTAGCAGCAACAAATAACTGGGAATAAAAAAAAATGGCTTGACTGCTTAACTCCTCCTTCATTGACATATTGGCACCAAAATTAAATCAGCACATTTGCCTTTTAGGATCTTCTTACAGAATACTTTTTGTTTGATTCCGCATGTTACTTTCCGAGATGTAACAGTTACGCTTAACGGGAAAAACGTTCCTTTGTCCACTTTGTAGGTATTGATGCCAGAAACTAATGACAAACTTACATAAGGGCAGATATGTGTTACTAATTTCATTTCATTTTATGCAGTAGTATTTTGAGCTAGAGTGGATACAAAAAGAAACCAGTCAAACACATATTAACAGACAGACAGACAGACACACACAGAGACTTCTTTCGAAATGGTCAAAATGAACTTAGCGACACTCAAAACGTGCAAATGCGTCGAAATTCGAAAAATTTATTGAATCCAACATTTTTTTAAAATTATTTTTAGGTATCGAGGGAAAAAAAACTCCGAAAGCAAGCCAACACATCCACGTGGTTTTTCCAACACTAAAATTGAGTGAAAAAAAAAGACTCATCCTTGCATTATTTATTTATTTATTTTTCGAAATCTGATTGCAAAATTGCACGTTTTTTCTAATGTTTCACTGCAAATCTTGGTTTAAATATCTTTTGCTAAAACTTTATCGCAACAAAATTTTAGTTTTATTAATTCATGCTTATTTTCAAACCTTTGAAAATACGTTTTTACGTACTCAGGCCGTTTTCAATATACTGTGCAACTTACAGACAATAATTAAAAGATGTAAAGAACGAAACAAATAGCAACAACTCGCATTGTAAATCAGCTTCTGTTCAAAACATAAACTTAGTTATTTCTGCAATAAAAACATGAGGAATATATTTTTTCTAATAAAAAAAAGCAGTAATTTCTTTTAAAACGAGCAAAAAAAAACTAAATACGAAGATAAGCACAAGATAAGTGATAAATTAAATAAAAACCACACGGACATCAGTTTTTTTTTTTCTGGTTTAATTTTTAGAACATTAACCTTCCATTACCTTTTCAGCACAAGCAGTAAACATGCCAAGTAACATACTTAATAATCGACCACTTTTCGATATTTAACATCAGACCTATTAATCGAGTTTTGATGAAACCTACGGCATCAGTTTTCCCGCCCTCCTCCCCATTTTTTTTTTTTTTTTTTTTTTTGAATGACTAAAGACTGCCCCGGATGACTTTATTATTTTCTCTTTTTATAGTTTCTTCATCGTGTAATGCTTCTAAACAGCTCTTTAGCATAACTGCACTCATCAAACAGGCAGAGTTTTTATATTTTGGCAAACTGTTGAAATTAGTTTAGTTTTATTTCCATACTTTAACTATTAAACTAAAATAAATATTAGTGACAGCAATACTCCATCTTTATGTGTATTTGAATTCTTAATTGAAGTAGTTAATTGAAGTATAATTCTGTACAGTTCAGTTTCTTGCTTATTTTCTACACGTTCAAGTAGCGTTAGGCTCATTTGGTAGTAAAAGGATATCTCGTGTAACTAAAATAATTTGTTATTTCTGCACATCAGAGTCAGACTGACATAAATCCAATAATTGCGATTTTTTGTACATTAGTGCATTGTATGTAGAAGCCTATTCCTCATTGAGCCATGTGAACGTAACTCTTGAAAAAAAATCAGTTAATTTTTTTTACCAGGGTTAAGATAGGGTTCGTCCCATCCTTTGAGTGCGCCAAAAAAAGTTTTTCCTCTCTCCTGTTAAATTACCTTAATGTGACTTACGTTCCTCTGGCTCTGAGGCACAGATTAATTAATGGAAGTGTCAGGCCAAGCGCATCATAATCTTTTATGCGTATGAAGTCGTTTCTTGTTAGATATTTCATCGTTGTTGTGATGTCCAAGGCATTTTATTGTTAGTTTCCTTTAGAAACATGAAAATGTCACCTTAAAGTTAATCTTTGCTATAGCAGGTTTGCGAAACTTACAAAATATGTCCTAAACATTTGCATAAAGATATTATTCATATAAATTGAATATACAGTATTACCTTTTCCTTTATCATTAATTTTCTATATCAAGTAAAAAATCCACCCAGTTTATAGCTTTTCTGTTGTGTGCGCATGTTGAAACATGTCCATTTATGAAGGCTTTGCAATAGTAAAATTCAGATTTCCTTGAAAAGTTTGAAAATGCCTCTAAAAGCCTTTTTTTCTCTCCAAGGTGGCGATATTCAATATGTAACTTGCCAAACTTTTGCTGAAGTCCAGTAAATGCCTTCAAAAAACTTAACAAGCCGTGATGTACTTTTTTCTAAACAATCACGAACAGCTCATTGTTTTCACTTGATTGTTAAATGACTTCTGTCCTTTGATTTTATTTTTCTAAGCTTATAATGCAGGCGTCCATGTGCTTAGGAATCGAATAATTTATAAACGACCTTGTAGACTTTACACACTTTTTTTAGCACGAAAACAGTATCCAGCACACAACATCCGACATCCACCCCTTAATAGCATTCATTTGAATTTAGACGTCTTGAATTCAAATTATGGTAGCGTTAAAAGCCATTAGTAGTAACAAGAAGCCCAACGAGTAGACTCGAATTGCAATTCGTGATTTGCAAAAATGTAATTTGAATTCAAGATCTCAAAATTAAACTATTTTTATTTCTTAATTTTTTGCTAATACACTCAAAACACAAGTAACTGTCTTTGTTTTTTTACCCAAAGGAAATATTTTATAGTTGTAATTTTGTGACACCATCAAAGAAAAAGACAAATTGATTCTTGGATTGTGTCTTATCTGGAATATTTTTTATGCGTTTGCTGAATGATGAGGAAATTGAGTCCGGCTGGTTTATGTGATATCATCACATTTTTGTTCTCCCGAACCCACGTTTCATTTCATGCAGAAAGTTCAACAAAAAAAATCCACAATAATTAGTGACACATACTACGATAAATTATTAATACATGCCATGTGTCGTACATGATTAAATTATTCTCAAAAACATGAACTAAATGGTAATACGTTTGTACCTATTAGACATGTTTCATTTTCAGAGAAGCTCTTAAACGGTTCAATAAATTGAAATTATAATTAAAATGTTGCGCTTGATAAAATAACATAACAGTTAGCTTATTCGCACAAAAAGTCATTGAAATGAATTTTAAAAATCTAGTTTGTGCTATAAAATGGCACGCTATTACAACAGCAAAATAAGTTTATATGTAATGAAATCTTTTCATCGTAATGAAGTCGACAAAACAAAAAGAGTATTTCAATAATTCCCTTAAAAGAGCAAGAAGGGAAAAAAATTTCAATTAGTCGACAAAATGGTCAGATTTGTTGAAGAAAATGTGAAAACCAAATCTTATGGTCTTAAAAGGAAATGGTACCTGAATTACAAAGTAAAAGTAAGTTTTAATATGTATATTTCTCGTAATAATTTCCTAAGACAGTTGAATTGGGAAAACATAAGTTTTAAAACCGTTTGCTTAAAAGAGCAAAAAACACATATTTTGATCTTATAATTAATTGAGAAAATGGTCAGATTTGTCGATAAAATTCTAGGAAATAAATTTCAAGGTCCCATAAAGTTTAGAAAAAGGAAAAAAAAAAAAAGCGTTCTTCAATAAATAGTTTTCTACGCGATAAAGAATAATACCCGCTCTTTTACGATGCCTTAAACGTGCTGAAAATACTTCTCCTCCTCAACTTCAGACGACATTTTTTCCCTGGCAAACCGAAGAACTCAAAGCACTGGAAGGTATCGTAAGCGTCTCATTTCTTTAGAAAAGATAGTGCTGAAGAGTGCATTCAAAAATCTAACCTATCGCAATGCTCATTCAATAAGAGCAATAAACAAATTTTTCAAAAAAAAAAAGTTGTGCCCTATGGGGGAGAAACCATTTTATTTTCATTCTTAGAAATTTGTTTTTTAGTGTCTCAGTGTCGACAGCCTTCTTAGAAATTTGTTCTTTTGTTGTTTCTCCAGTTGCCAATGGCACTATTTGCCAAATTTTTGCTTTTGAGAGTTTTAAGTGCTTTCTCTTTTCTTCTAAACAGAGTGCTACATAAATCTCAGCCTTTTTTAGTTAGCTTTGAAAACAAACATTGTTTTAACATTATTACCTTTGTTATCAGATGTGTAGCAGCAGCTTGGACAAATTAAGTGTAGCGGTTGATTTTGAAATTACATCAAAACTATCTTCCTCTTGTTAATTTGATAAGAAGGTGTCAATAAAATTATGTTAAATTCATTTTCAATGAACTCTATCTCACAATGTGTCTTATTTCAACATTCCTCAACTAGTTATTTGTCATGCTGTTTTTCATAAGTGTGATTGTTATTTAAAAAAAGGTGTTCACCCATCCCCCTATCACATTTTAAAGAGCCTTTTTCTTCACGCAAAGTCAAAAAATGACATCAAAAACTCGCAAAATTAAAGTAAAAACCTGCAACAACATGATTTTTTTTAATTTATAATTTTATGAATAAAATGAATTAATGTGTCTCCCCCAAGTACCGGAAAAATATTCTGGTAACGAATTTCAACCACAAATGTTGGTTATAAAACTTCAAATCCAAAACAATACTCGTATTTTGCTTATTTATTTATATATATATATATATATATGTACTAAATCAGTACTCTATGTTTCCACACCCGATCACTTTAAAAAGAGTCAGGACAAAAGTTTCGTAAATAAAGCGTAACAACAACACAACAGAAGAAATTATCACGATTAAATACAAGACAAAAGCAAAAATCTAAAAATATTAATCTTAGCACAGGCACATTTTAATCCAGTATTGTTACAGATCAGTTCTTTCGATTATTATTATTACCATCATTAATGTTCAATACATCTACTGATATTTTTATCTGAGCTAGAATTTATCAAAACAATTTCCAAACTATAAAGCAAAAAAAAAAAAAAAAAAAAGTCTTGATCGTTTCTAAAAATATTTTAAAGCAAAACTTTAATCTTACTCTTTTCTTCAAACTAATCTGAATTTCACACAGTTACAAAGTTATGCAGCAAATAAAAGTGTAACTTATCAACAAAATCGATCATATATGGAATTTATTTGGTTCGTGTAACTTTTTTTCACTCTTTTTTTTAGTCCTATAAAAATCGCCTTCTAGTCAATCAATGTTCCGGCTCTCCCTCGAACTTGCAACTGTGCTCACTAGATGGCGTGACATGTGGAAGCTTTATGATGCTCTCATTAAAACTTTTGACGGCTTTGTGACGATACCTGAGCCTGCCCTAGGGAGCACATTCTGAAGCATTGTCTATTTAATTTTCGGAAAACATTTACAATAGCTTTCGGGCGTTAAATAGCGATTGAAATTTGATTGCTGAAGTTTTCAACAGCGAAGGTTCAATTTTGGTTTTCACAAGCAGAAATGATGCTGATTAATTTGCAATTTGGAGGCAATGAATCTGTTGAGGATAAAGAGTTTTTTAATGTTTGGAGTAAAAAAAGAAAAGCTTAATTTTGTAACTTTGAGTATTTGTTTTGATTCTAGAGAAATATTCCGTATAACAAAATACATTATGTTCTTTAATTACTTAAAGGGAAATTGGAAAATGTTAAGGATTTTGGGGAGATTTGACTATTAACTGTGGGACCATTGGACTTTTCCCCCTACATTTTGATACGTAGGCAAATAATTTAAGTCTAAAAGTTTAAAGTTTTCTGACCTGACGGAACGTTACGAAAAATGTTCGCAATGGACTTCTGTCGAAAATTCGTTACTTGTGTGATAGATTTGGAGAAATGTTTCTCCCAATATGTTTTTTTATTTGTCATTTTTTAAAAGAAGTTTACCTGTCTCGTGCAGGGCATTTTTTTATGTTTGTTTAAGACTTCTCTAGCATCTATTCTAGCAAAATAACATCCGAATCAATGGCTGCAACCTTTTGTTTTTTAATGTACTTTGTTTTTCTAGGTTTTTTCTCTCTTTTTATTTTTTATTTTCTTAGCGTTCGTTTCAAAAAGGAACAAATAATGTGACACACCACACAAAATCAGACTGTTTGTCTAGCACGAGTTAACTTTACATTTTATTTAAAAAGTAACTTTTAAAAGAATGTAATTGTTTTCTTTTTTTCCTAAGAAATCACAATTACGTGTGTCATTTTTTTGGTCTTGTTACGTTTTGAAATCAAGTGTGGAGCTACCACGTTTAGGATTGAATCTACTTTCCCTTAAATTGACTCTTTTGATTTAAAATTGTCATATTTAGGCTTTTACGAAGTTAACTGCTCGCCATTTGTTGGGTTAATAAGAGAAGGTTGATAACCAAACAATTCATTGTAATGTTTTCGTGACAAGATTATTCTATACTATGCTCCATTCACCAATATTCAAATAAGTAAATGACTCTTATTTACTTTTCCAAAAAATAACTAAAATATTTGATAATACTGCTTTTAAAAATGTTTCCATTTCTTTTTTATTTTAAAGCTATGTAGGAAAATTAAAAATTCATCAAAATTTTATTCAGAGAATATGCATTTTTAATTCCATTTCAGATTTTTTGCGGTTTGTCATTTTCTTCATTATTCTTGATTGTTTCTATTTGTCCAACTCTGCATTGAAAGTCCTAGATAAGAAACGTACTGCAGTCTACTTTATGATGAAATCTTTGTTTAATATTTTATTGATTCATTTTAGAACATACATATAAATTTCAACTTATCTAATATGTCTAATTAAACAGTATTACCAAAATACTGTTTTTCAAATTCATTTCCCTTTGAGATTATCATTTAATTTGAAAACAGACTAATACTTTTGTTTTAACTCGCTGTGTGATAACCCTCTGTACACAGCAAGTTTTCAAGTTCGAACTTCCCGTAAAAGGACCGACATACAAGTTCGGATTGGATCCTATTAAAAGTACGTATAGTCCTAGCAAGTATATCGATATAAATCCGGACTCTAAGATCACTCCGGAAATAAAATGTCACGATTTTAGCGGTGCAAAGATCCTGACTGCGCAACTACATACACAGGTACATAATCATCGATTTTCATAAATCAATTTTACAAAATCAATAATTGATTTTAAAAAAAAATGTTTAAAAATATTACCTATAAAATCATTTAGACAAAAATATTGGAAAACCGGAAGAAAAGAAATCTCACTATTAGAATAAAGTTTATAAAGTTAATGAGAAGCAATTTGGGTGCATTAATTTTCTTATGTTTTCTCATAAATGCTAACAACCTGTCCTTTTGCTTGTTCATGATAAAACGAAGACATCTTCTAATTTTGTGGTTTCTTTTTATTTACAATTCAGATAAAATCTTATTTTTTAAACTTTTCAATGACAAATTATTTTCTGGCATTTAAATTATTTCTGCCAGTAAATAGAATACTGTCGCAGACGGAAAATTTCAAAAACTTTGTTTCTTATTTATTTGTGGCAAAAAAAGAACATCAAGCATTACTTTTTACAACAATGTAAAAGCTTACACAACGCAAAAATATTTCCAGTTTGTTGTAACTTGATAATTCCTACTTCACAAAAAGCAATCGCTTTAATGACAAATTCTTGACTTAGACAAAAAAAAAATAAACAATCGAAAAAAAAGGAGGGTGCCATAAGTATATTCGTCTCGGTATCAGGGTTCCAAAATCTAGGTCACTGGGCTCCAACTCTGATGGGCATTGATCGCTCGTCTCCGCCACAAGATGCCGCTGTTGTCCTTCTGATTTCGGTGTTGCCATCAGCTGTCGGCGAATGGTAAAGGAGAAACCATGTGCATTCGATTTAAATGATGAATCGTCCTGAATTACATTAATCTTAAAATAAACAACAGCTGGCTTTATAAATTTTATATTAAATTAGAATTTTTAATAGGACTTTGTTTAGATTATGAACTCTTGAAGGGTGCATTAAAAAATTAAAAAAAAAAAAAGAGCTTGACTTTATGATGACACTTTACGTTAAGTTTCAAGTACGTTTAAACATTTTACCTCCGAAAATTCGCACGTTTGTACATTGTTATTGATTTTTAGTTGTATTACAAAGTAAGCATTTCATGCTCCGGAGCGCGCACACAGATATTTCATGCAGAAATGTGTTCAAAAATTAACTCTGACAAAAGAAAAAAAAAAAAGATTTGAGCAAAACTATTGTGCTCAATTAACCAGTTGTGTTAAAGAAGGTCCTTTCAATTTAAAATTATTTTACAGCATCTTGAAATAGGATTTAAATGTTTGAAATAGAATTTTACCAGCCAATAGTAATATTTAAAGTAAAGATGGTTGGATCAAAATTGATAAATATACTAATTTAACATATCAAACATAATCATATTTCTGGAAAGAATAAACACTTTTGAATAACGAAAAATTTGACGATTTTAAGTATACGAAAGAAGTGGTTAGATTGTCTAAGATAAATTCGTTTTGTTTTATCTTTAACAAACCCTTGAAATTAAGTAGTGATAATAAACGAAAGTATAATTTAGAAAATTTCGAATAATTAATGATAATATCGGAGAAAGATATATACAACATTTTAAAGAAATCAAGCAATCTTATAGTATGAATTCTATGACAATACGCTTTACAGTTGATGCTTTAGAAACTAATTTCTACTTTCTACGTCACGTAATTTATAAATTCGAAAAATTAACTGTAAAAATACTGACGATGTCTCCTCCCCCCTAACTACACTAAACATGTACGAATTCTGTACAACTGCACAAAGAAAGTTAGAAGCAAAAAAAAGTCGTTTTTGTAATAAAGCTGAATGTTTTCTTAAAATTATTGTCTACGTAATAAGCACAATATTTCTTAATTGTAAGATCTTAAAATTTCTCCATCTCCTTCGTTGAAAGATAATTTAACACAACACATTGTTAACGAATAAAGTTGAGGCGATAATCTTGCAGACAATTTGGCAGTCCCTAATTTATAAATTAGCAATTGAATCAGCATCTACCCCCCCCCCCCTCCACTCATTTTTATTACTTCTTACTCAGTGCACATTGGGACAAACTATAATCAATTTCTTTTAATTTTTTGCTTAGAAACGAGTTTGCAATACATCTAGCAGCATTTTTTCCCCTCAAGTCATTTCTAAACCTAAGAACAAGAAAGTTTTGATAGTAGCAACCATATCTATATTGATAATATAAATATGAAGTTATAGAAGTAAAACTTCGAAGCAAAGATTCTTTTTTACGTTGCTTTATTACTTAAACTGTTTCTACAACGGAAAATCATGCATTTTTCAATATTTGAAAATAAATCGTTAAATGTACAAAGTATTCCAAAAAAGTATTAAGTGTTTCAAATAAAGTATTAAGGAAGTGAGAGTCAATGAGATGTATGTAGAGGTTTTTAAGCTTTGAGTAAAAAGCGTTCGAAGTTCAAATACTAGGTAGGTTTTTTATTGAAAAGTTTTCATAAATTCAGGGCTACTAGTACCATCGCTTGCTCAAAAAAAGATGATAGTTACTTGTACCATTTGTAATAGTTGTTTCCTTTTATCTTGTAACTATCTTGTAAGTTAAAGCTCAGTTATATCATCGTCTCAGAATAACAGTAAGATATCCAACCCCAGGAATAACAATGAGATATCCTACTGTTGTTCTGAATCGACGATATCCAAAAGTCTAGTTGCAGGAGTCTTAATATAAGCCAAACTATCCCATTAAAAGATATCCCAAGGAAATTCAAAATCAACAATGTATAAGGAAAAAGATTGAGGATTTGGTTACATCGTCAAGCTCTCATTTCGTTAAAAAAAAAGGAAGTCAAAAATCGTTCTTAACAATTACAATCAAACCTTTCTGATTGTTAAAATGGCTTCCTAGAATCTTGATAGTATCACGTAAATTTGCTTTATCCGCGATAGCACTCTCATAGCAGCGAAACTCCTTCCGAATCTCACGCAAGAATTACGTAAATGTGGTTTCACTACGATAATGCTATAATGACGGTAAAACGGTTAGTACATGAAAGCTTCAAAGTCAAAATTTCCAAAGGCAAAAATCATATACAGTCGACTCCCGCTACAACGCGATCCGACTTACGCGAAATGGCTATAACGCGATTTTTTTTACCAGTGAAGAATTTTAAACATAATGCAAATTCCTCGCCCGCAACACGAAAATTTTCGGAAGGAAATCACGGTGTGTAAGTATCGGCTTTGTTATTGGCTACTAAAAATGTTTTTCGTAAATAGATTTTCATCCCTTCAGCATCACTGAGAGCGGAAGTTCCTACACCATACTATAGTATGGTGTAGGAATTTCCGCTCTCAGTGATAATAGTCTGATACATCACTTATACAAATAACTACTTCTCATTTTCCTTTATTTTCCATTCTAAATATGAAAGTCGTTGAAATATAATGACATCTAAGAGCACTGTTTCATCTTGTGAAGATAGAAAGAAAAAGAGAAAGTTTCTGACAATGAAAGAAAAGTTAAAGATTATGTGCTTAAACAACTATAAAATGCGTCGAAGATAGCGCGATAAATAGGTATGAGAGAATCTTCCATATGTACAATTAAAAGTCAAGACAAGGAAATCCGTAAAAGTTCACCGAGTAGTATCTAAGCAAAATGCAAAAATTATGAAAATGGAAGTTGCTCTTGTATTGTGAATTTAAGAAACCAGGAAAATGGGTGTTGCCATAGATTTAAACGTTATAAAAGAACTAGTGAAGCAACTGTATTGTATATTTAAAAATATATCAGAATAACGGTTTGAGATCACCCAGCATAAATCATCATCATCTTCACTTTTTTTTAAGTTACAAATATCATTACTGGATCTACTGTACAGTAAAACTATAGTGCATTTGTTTCTTACTACGTACTGTACGTACCATACTGGTTTATTTTATATCTTTCTTTCCCATTGATCATTTATTTTGTGCATCGTAGCAATATTTTATGTTGAATAAAACGTTTTTTTTTTATTTAAAATAAATAAAACTTCAGTTTTGTATGTAAGAAACAGTAATATATTGTTACGGAATGGTTTTTAACAGTTTGAGGTGGTGTTTACAAGTGTCTAAAATAATGGGGTATGTTTATAAAAGTTTTTACTCATACTCTTTTCCACAACGCGAAATTTCAACTTACGCGAGGAGCAACACATCCCTCGCGTAAGTCGGGACTCGACTGTAGATCCTTTTTACCGTAATAGCACTGTTTTAGCAGAAAAACATATCCAAGTACTTATAAAAATGACACACACACACTAGTTGCGCTCATATTTTACGTTGAAATAGATAGTGCTTAATACATAGAAATAATTATCAAACGTAGCAGTTGCACTCATATTTTACGCATTGGAATGTATAGTGATCATTAATACCATTCCCCTTAATTGATGCATCAAAAAGCTAAGGGGGGTATAAGCACCAAAACAAAAAGAAAAAAAAAAGAAAAGGAAACAACTATTACAAATGGTACAAGTAACTATCATCTACTTTTGAGCAAGCGATGGTACTAGTAGCCCTGAATTTATGAAAATTTTTCAATAAAAAACCTACCTAGTATTTGAACTTCGAACGCTTTATTTTCAAAGCTTAAAAACCTCTACATACATCTCATTGACTCTCACTTCCTTAATACTTTATTTGAAACACTTAATATTTTTTTGGAATACTCTGTACATTTAATGATTTATTTTCAAATATTGAAAAATGCATGATTTCACCTTTAAAAAAAATTAATAAAATAAATAAAAAATAAAATAAAATAAAAATAAAAGCACATTAAAAAGTTCCTCCTCTTAGTAACCGTGAATAAAAAATATATTACAAATAAAATTCTAAAGTATTTTGTCGATGCTGAAGCTAATACAAAATTTTCAAATCGTAGTCATTAGTTTTGCAGTCATGAAAGACAAAACGGAAATTCCGATTTCAAGCACAAATAAAGCACGTTCGTGAAACACCGGCTAACGTCCAATGAAAATCCTCTTCCTAGGCTCGGAAATGAGAACTCTGCTCAAGGAATATGTATTCGAAACGTCCCCTAACGGTTTAACTGAGCAATGGGCTTGAAATTGGAATTTGGATTATGTGTTTCACACAGTATTTCTGGAAAATGCTTTGAAATTCCGTCTAGAGCAGCGATGTAGTGGATATTTCTGCGATGGCTGTCTTAAAAGTCTCGAATGCCGTAAAATTTTAAATTCCTTAGAGATGTTATTCTGAGAAGCAAAATCTTAAACATTTGCGCCGGAGGCACCGTTGCAGAGCGAAAGATTTTAAAGAAACTATATCCGCTATGAGTGTTTTAACTTGCATGCATTTAAAATATGATGCCCTAAAGAAAAAATAAATACTTGAGAACCGTTTCTTTTTACTTCCTTTTACAAAAAAGGAAGCATTGTATTCGCGAAAAAAATTTTCACTCAAAAATCGGCCTTAATTTCCATTTTTCTCGACCCCGAATGAATGTTGAGTTTTTTTTTTTTGACCCGACCACACGAGGATATATGCCTGGGAACGTACAGACACCGCAAATATTCATTTTGACGACCCCCGAGCTAATTACAACGAATTTTCTCGTGACGTCTGTACGTACGTATGTATGTGCGTATGTATCTCGCATAACTCAAAAACGGAACATAACAAGAACGGAATGTCCTAGAAAGTTGAAATTTGGTACGTAGACTCCTAGTGGGGTCTAGTTGTGCAGCTTCCCTTTTGGTTGCATTCGGATGTTAATAACGGTGTCTGTTGCCCCTTTTTGGAGGGAAATTATTGTTAATTTCGATGTAAACTCAAGTGGTGTTATAATTTGTCGGACACTTGGCGATATATCGCCAGTCATTTGGTCACCAAGTTTTGTTGCCAACTTGGCGACAAATTGGGTGATTTTTTTTTTTTTTAGTTTGGTTTCAATTTGGCCTTGTTGGTGATATTTAGAGAATAAACAATTGAATCACATTAAAATTGCCAATAATGGGGAAATTATATTAAATTGGAGTAAAGGGAAGTCATGTGATGCACACATCAGCTCGTTTTTTCTGAAATTCATAATGCCTTTAAAAACTAGCACTTGTTACTTACCCCTAAAGCAGTTTTATTGATGTGTGTAGTTATTTTTAAAAATGAAAAAGAGTAGGAGAAAAAAATTAGTTCGGATTTTGATTTTTAGAAGTTTAAATCACATTGGTGTATCAATACAAAAAATAAATACATAAAAATCCCGTTACAACAAACGACCGCAAATTTTATTCGCTGTAAATGGAATTTCGTTATAATGAAATTCAAGTTATGTAATGGAGATCAAATCCTAAATGAAAATTTATCTCGACGAAATGTATATTTTGTTTTATTGGTATTCGTTGTAACGGGATTTCAATTTAAGTTAAACTAGTGGACCAACCTATCATTTTCAAGTCGTTTCTGTTCTGCAATTATGAAGAAGAAAGTTACAAATGACAATGGATCGGCGAAAATCTTTTGAAATCTTAAAGTCCTCCAAAAGTCAATAGACATTTAAAACCTTGTAGCTATTGAACTATATATATTAAAACGATGCGGTTTATGTTCAAAACTGCTCCTTACCATATTTTTTTCTTTTTGCTTGTAATGAAAAAAAATACATGTATAGCAGTTATATTTTTGATCAAAAAGAAACCGTTAAAGCTCAAATATATTTATTCTTTCATCTAAAAAGTTTCAACTAATTATGTTATTACATCAAGTTTAATAGCATTTAAATTTATTAAAGATAAAACAATTTTTTCACTGATATAACAAAATGAGCATAAAATATCGAGGAATATAAGTTTTTCTTCTACGCTTATGTCAAATTCTCTTGCCTATGTTTTCATAATGCTATACATCTAAAATTTGTCAATGGGGGAGGGGAAGGGACTCTAGTGTTGGTTTTAAATATTTATCTGAAAACTGGACTAACGACAAAATACGCATTTCTAGTTTTATTTTTAAATGGTTACAGTTATTTGTTCTAAACAAATTCAGAGAAACATAATAAAGTTCTTGTTTAGCTAGTTAGTTTTGGCTTTTAGCACCAACGACAGACAACTACAATGTAATGCAAACCCCACTGATCATTTATTTTAACTAAACTCCTAGGAATATTTTACTCATGTTTAGTTACTCCATCAAAAATTATAACGGAGGAGCGGGACAGACTGGCAGATACAGTATCTGCATCACTCAGCCTACTTTAAAATTTTTAATTTTGTAATATTAATATAAAATCTTTTTTTCCTTTTTAGCAATATTTTGAAAACAAATTCCACTTTTTTTGCTGTATTTAAAAAAAAAAAAAATTTACTAGAAAGCTGGCTCAAAATGAAGCTAACCTTATTTGTTGCGGGGCAAGTACAAATAAGCTCAAAGACAAAACAGAAGTATTTCCAGTTGTTTGATATATAAACATAAGAATAAAAGAAAAGGAAATAAATATAAACCAAGCAAGGTATTTCACGTGATAATGATATCAAAAAAAAAAAAAAAAGTCTGCGTAGTACTATTTAACTCGTACTTGGTGGATAGAGAACCATCAGATACATTTCTATTGATTGAAGTGTTTTCTTTAAACTAGTTTTACATCGTTTAAAATCTGCACAAGGCGGTATTTAACTTTAATTCACACCAACTTCCGAAGCAATTTATCAAGCGCGTTTGAAATAATACAAATTATTTTCATTCTAATTTCGTAATAAACGTTTCGAAAGAATTATTTCAATAACCAAGAAACTAGGCGATTCGTTTGACTGTCACAGTTTATTTATTTTTTTTTTTCATTTGCCTTGCTGAAGTTTCCAGAATAAAGCGATCATAGCCCAATTTATCTACTATGTAAAAACGGATGAATGATTTAAAGCTGCTCGTATTTCTGTTTATAAATTTCAAAACAGTAACTCTTTTTGTTTTTTCAGCCAGGCAGGGTTTTTACGCAAAATAGTGCCATAAATTACTTCTTGTTACTTATTCAGGTATATTTATGTAACAAATTTTCAACATCATTGACGAGACAGTAGTAGAGCTTTGACATTCTTGTTTCTAACTTTGTGCTTCGTAAAACACAGAGGAGAGCTGAGAGGAATGAGGCAGCTACATTAATATCACAATAAAGCATAAAATATTTTTTCCTTATCCAAAAGATGTTGTAGCAGCTTTAGGATCTTGCTTAGTTCTAAATTGCTACGTCTACTGGGCAAAATAGAAATAGTTTTTCACATTTCATTTTTACATAAAGGCAGCTGTTCTATTCCTACAGCCGTAAACAATTATTTTGCAAAAAAAATATCAATTGGTATTTAAAAAAAAACGCTTAGGCTTGAACTTCAAATAAATGTACCGATACAAGTGTAAAATGTAGTGCTAAAATTCTTGAAGAAAAGAAAATACTACCTTGTTGGGTGGCAAAAAATCATGTAGGGGAAACTGGGGATACTTGATTCATACTTTAGTTTTCAATTTTTTTTCTCTGCTGCAAATTATCTTTTTTTTTTTTTTTTTTTTTTAAGTATTTGAACAAAGGTAATTTTTTCCTCCATTTGACAGTATTTTTTTTAAGTTTAAATTAAACAAATAGTTTTGGTTAAATACTTTTTTTCAATAATTTCATAAAGGAATCATATATCCCCACATCAAGGGATACATGATCCCTTCATGAGGGATATTTGATCCCACTGAGAAAATACATAGAATTTTTCATTAGATCAGCAATTTATTTATGGATTTTAGTTTTCTACATAATGTTTGTAAAAAAAAATAACACTATTTCTAATTTCCTTTATTAAATTATAATAATGTGAACACAAAATATCATTGTTTTAAATTCCACTAGGACATTTATTAAAAAAAAAGGTACACATTTTTAATGACGCTTTTGATCAGTTACTTATTCTCCAATACAGTTGAGAACAATATATTTTATAAATAAAACTAACAATTTTTTTAAGTAGCGTAATGAAGCTAAAATTACAGAAAATAAAAACAAATGGATGGCAAGCACCAAAAATCAACTTAATATGGTTGTAGAAAGTCCAATAAGCATTGAGAAATGTAGATTAATTATTATTGTATAGATACTAATGCCCATGAATCTCTTTACCTGTGGGTATTGGGTAGCTTACTGTACTTAAAGATGAAACTGTATATCTTTCATGCTTGTCTGGAGTACAACTTTAATTACAATTTTATGAGATACGGTCGGATAATATCGATGTACAAATGGCACGGCACTAGGCGTTTTACACCGAGATACGAAAATGTCAAACTTTAACAGGCAAAAAAAAAGTATGTATATATATATATATATATATATATATATATATATATATATATATATATATATATATATATAATGGGTTATTTTCCCGAAAATTAAGAATTTTAGGAAGTGAGTCAAATTTGTGTCAATATATTCAGACTGATAGGTTTGGATTAGAAATCATAAAATGGTAAAAATATATTTAAAAAAAAATTCGTGAATTTTCAACACTTTGTAATTCCTGAGCTCAACTGTACGTCTACGATGATTTGACAAACCTTAGTTGAGCTAGAAATTTTAATCATTGTTTACACATACCAGACATAAGCGAAGACACACAAATAGATGAAATATTATCATTGACTGAAGCGCTGAAGACCAAATATCAATAAAATTTAGGGGTCAGGGCAGTTTTTATTGTCAAGAGATATTGAAAATAAATCTTGTTATAAACTTTGAAAATGTGCCTTACATAAGCCTAGTTCCCTCTGCCTGCGGGAAGTTAATAAATTGGATTTCCCTGTAAATGTACTTGCGTCCACAAACATGTATAATGGAAAAAAAGTAATAAAAAAGCCACAATGGTAGAGGGGGGGAGGAGTGGTAATAATTCCCATTGCCATCCGGCAGTCCGGCCGTCTCCTCCGTGCGCCCGGGCCCCTCCCAGAAAAGAACCTCACCAGTTCGAAAAGGCTCCACTCGTATCGATCTTGGAACACATTTTGGGCAGCCAGACCCTCAGCAGTTGGAACCGATCCAACCCGAACTCGTTTGCCCAGCGCAAAATACCAACTTTTGCCCGTTACCAAGGTACGTAGGGATAAAAACAGAGATATGTATTTTTTCGTATGTGTGGCCATGGTGAAATTGGACCGCATAGCATGCAAAACGAACCCGGTGAAAAATAATTGATTTTTGTTTAAAAAAAATCACTCCGCTTCTTAATGGATCTGCGATTTTGTTATTTTGTTCGCTCACATTTTTTCCAAATTGTTTCGAATGCGCTGATGTCTTCTGGACGGCAAATGGGTGGCCATAAAATGAATGATAATTACCTCCCCACACTTCGAGAAAAATGTGCTGTTTTGTCACGAAGACAACTTTATTTTCCTTAAAGAGTATTAAGACAGCGTTTGTGAAGCGCACACCTACCAAGAGGTTTCAGCAATACTCCGAAGAATTTCCAAAACGTTGGAAGGTAATGAAAAAATATATCATCAATGGATAGTGGGAAGAATTAAAAAAATAATAATAAAAAAATAAAAAAATAATTTGAATTTTGACATCTTGAATTAAAATTATGTTTTTCGCAATCACGAGTGTGTGTATGTAGGTGTGTGTGTTTGTGTGTGGGGGTATGTGTGTTTGTGTGTAGGGGGTATGTGTGTGTAGGCATATGTGTTTGTGTGCAGGCATGAATGTGTGGGTAGTTGTGTGTATGTGTTTGTCTATGTGTGTGTAGGTGTATGTGTGTATGTGTTTGTGTGTGTTTGTGTGTGTGTGTGCGTGCGTGTGTGTATATTTAGTTGTGTATGTATGCGCGTGTGTGTAGGACATGGATGCAACCTGGAGACGGCTTTCGCTATAGGAGCAGTATCGTGAGGACCCGGTTGACGGTGATGCTGCAGAGGGTGCTGACGGGAAAATAAAATCAAAGGACATCAAAACAGTCAAGTGAGAACAACAAGCAATCGTGATAGCTGAAAAAAAACTAGAATAACTTTTAAAAGAAGTTCCATAAAAAGCTTTTAATAGTTCAATTTTTTCAATAAGTGATGAAATGCTACGCTAATTAGCAATGGCGATGTCATTAATTAAAAGGAAATTAAGAAATGAAGGCATTTTTTACATTATTTAGGTTTATACGTGTTTATATTAAAATAGCATTGCAAACACTTTTTCTACACTCTTATTATACTTAGTAAGATTTAGCAACGTTATGTATTTTTTCTCTCATACATGTTAAAAAATTAATTGCACAACTAATATTTTGTTAAATATTTAAAAAAATATCACAAAGATATTATTTATTTATTGAGTTCAACAATAATTATACCGTATTAAATCATCAAGCAATTAACCATTGAAATATTATTTTAATATCGCTTTTGCCCTTTTCAAAATCAATACTGTCAGGTTGAGCCGTTTCCAAAACCCCCAGTAGAAAAAATACGTATACTTATTTCGTTAAAAAAATGCATAATTCTCTATTATGAAATCCTTTACCGACTTAAAAAAAATACTAATACAGTATTATAAACTTATATACTCAACCAAGTATTTCTGATTTCTTTGCTAAATTCGGGTTCTCGTTAAAACAGGACTCTTTACAAGCGAATTAGACTGTAGTAATTTAAAAATAATTGTAAGCTAAAATGCATTTTTCAATATGCTAAAATAAATTATGAACTAATCATATTGTTAAGTAATTTTAAATAAAGAGTGAAAAATATAAATCCTCTGTTAAAAAAAAATGATTTTTCTGTCTTCTATTGCCTTTAAGTAAACTAATCCAGAAATTATTAAACTCACAACATTATAGTATTTCGTCCAACATTTACTTCTGCAGTTGCAAATTTGTATGTTAAAACCGATGCATATATGCTTTGAAAACATACAAATATATTTTAAAGTGCAAATTAAAAAAATATTTTCAAGTATGTTACAAAAAATGTTATTGGCTTCATTATCCAGAACACACTAAATTAACATGTTCCATATAGTTCCCTAGTTATTATACAGCGTAAGAAAAATAACTTCATTAAGCATAATCTCTTTTGAAACCAATATAATGGGAAATTGTGTTAAATAAGGTTATTTATAGTACGATAATCAATCCATTTGCACGAGTGTAAATGTTTTCCGTATGTATCCGACAAATTTATCGCATGGCTTATCATCCAAAAATACACTTTTCTTCGTTGAAAAAAGGTTTCATTGAAACCTCGAAACACGTGTCTGCTGTTCTTTCGAAATTCGTGCAACTTTGTTATGTTTTCTTCTACTACTCAAATATGTTTCATTCATCTTTGTTATCTCATTTTTAGGCATGGGAATTGTTGTAAAGATTTCTTTCTTTTTTTTTTTTTTTTTTGCACCAGTAGGGGAAAAAAAAAGAACGAAATTTACAAGTAGTTGTTTAGCAATGACAACTACATCCAACATTCTACAGCATTTGTATTAGATGGAAATATATGATCGGCTGAAAATATGTTCGATTCAACAAAAGATAAACCCTGATTTATGCTATCTTGAGGCCCATTTTATTTTGAGTTCTTGAAGACATTTTTGAGAAGATTTATTTTCATTTCATAAAAGCTCTGATATGTGATTAGACTTCGTTGCTTCTGTTCTTTTGAATGAGAAATTCGCTCAACGTTTTAAAGTGTTAGATATTTCAAACTAGGAGGAGTTTTTTTTTTTCTAATCACAAAGAAAAAGAAGGTTCACATGCTTGTTGTATAATTTTTTTTAAAAAAAAAAGGAAGATACATTTAAAAATTATTTTCATGAAGTTTCATGCAAATTACCACATAACAAAACTTGAAACAGTTGAGTATTAAATCAGCAAAAAAAAAAAACTTTAATAGTAACCATTCTAACTTCGTCGCATTGTCCATGATTATTTTAATGACAAAAATGAATTTTTAAATGTGTCACTCATCTGCATTACTTGTTTAAAGAAGGACTTGGATTTTTCCCAAAAGATAGTTTACAAAACTTCCTCTTCTTTCTGGTTAATCAGAATCATTAATTGCTTGAAAATAATATCAACAAAAGTTACTTTTACAAAACCTCTACCTATATTTCTAACAAAATCATTTACTCCTTGTATGGGGAATTGAAACTAACAAAAGTTATTATTACAAAACATTCCTAGTTTTTTAAGACAAAATAAAGTATTGATTCATTAAAGAGGAAATCGGAAGCAGCAAAAGCTACTAATACAAAACGTTTCCTCGTGTGTGAAAAAATAAAACCACTGATTGTTTAAATATCGGCTTGGAATTCACAAAACTTATACTTGCAAACCTTTTCCGGATTTCTGATGCAAGAGAAATTGATGGTTTAAATAGGCACTTTTAATTAACAAAACTCCTTCTTACAAAATTTTTCTCGATATCTGATGCAATTAAAATCATTGATTGTTTAAATATGTATATATTTGTAATTTAAAAAAACGTATTCTTACAAATCTTTTGTGGGTTTATGATTAAAAAAAACATTGACTGTTAAAATAGGCACTAGGAACTAGTCAAACGTATTCTCACAAAACGGTTTTTGGATTTCTGATGAAATAAATCATTGATTGCTTAAATAGGCACTAGGAATTAAAAAAACTAGTTCTTACAAACCTTTTCGGGACTTCTCATGAAATAAAGGCATTGATTGCTTAAATAGGCACTTCAAATCAACAAAACTTATATTTGTAAAACTATTCTGAATTTCTCACACGGAATCGTAGCATTGATTGTTTGAATCGGCACTTTAAATTGACAAAACTCCTTCTTACAAAATTTTTCTGGATATCTGATGCGATTAAAATCATTGATTGTTTAAACAGGTACTTGTAATTAAAAAAACGTTATTCTTACAAACTTTTTCAGGATTTCGGATGAAATAAAATCATTGAATGCTTAAATAGGAACTTAGAATTAACAAAACGTATTCCTACAAAACTTTTCTGAGTTTTTGGATGAATTAAAATCATTTATTGTTTTATAGGCAATTGGAGTTAATAAAACTTATACTTGCGAAATATTTCTAGATCTGTGATGAAATAAAGCTATTGATTCCTTAAATAGGCACTATGAATTAACAAAACTAGTTTAACAAACCTTTTCTGGATATCTGATGCAATTAAAATCACTGATTGATAAGTACTTGGAATTAAAAAAACGTATTCTTACAAAACTTTTGTGGGTTTCTGATGAAAAAAAATCCTTGATTGTTAAAATAGGCACTAGGAACTAGTCAAACGTATTCTCACAAAACGGGTTTTGGATTTCTGATGAAATAAAATCATTGATTGCTTAAATAGGCACTAGGAATTAAAAAAACTAGTTCTTACAAACCTTTTCGGGACTTCTCATGAAATAAAGACATCGATTGTTTAAATAGGCACTTGAAATTAACAAAACTTATATTTGCAAAACCTTTTTGAATTTCTCACACGGAATCGTAGCATTGATTGTTTAAATCGGCACTTTAAATTGCCAAAACTCCTTCTTACAAAATTTTTCTTGATATCTGATGCAATTAAAATCATTGATTGTTTAAAAAGGTACTTGTAATTAAAAAATCGTTATTCTTACAAAATTTTTCAGGATTTCGGATGAAATAAAATCATTGATTGTTTAAATAGGAACTTGGAATTAACAAAACGTATTTCTACAAAACTTTTCTGAGTTTTTGATGAATTAAAAGCATTTATTGTTCAAATAGGCAATTGGAGTTAATAAAACTTATACTTGCGAAATATTTCTAGATCTCTGATGGAATAAAGGTATTGATTCCTTAAATAGGCACTATGAATTAACAAAACTAGTTTAACAAACCTTTTCTGAATATTTGATGCAATAAAAATCACTGATTGATAAGTACTTGGAATTAAAAAAACGTATTCTTACAAAAGTTTTGTGGGTTTCTGATGAAAAAAAAAAAATCATTGATTGTTAAAATAGGCACTAGGAACTAATCAAACGTATTCTCACAAAACGTTTTTGGATATCTGATGAAATAAAAGCATCGATTGTTTAAATAGGCACTTGAAATTAACAAAACTTATATTTGCAAAACCTTTTTAAATTTCTCACACGGAATCGTAGCATTAATTGTTTAAATAGGCACTTTAAATTGATAAAACGTATTCTTACAAAATGTTTCTAGATTTCTGTTGAAATAAAAGCATTGCTTATTATATTAGGCATTGATTGCTTAAATAGGCACTAGGAATTAACAAAACCTGTTCTTACAAACCTTTTCTGGATTTCTGACGAAAAACAAGCATTTATTTTCCAAAAAAGCGACTAGAAAGGAATAAAAGTTACTTTAAAGTTACTGAAGAAATAAAATCATTGGTTTCTCAAAAAGAGATTCGGAATTAACAAAAGTTAATTTTTCAAAATATTTTCTTATTTCTGGTTAAGTATCAGAAATAATTGTTTAAAGAAAGACATGGAATTCACAAAACTTATTCTTACAAAGCTTTTGTAGGTTTTTGGTTAAATAAAAGCATTGATAGTTTAAAGACGGACTTGGAATTAATAGAAACTTCGTTTACAAAACTTTGCGGACTTTATGGTAAAATAAAAACACTGATTATGTAAAAAGACACTTGGAATTGACAAAAGACACATTTGCAAAACGTTTCCCTATTTCTGGTTAAGCAAAATCATTAATGTTTAAAAGAGACTTAGGATTACAGCTGAAGCACCGCAAAAAGGTGAAGTGCTTAACATGGGCGCCAATATGCAAAGTTGCAAGGGGAGGCTCAAATATTTTCCCCATGGTTTAGCTGGATATTTTCCCCGTAGAAACTGATTTCAGGACAGATTTGAGTCATTAAAATTTGACATTTTTAATAACTTATTCATTAATGACTGGAGAAGAAATATTTTTTACATTTTTGCAAAGAAGAAAGTACTAAAAGCAAGGAAGTTCTAATTTCAAAGAGGGGGGGGGGGTCGAGCCCCCCTTGCCCCCCTATATGGGCGCTCTTGGTGCTTAACAAATGTTTCACGTGAATAGGTCAGGAAAGCACGCGCGATTTTCAAGGTTAGAGCAATACCATCCAATGAGATAAACCCTCCCCGACACGTATTTCTATCATTTATTACAGATGAACAGCAAATCGATCGTTTATCCGTCATAATATGATTCGAAAGTCACAGAGCTCTATTGTTATTATGGCCGTGTATTCAGGCTGTATACCTCTCATCTCAATCGATTTTCAGAAGTTTTTCGGTTCTGCTACAACTACACGTTAAATTTAACTTAACAGTGTTTAAAAATCTATTTTGATGAATTCAAATTGTCCAAAATGAAAAAATTAATACATAAATTGAATGAATTTGCCTTTAGAAAATAAAACCTTTAGCATTCTAGGTTTGAAGACATGATTTGAGCATATTGAAATAGTATTTAGTACAAAGATTATCCGATCCCAAAGAGACAAACAAGGAAATGAACTTAAAAAAAAAAAAAAAAGATAAATTAATTTGAATTATGGCATTTTGAATTCAAATTATGTTTTTCGCAATCACGAGTGTGTGTGTGTATGTAGGCGTGTGTGTGTAGGCCTTTTTGAGATGTTTAATAGTTAAATGGGTCTGCTGTTTCCAAAACTGTAATTACTTATCTTATACCACGTAAGGACTATTAATATACTAGGAAAGCGCTGGTCAAAGTATGACGGGTGAAAATTGCTCCTACATTTGAGCAAAGCCATTGCCTGTTTGGCGATATTTTGATACTTAAAATTTTAACCCTAACTCCAGTGGTTTAACTCTTAACTCCAGTAAATAGCGCACATTGGTGACCACTTTTTCGTTTCTTCACTCCCCTAAAACGACAGTCTTACTAGTAAAACTGTGAAGTTACCGGATCCAGTTCAGCTCAGTCAAAATAAAACATTTACCCGCATGTCAAACATTACCAAAAAATATTATCAAATTATCATACTGTGGCGCGAGTTTCATTGTTGGTGACGTCAGGAGCTTTACTCGATCATTACACAAGAAGCTCTCCTATTGCTTGACTTAAACCTTTTTAAATAGCTAGAAATGCTTCCTTTTAAAATGTTATGCTATTAGGAGCTTTCCTGACATACATTTAAAAAAAAAGCACTTTTGACCTACCTTCCCCCTTTGTTGCATGTCACGCTATTTTTCCTTTAGGTATTATTCTTATAAAATGTGTGATGCCACAGTTCTTGATATCTTCTCTCTCCACCATTAACTGTCACTTCATGATACTAGTTAATCAATTTATTATAACGGGGGAAAAATTGACAAGGAATGCATAAAAGTTTCGTGTTTATTAGACAGGCAAAGAAAAGTAATTTTTTTACGTCGTGAATGCAAAATTTATTTTGTGTTACTTACATTAAAACCTTCTTTTTTATCATATATTTTTCAAATGCGTTCCATATTTTGTGAGTTTGTTACTTTGATTTCTATGTAGCCTCAAAACTTAACGTCAAACTGAGAACAGTTTTTAACTCTGAGGTCATAAGTAAGTCAAAAACAAGTCGCAGATCTACGAAAACCCAATCGCTGTTATCCATTGTAATTTACATTTCTCGTTTTACGATTGCGTTTTGCGCAGAGAGCCTCTAGCATCTGCAGAAAACATATAGCTTCGATATTCTAAAAAACAGGGTTTTTTTTTCCGAATATGTATACATAAATAACAACCTCTAACCGATATTTTCCGATGGCAGTGGAAAAAGACGCACACATGCATCATCAGTGTCTATCCGTCTATGGATCCGTGTCTATCTACGAATCATACGCAGCACACGTATCCGTGTTTCATCATTTATAATTAAGATTTTCCAAGTATAAAAACGAAACTTTAAAGTAAGAGAAACCCCCCACTTGAAAGTCGATTCATTATTTTTAACTGCATTTGAATAGAAACTGAAAAAATAAATAAATAAATAAAAACAAATATTGTTTTTTATTAAAAAAATATTTAATTAATTTAATATTTAATTAATTTAATATTTAATTAATTTAATATTTAATTAATTAAATATTTAATTCATTTTTAAATTACTTAGTGAAGAGCAAAAGGATCTAAACACTTAAAATTTTGAGTAAAACTTAGAAAGAAGAAAAGAAAAACAAAGTTCAAAGTATTGATAGGCTTTAATAGAACATTAGTTCTAAAACCTCTCGTATTCTAGTACTACGTACCAGGGTTACCAGTAGAATAACTTCCCCCGAAGCGTATGGCAGTTTTTTCCAGAACTGTGGAGTTAGACTCGGGCTGATTTTGAGGCAAAGGTATCGGAGTCGGGAGTCAATGGTTTAGAATTTCAAGAGAGAAAAAGAAGTTGGACTCTTCTTATTTTCAAACCAAGTTCGCAACTCTGCCAGTGGTTGCGGATCCAGATCAAATTCGGAGTCAAACTGTTTTTTGGGAAAAGGAGTCCAATCGGATGCTTTAAAATTCCTGGAGCCAGAATCGGACATTTTCTATTGTATATTATTAATTTTTGAGAGTTGTTTGTATTATCATATGCTTTGATCTACTGACTTTTCTGGAATGGAGTAGACTTGTACTTTTATATATGTGTTACTACATAATTCAAATATTACCATACAGGTGGAGATAAAAACGGTAAATATGTAGACATTCCACTCTGTCAATGGTGAGAATGGAAAATTCAACGATAGGATTGATGTTTTGAAAACAGTGACATGGAGGTAGCTGTCGTAGGTGAGAAAATGTATTTAGGCTTCAGCTTATGTCGTATTTTGCACAAAAAAGACCAGCGAATATTTTATCTGATATAGTTCACCACTATAGGAACTAGCTGTCTCTTCGCGACGTTTTACGAGAAAACGATTTATTATGGTTAACTCTTGGTAACGCTTTTACGTTTTTCGCAGCACTTTGTGAGATATTAGTCATAAAAAGATTGAACTGCTGTTAAATGTTTGATGCGTCAACCGAAGTCGTCAATACAATTTGCGTGGTACGCTTTAATTTCACCACCTTGAAGTTTCGACATCGCGATCATTCACTATTCACTGTCTTAGATTCATGTTTGCGTAGAGCGAGTTGTAAAAAGAAATAACCATCGTTTTTCAACTTAAAAAAAAAAGAAAATTTACATTGTAAGAAAAAACAGTTTTGATTGGTGTCGAAATTGAAGGCGCTTTAAGACTTTTTCCCCAAGAGAGTCTAAATCGCTCAAAAATAAAATAAAACGAGTTGATGTGTGCATCACATGACTTCCTTTTACTCCAATTTAATGTCATTTCCCTATTACTGGAAATTTTAATGTGATTCAATAGCTTACTCTCTAGATATCACCAACAGTGGCCAAATTGAAACAAGATTTAAAAAAAAACACCCAAATTTGTCGCCAAGTTGGCGACAAAACTTGGCGACCAAAAGACTGGCGATATATCGCCAAGTGACCGCCAAATTGTAACACCACTTGAGTTTACATCGAAATTAACAATGATTTACCCCCAAAAAGGAACAAAAGACCACTTTAGAAACACCCAAATGCAACCAAAAGGGGAGGTGCACAACTAGACCCCAATAAGAGTCTACGTACCAAATTCCAACTTTCTAGGACATACCGTTCTTGAGTTATGCGACATACATACGCACAAAGATACATACGTAACGAGAAAATTCGGTGTAATTAACTCGGGAGTCGTCATTATGAATATTTCGCGTGTCTATACGTTCTTAGGCATTAATCCACGTGTGGTCGAGTCGAAAGAAAAACTCAATATTCATTCGGGTATGAGTAAAATGGAATATAAGGTCGATTTTTGAGTGAAAATTTTTTCGCGAATACAATACGTCCTTTTTTGTAAAAGCAAGTAAAAAAGAACGAAGTATTTATTTTCTTAAATCGCCAACATCTCCACAGTTCTATAAATCTGTGTGACAGATTTTATGACTCGAATGGTTGAAAAAGAAATGACGGACAGAGTGTAAAACACTAAATAAAAATTAAAACCAGCATTAAGAGTGCAACATCCAAATGCTTGATGAAAATTAGGCAAGGGTCGGACTTAACCCGCCGAGTGAGGCAAGTACGACCCTGTAAAGCAGTCCTACAAAGTTAGCTTTTAAAATTCTGGCTCGTACCTTATTTCTTGTATTTATTACAGAATAACCTTTACGAAGGACCTTAAAATTAAACTTTAAAATTTAGTTAATGTAGGGGGATGTGGGGAAAAGGGAAATATTTGAGATCACTGAGCTTTTTTAAAGTAAACAAATTGAAATTTGTTTAAAAATTACAGTACATAAAGAAAAAATATTTTATAATAAAACACTCATTGAAATATTAATTTTTATTTTTGGTAGTGAATTTGTTCCTTCGAAAAAAGTTAAAACTTTCACTTCTTTTTTTCACTGTGCAAAATGAAAAACTAAATATTTTTGAATTAAATATGTTCTTTTCGACTCTGAAAAATACTTTTGATCCATGATAAATAAAAGGATAATTGAATAACTGAAAAGATAAACTAATTAATAAATAAGTAATTAAATACACGAGAAAAAAATAAATGAGTGAAAAAAAAATTAATGAATAAGAGCATAAGTGATTAAATAAATCATAAGGGATTTTTTAAACGAAAGATGTAAATAAATTAGTTAATAAATAAATACGTGAGAGATTTATTAAATAATTGAATGATTAAACGAAATGAACTATTCACTTTACACCGTATGCACTTGACTACTAATGAAAAATATTAAAAATACAAATAAGATGAATGTTAACTAAATAAATACTGAGTATCAATTTTTGAAAATTGCTTGCAATTTCATATGTTTTGATTTCCAGAGGTACTTTTTTCTAAACTTGAATAGACTACATATGTTACTACATACTTAATATATTACTAGGTAAGTGGGGCTAAAAGCGGAGTATATATTTCATCATTTCACTTGCCCAGCTATTTCACTTTGCCCCACATTCCCCGACAAGATTTTTCAACAGAGCATCATCATATGAACTGTGAATGTTCGAGTAACCTTTTCACAACTTTACCTTTGAATTCTTACCTAAGTAATTTACTTTCTTTGAGGCTTAATTCCAAAAAATACTGAGACATTTAACTTTATTTTACCCAAACTAAGTAGTTTGTGCCTATCTCCCACTTTGGATGGGTAAACTATCTGGAATTTCGTTCAGTTTTTTCAGTTTTAAACAGTACTTTTAATACAAGTAGGTATTATATTTCTAAAAACCTATCAGACGCAAAATTTAGTTTTACTACAAGTATCAGTTTTTAGAGCCACATATGTTTTAAGACATCGTACCGTTTTTCTTACAAACCACATACAGTCTAAGCTTTCATAAAAGAGACACTGGGTTTCTTAACAAATGAAACTATTACAGTCAAACCCGTTTAATGAAATAGCTATTTTTTTTGACGAAAAATTATTCTAATATGCGGGATGTACTATTATCCAGGAAATGCAAAAGTACGTTACAATGGTTTGGTACATTGAAAATGTATTACATGAAGCGATATATTCTTCTAACCCAAGAGTTCTCAAACTTTTAGACATTGTGACCCCCTTTTTAGACTAAGTGTTTTGGCGACCCTCCAAAGTTTTAACTCTGTCCAAACCCTAAACCAAGAACTGAAAACAACACAAATGGTCAAATTTTATCCTTATAAACACAAGTAACTAGTAAAACAAACATGAATTTTTGTCTTTTAAATTATTTTATAAGAGACACTAGTAGACTTTACTGTTTTTATAATCTTGCAGTAGTGTTATGATAGTTATTGACTTAGTGCAATGTTTTTAATAAAAACACATCAGTAAATTCATTTTCTTTAAACTTTTCCTCCACATCCCGCGACCCCTTTGGACACATCCTGCGACCCCGTTGGGGGTCGCCATCCACCTTTTGAGAACCCCTGTTCTAACCGATATTTCAATAAGCAGTCTCCACTGTATGCTCAGAATGTCCAAAACGACAAGTTCTAAGTTTTATCTGCAATAATTCAATCTGAAACTCATAAACCAATTTGCTTTTAATATAGCTAAAATAATTTCACATTCAACCCAATTTGCATATCAACTGCAAAATTTCGCTAAACTTCGCTCCTCGCACATGTTTTTCTCCTCCTCGAAACTTTTCATTTGAAAAGAGTCCATAAAGTTCAAAGAAACTCTCACGGACATAAAAATAACATCCCCGACCATATTTAAACTTGCCCAAGGGTAAAGATCATGCAGAACAGATGAACACATACATCCGTGAAAAGAAATTATCGGAAAAGAACTCCCGGAAAATTTTATCTTTCGGGATCAGGAAAGATACATCGAGAGGAGGGAAAAGAAGGAAAAAACTATCCAATGAGGGAAAGTGTCTGCCAGGATTCTTTCTTTGGTCTGCGCAGCATCAGAGAGGATCCACGATTGAAACGGAAGAAAAGTGTGCAAGGAAAACTCCCAACGAAGAATATTTTTACATCACTTACTGACCACGGATTTATTTATGGCCGCTCGCTCTAAGACTATGAAGTAATTTTTCCCTAGCCGAGGATGGTGCTCGGGAATAATAAAGCTAAATTTTCTTCGAATTACTTCCGGAATAGAATTGGTTCGCGAAATGGGAATAGATTTAAAAACAAAAGCAAAGTAAATGAATAAAAGAAAACTGGAAAGCTATAAAGAAGATATTGTTTTATTTATAGGGAAATTCTGAACAGGACCCGGTAGTGATTTCAAAAATTTCCGTAGAAGTACATTTGTACGGCTATTGTTAAAATGGAGGTCAGTACAGACAGAGCTGGGCCTCTACTTTGCCGTAGGCTGGTAAAAGGCAAAAGCTGCAAAATCTTCATTTTCCATTTTTTTAGCTTTTTCATCATCTACAGTAGACTCTCGTATTATGCGGGGGTTACGTTCCACGGAAATGCCGCGTAAATCAAAACCGCTTAAATTAAGACTTAATATTAGTTTTAAAATAGGAGGTTTCGTAGATAAAAAAAAAACTTCATTCTAGTGATGACTTATTGTATAATAAGTTTAATGTGAACTTATATTGATTTCTACGACCACAATGCAAAAAGAAAACCTAAATTAATTTCGTGCTCTGTTTATAAAATGGAGTTGGCTAGATAGTTTTTTAGTTAGACATTTAGAAGTTTTCTCTGTAGTTCTTTGCAGAGCGTTAACGCATCCATGATCACTTGCGTCGTTTCCATGATAGAATCTTCCTTCACTAGCAAATCAGAAAAATCATTTCTATTGCCTAGGAATGACTCAAAATTTTCAATGTGAACGTGTCACCGATGTCAATATCCTCGTTGATTCTGTCCTCCTTTGTCACTCCTTAAAGCTCCTCTTCCTGTATGAGTTTAATAACTTTATTTCCTGAAAGAACTCTGGAACCTATCGCATAAAATGTTTCCAGCCCAAGATCGATTATTAGCACGCCAAAACGCAGTTTATTACGTGTAATCTGCGATTTTTAGGAGTTTGGATTTTGAAAGAGGGAAAATTCTGTTTGCATTGCCGCATCCGCGTTAAACCGAAAATCTTCCGCGTAAAATAAAATAAAGGTGTCAAATCTTAAACCGCGTATAATCGAAACCGCGTAAAATAAACCCGCGTAAAACGAGGGTTTACTGTATTGTACGTTAGCTTTATTGTACAAGCTTGCTAATTTGTTTTCCGTTGGAAAAATAAAAAAAAACTTGATTCTCCAACATTTCCTTATTGTTAGTAATGAATCCAAAACGCGTTTCTTCAAACACCTCGACAACTCATTTCTTCAGATACTGCCGTCTACCTGCCCACTGCAGTGCTACCCTCTTAACAAGAGTTATAGACTTGAAAAAGTAAACATTCATCTCAGAGCATATTTCGAGTACTTTACTTCGTCTTTTCTTTTAAACTAATTTTATCTGATTATTGCAGATGTGATTTCAATTATTTATTTTACTTGAGGGGGGGGGGCAACCACAAAGTATGTCATGCTTAGAAAGGGAAATGTTTCGTAAAATTGTGACAGTTTGTGACAAGGGGGAGGGATGGGTCAGTAACGAGTGTGGCACACAATTTTTATAACAATATGTGTGAGGAACGTAGCGTGACTTGTGACAACAAGGGGTTAGGGGATAAGGTGAAGGGTGACAATTTGCGACAACAGGCAGTAAGCGGGATGAGCATTTGCGAAATTGTGACAGTTTGCGACAAGATTGCATTAAGCGTCACATCAAACATTTTTATAAAACAATATGTGTGAAAAAAAGAGCGAATCATGTGACAAGGAGAGGTTGGGGGTAAGGTGAAGGGTGACACTTTGCGACAAAAAACGGAAAGAGGGGGGAGGATCGAAAATGCTGCAAAAACATGTAAAATCATTTACGGACAGCCCCTGGCATAGTCTCGTATATTGGTAGCTATATTATAACCCAAGATTATAATAGATAAAAAGGAAGCGTCGCAATAAAAATATTGAGCTAACCCCCTTTTGGGAAAACTAAGTAGTGAAGACAACAATTCTTGGGACAAAGTAACAACTAGTAAAAAAAAAAATACATTCTGTTATTCAATTTGTAAAATAATTTCGTTTGAAATCCATTGACTAAAAGCACTAATTATTTCCTATACGAAGACAAAAACACAAATAATGTAATTGCTTTGGTATACATTAAACATGAAACCCGATTTTATCAGTCAGTTTTTCTAAATTTATAAATTTTAACTCATGGTTTATTCTTTAAACGCAAATCAAACATTCTTTGGTGACAAAAAGATTGTTTGCGCAACAATTCAAAATACAATTTTAACAAAGCCAAAGAATTTTAACTTCATGCATTAGATTTTTTGGAAAATGTATCTTAAGAATTTCATTTAATCAATTTATGATTAATATGCACCAGTTCTGGAAATTTGAAAACAATGCTTTATTAACTAACGAAATCGTTTTTTCCCCCTTGAAAATACTTTTTCTTTTACCTATGCTTGTTTCATAAATTCCTCTCGCATCATTTAAAACTAATTATATAATCTGTAGACAAACAGCAAACACCTAAAATATGAAGTGTTTTATGAATATATGCACTTAATACGTTTATCTCCTTAAAAATGGCTCTGCTAATTTAAAGATTAATGTTAAACTTTGTTTGTGAATAGTTTCATTTTAAAAAATACACATGATTTTCTTTTGAAATACATTAAAAGTTTCCGCTTGAAGTTTTTCTACGTTGCAAGAGTCTAAAACTCTAGCATTATAAAATGTGATTACGATATTTAAGAAGATACTGTAAGAATTTTAACTCTTTCACTGTTAATTGTTTTTCGGCGAAAAAAATGCTAGAATACCTTGATGTATCAACGTGAAACCAAATATTGATTTAGTGAAACACATTTCTTCTAGTAGGGAGAATTAGGGCAAAGGGAAAATATTTTTACAGTTTGCAGCACCACCTAACAAATAAACGTTTTAACTAATTTCTTAAACATGCCGTTGATTAAAATCAAGCAACAAATAGCCCTGAAAAGTTGAGAAAATAATAAAAAAAGAAATTTTCAAAATTTGATTGAAACATAATATAATATTTTGTGGTTTATCAAAAATATTTTTTGCTAAGAAAAAAAAGTTTTGTAATTAGCATTTTAAGTTAAACTAAGCATTTTCAGTTTAATTTTATTAGGGTTCATTTGAGATCTACCTCTGGCGAGTGTAGTACTTATTTAGTTAATATTAATCATATTTTGATTTTAAATGTTTAATAAAACTTGTCAATTTGAACTCAGAACAAAGTGAATCTGTGAATTTCGTTTACTCATTCAATCTTTTATTGAATCAGTTACGTTTTCATTCATTAAATAATTCATTAATTTTTCTTCATTCTTTAACTCACTTATTTTCTCATTCATTCATTATATTCCATCGTTTATTTTTTTCATATATTATTCTTTTATTTATATATTTATTTTATTGTTTTATTACTTGCTCATTTATTCAACTATTTATTTATTCATTTAATTAAAAGTATTTTTAATGCTCAAATAAAAAAAAAAATTTAAAAATATTTTACACTTTAATTTGGCTCATGCAAAAGAATTCTACTTTTTTTGAATGTACAAATTTTCTGCCAGAAATTAAAAATAAACATTGTAGTAAAAACGTTAAATATGTTTAGTAGTGAAAACAAGACCAACCAAATACGTATGAGTACAAACACTCAAAAGTTTGTGTTTAGTTCTTTTTATGTCCATAAGAGTGAATCGGGAATATTTCGAAATAGCGTTTCTTCTAAATGCATTTAGATTTCTATCCTTCGTTATGAATACATGATTGAACAAAACGTAAAAACTAAGACCTAATTATATCTTCCAAAAGGGCTTCGATGTTTCACTGACGAAAAATGTTAATTCACTGAAACGAGACGAAGCGTAATTATGCAAGAATATTTTATTTCAAATTGTCTTGTACCTGTTTTTAAAGAAATATTAAAATTACGAAACGCTCAGAGGCTACACAGTGAACCCTAGAAACATGTTTAAAAATTACGAAATCTGTCTAATTTTATTAGTTTTATAAGTTTGTTATGCATTCGGTTTTCCTCGATTATACATATTAAAATTTTAAGAACGGCAACGATAACACAAGAAGTTGGGCTTTGACTATTGCTGCACCTTTTGCACTTTGTTATCTCATAAGCGAATATTTAAGTTAATTGAATAAAATAGAAAGTCTCATTTTAAACATGGTTATTCTTACTTGGTTTAGGGTGCTATTTAAAATTCAAAAGAGAATGTTATTGTTTAATGTTGAACGACCTCAAAAATTTCTCGTAGGACCTCATAATTATTTTGCAGAAATTATAGAGTGTATACTAAGGTGGTTAAAAAATACATGTAAAAAACGTTTCTCCTAGATAACAGGACACCACTCAATATTTTTCGACTAATGGATAGCAATACACTGAAAGAGTTTTAGCTTCCTATTTCAACTGAAAAAGGGTGCTCAACACCCTCCCCTAAACATGAGGTTAAAAAAATACATTGAACTGAAAAAACAATGTTACATATTATAATATACACGAATAATAAGCATATACATTGCAGAAAAGTAATTATTTACAAAAAAAAAAAAAAAAAACAGTTGGGGAAATTAATTGTTTCTAAATTTCTTTTATTTTCTACGCTACGGCTAACGTTAAATTAAGAGGTCATTGAGCACCCTCTTAACATTTGAGTAAGAAGCAATAACTTTTACAGCATAATACTATTAGTAGGCCTCAAAAAATAGGAGATGTCCTTGACTCCAACTGAAAAACAGTTTTTGAACCACCCTAATGTATGCCCGATATAGTAACCCGATATAGTAATGTAGAAATTGTCAATTTCTTAAAAATTGCACCGTTTCCGAAGAAATTTCTTAGAAATTAGAGTTTCTCCTAAGAAGTACCTTTAGAGAATCAGTTAAAGTAGAAACATTATAATGTGAAGAAGTAAGTTACCGCCCATAAGGGCTAAGGCATGATCCTCCCAAAAATTTCCCCATTCGGGAAATTTTGTCCGACTATTCGGCAAAATTATCATCACATGGTTTATTTTGATTTCGTTTAAAGATAACTTTTTTAGGGTATTTTCTACATGGGACTTTTTTTAAGCGGTCCCCATCGACCGCATAAAAATAATTGTGTTGCAAAAACAGCTTTAAATAGCTACTCGTGAAGTTTCGAAAAAAATTTTTATGCGGTCCCTATCCACCGCATAAAAATAGGTTTGGGTGTATATGTTACCGTTGAAGTATATAACGCAGTTATTTTATAGAATACCTAATTATTCCATGAAATAAGTGATCGTGTCCATTAAAGTGTGTAATATGTTATTAATTGGACAATTTAACTAGTTATTCTATGAAATAACTAGGTATTCTATAAATTAACTAATGAGAGACAGTTACAGTGTAAAATAAACAATTTATCTAAAATGAAATAACTATATATTCTATATATAAACTAATGGTAGACAATTAAAATGACAAAGAAGCAATTTATCCAATTTATGCAGCATATAAATGGTATTCATGGAAGAGTACCATAATATTATTATTTGTTACAACAAGGATTACTAAAATGACAATTGGAATTACAAGGAACATTATTTCTAAAACAAAAACATTGCGCCAACACGCTATACAAGTTCTCTTCCTATGACTTGGAATAGTTCATAAATACAGTAGGGGTGGAAAGTAAATGTATTTGTGTGTCGTGCAAGATATATGATATAGATTTTTTCCCCTTTAACGGGCTGCAGATCGTTATTCTATGAAATAACTAGTTAAACCACGAAATACAAGAGAGTTTTACACTTTAACGAACACGATTAGTTATTCCATGAAATAACTAGGTTTTCTATAAAATAACGAATTTCATACCTTAAAGGTAACATATATATATTTAGAACAATTCTACCGTGTGAAGGTAAACGGCAGTAACTGCAAATTTTTCATTTTTTTTTAATTTTTTTTTTTTGGATTTTTTGTTATTTATTGTACGTTATCTTTATTGTACAAGTTCGCTTATTTAGTTTCCGCTGAAAAAAGGCGCGAAAAAGACTAGTTCCAACATTTCCCTATTGTCAGTGTCGAAACTAAAACGCGTTTCTTCAAATATCTCGAAAACTCATTCCTACAGATACTGCCGTTTACCTGCGCATGGCAGAATTATGGTCGATCATGGGTACGGGACTTAAGTTAGAGTCTCCCTTATCCATTAAGAGAAGAATAATCAAAATCGGTTCACTAAGTGAGACGCTGTGAGCTAAATAAAAAAAAAATTGATAAAATCAAAAATTTTTTTAAACCCCGATTTAGTTGCAACTGTAGAATCAAGCGAGAAAATTGAAAATCCTTTTAAAAACCTTATACTATTAAAAATCAGTTACAAGTATTTTATTTGCAATTAAATAGAAACTGGCAACAGATAAAAATTTTAAATCATTGCTTTTAATTTCCTTGTCGACCAACAATGAATTCGGTTATCAATCGCGTGAATAAAGGTTTAACCGTTATTACAATCGGCTTTTTGAAAAACGTTATAAGTCGAATTCTATGAAACATGGAAGTTCCAAACACATTCTATCAGACGTGTAAAAAATGTTTACTTTATTTTGGTATTAAGTTTTACAATTTTTAACTATGTTTTCACTGCAAAAATCGCGAAAAACCTTTTATAGGTTTTTAATTAATATCTTCGTTAATTAATGTCATCCAAAGATGCAATCTAGCTACGAACACTCTCGATCAACTCTCCTTTCGAACGTTTTTTTTTTCTTTTTTTCAAAATCGGTCCATCCGTTTAGGCACTAGAGTGCCACAGACAGACACACAGATACACAGACACGTCAAACTTATAACCCCTTTCCTTTGTGTGTCGGGGGTTAAAAAGAAAACGGTATGAATTGAATTGTCTCCTTTTTGAAGTGGGTTAAAAAATCAATGTCCTTGAACGTCTGAAAAGGAACATGCGAAATTATAAGGACAGGATAAGATGAGTGACTGCAGGGAGAAAGACAAGGAGAAACACTTGTCGTAAAAATGATGTTCAAACACTGCAAGCTCGATCATTTCAGGCAAGTTTCTTTTTTAATCTCTTACAATAAATTTTATTTATGCCACGGATAAATGTCATTACTGCTACTTTAACATCTTCACAGCAATAATCCCCAGAAAACTACCATCAAAATAATTTATATATAATTTTTCCAGGCGATGAAATATTTTTCACATCGAGTATTCAAGGAACGAGAGGGGAAGTATGTTTTAAAATAATGAAAAATATAAGAGAATGCGAGGGTAAAGTGAAATGGTAAAATATTTCACAGTTTGCAACGTCACTTATCTAGCTATATTTAAACTATGTTCTTAAACATATTGTTGATTCCAGTCAAAAAATAAATAGCTCTTAAGATGATGAAAAGAAATAAATCATTTTCAAAAATTGATACAAATATTGTAATATCTTGTAGTTCATCAAAAATATTTGTCATTACAAAATAGTAGGAGTTTTGTAAGCAAGATCTTAACGATAAATTGAGATCTATTGATGTACAATGTATTACTTATTCAGTTAATATTAAGCATTTGTTTTTTGGTATTAAATGTTCGTTGCAATTTAACGAGTGCACGCGGATAAATTGGATTGGGTGCAGTGAAGTAAGTTCATTATGTTTACTTATTATCTCCTTTATTAAATTACTTTCGTATTAAGTCACATTAGCTCCTCCACTTACTAATTCAGTTATTTAATCATTTATTCACGCAATTTACCATGTTAAAATATAAAAAAATTACGTTTTTAATGGAGCAATATATCTGTAGCTCCGAATCTTGCAAAGAGTTTAGTTTACATGTTCATGGAAATCAGGATCAAAATCCTGCTGAGGAAAATAAGTCACCCAGAAGCATATAAGTAACGTTTACTCTGCTAGAGACCATGTGAAAATTTGGAGACTACTGATTGGCTACCACTTGAAAACGTCATCCATTTCCTGGTGGTTTGCACCCTCTAATTATTGTACGATTTCGAAACAAGACATGTCTTCTAGTTTTTATTCCAGGGAAGGAGGTAAATCAAAACGATTTAAACGTGAATCCGGAACTTCCAAGGAATGAAACTTGTTCAACACGTTGGATGAAGGAAAAACATGGCCTACATATTTGTATCGAATGGTAAATCAGCAGTCTCAAAATTATTACAAGGTCCCGAGCAGAGTGAAGGTTGTTTATATGCCACCCAGAAGCTACATTTTTGACAAGTTTTGAATCGAAACCATGACCCTACCGATATTCATACGAATCTTTAACTAACTGAGCTGATGAAACCCTGTTAGAGGGATGCTATATATTAAAGCAAGCTTTAATTTAAAAAAAAAAAAAAACAGAACAATGTTTTTTTTTTGGGGGGGGGGGGGTCAAAAAACAACCACATTATGAATTTTCTGTTCGTTTTTCGACAAAAGCGGTGCAAAATTTCTTTATAATGATGCCTTACCCCTGGAATTCGAAGAAATGTTGAGAAAGTTATGGGCGCTACCAAAAAAAAAGTCTTCAAAGCCTTTTATAAAAGATGCTTTGATACACTTATAGAACATTTGAAAGATTTCCTATTGCACAGAATATGAAATTATTCACAAGCGTTCTAATGCTTCACTAAAGAAAAGTCCAAATCAGGAAACTTATAAGACCCAAAGTGAAATATCTTCTGTTACCATACTCCCCGTAGCAGGAAAGTATTTGTAATATTGATGGAATAGGAAACAATAGAAAACTTTTTTTGCGTTCAGAAAAAGTTATATTATAAGAGCGTAAAGAATAAAAACACTTAACCTTGGAATCTGTTAGATCTCCTGGAAGAACTGCTTAGCATCATCGAACCAAAGAAGAAACGAACGAGAAGAGAACTGCGATTTTCTTCCAAGAATACACTTAATGGCATTTTCTGAGGGTAGATTTATTTATGCATGCTGAGAAACGAATCCGTACCTAATGTGACGACGGATTTCCCTCTACCTTTGCTAAATAATAAAATTAAATTTTCCACCCTGTTCGTTTTGCAAAAGATTCCGGCTTAAGTAACGATAAAGAAATAAAAAGTAATTAAAAGAGAGCAGAGTAGAAGCGTCATTTCGACGAGAAGATGTAATAGAACGTTGGAGGAAGATAGAAAAATGAAGCTAACCTGGCTTAATTTTATTTTCTCTAATAAGTTTTATATCAAAAAGGGTGTCACTACTTGTCAACAAGAGAAGTTTAAGATAGAATACAATATTTAATCGCAAGAATATTTGTTTTATAAATTATATCCAAAAATTCTACTTAAGTCACTGTTTCTGAAATTATGTCAGTAGACTTCAAGAAAATTAAATACTGCAAGCAGAATAATTTTTAACGAAAAGTTATGTAGCAGAGAAACACAAAACAATAAAATCAACGAAAAGTAGAAAAGAAAAGATTTGCATTAAAATCTAAAAATGATTTCATTATTTTTTAAGTTAATAGAAAGAGTGTTGTACCTTAGGACACTGCTAATTTCTAAGAATCTATTTTTAGCAGCCACGTTTTTTGTAATCTCTAATAGCATCCTTCACCACTGAAAGGTGCCATAGTAAAAATCAGCATCAAATGCATTAAATTGACCCTTTTGTGAGAGAGAAAAAAATGACTCAAAAGTAAATATTTTCTTCATTTCCATTTCATTTTCTGTTTTTGTAAATTTAATCAACTGAATTTTGTTTTGTTATAAAAGAGAAGTACGTTAAATATTTTGCTTATGAGAAATTAATGATAGTGCATCTAGATTGACTACCATTTTGGTTTTACTTAAACCACCTGGTGATTGGACAGCTAAACATATTACACCTTAGGATACGTTCCAAGGCACAAATATGCCTGGTTCCAAATATGCATGGTTCTAAATATCCATGGTTTTAAATATATAGCATATATGCATGGTTCTATGTGCATGGTTCCAAATATACGGTTCCAAATATGCATGGCTCTAAATAATTAAGATATGCTTAGAAACATGGAACAATATTCTAATCTTATGTATTCTTTTAAGCACATTTAAAGTCAGATAATAATTCATAATTAAGCGTTCATAATTTAATTCACTACCATGATTTTTTTTATTTTTTTTCTGGTGCAAAATTGGTTCAAGTATATGGCTGTTTCCTGAATCATGAAGGCTTTTTCATACAACAGGATTTGTCCCAAAGTACAGTAGGATGTTGTACCTTGGGACAGTTTGGAACTTTTACTTTAAATCGCTGCCGTATGTTGAGATATTTTAATATGACTTTTAGATTTGAAATTTGATTCAAATAATTGCCGTTACAAATTAAAATATGAAAAGTATACCAAGGTACAACACTCTCCCTTATACTACATTTACAAAAAGAACTTCCTTATAACGTATTTTGACCGACTTTGATACTTTGATATTGCAGAATAAAGTATTGAAAAATGCTAAAATCGTTATCTTACCCGCCTTTACCCTATCTGCTAAAATCTGATTTCATACAAACCGAAAATACCACATACTGCTCACTTATTTTGCCAATAGGCTGTTGGTATATCTTTACATAAAAAACAAAAGCGTTCCTGATCTGTTTAATGTCACAGTAGGTTTAATAAATCGTGATCCAATTTTTAATTATGTGGTAAATGACAGCCAATCAGTGAGAGAGTGGCAACAAGAATAACTCTTACTCAATTTTTCAAAACCACTAGCATGCAGCAGACGAAGTGAATACGTCATTACACCTAGTGGTTGCAATACCGGTATATCGGTACACTGAACACCGGTATTTCGAGCAATTTCGCAATACCGATATTTGCTGAGATAAAATACCGATATTTCCGATATTAGTTGAAAATAATAAATAGTTTTAATTAAAGTATTTTCGATGTAACCTATTAAATATCTACTTATATTTTTTTTAATGTACATATTTTTTCCATGATACAGAAACAAAATCTATTGATATAAAAATTTACCCCTTCCAAAGCACAAACTAATAGAATATCATAAAAAAAAAGTTGCGGAAAGATTGCAAAATCATAATGTCATTACTAGATGGTGAGATGAATCGAATTTTCGTACGTTTTTGTGCTCCATTTTTTTACTTTTTCCATTTCCCTGATCACTCACTTTCCCTTTTGTAAAAGTTAATTTCAAGTGTAATTTTAAATGCATTTGTTCCATGAACAATTTATTCCAACCATTAATTTCAGTAATACTTTATGATTTCTTTCTCAATTATTTGTCTCAACTGTACTAAATTTTGACTAAAACTTTCTCTTGTTATCATAACAAATGGTAATTTGTTGTTACCAGTATTGGTTCGTTGTCCTGTCTCACTATTTGGCTTTACACTTGTCGAGATAATATTTTTAAATTATATAGTGCCTTGAAAAATTGAGTAGATTTAAAGCATAACCAATTGAAGCATGTTTTCAGATAGTTACATAAATATAATTGTAAGGAATTTTGAAAAGAAAGCAAAGACCAATAAGAGAAATTAACAAAATCAATTTTTATCAAATTTATCGTTATTTTCAAACCAAAGGACTAATTTAAAAAAAAAACACTAACCACTCCTGCTCAAGAGAAAATGATTTTAATATCGGAAAAGTATCGTCTCTTGAAAATAAATTACAAATAGCTATAAATTAAAGAAAAAAATAAAATAATAAAACAATAATAATACACACAATACAAAAGGAACACACACACATAAAAATGATTCATACAAACCCAACACGCAAAGACACCGAAGAATTTGAAGATAAAGGACTTGCAGACAATTAGAGGAGGTGTATCGCGCATTGTTAACAGTACCACCGACCTGCGTAAGTTCAGAAAGAGTATTTTCAACTGTAGGAAATATGAGCACTGAAATGGATGCCGGGCTCAGAGACAATTCAATAGATGCATTATGTTTTTTTACTATAATTGATTTTTTATTAGAACATTTGCTCCTTTATTTTATATTTGTTCATGATACGTTTTCATAAATACCATTTATGAAATGTGGCAACAAAACTATCTTTTGAAGCATTTTTTTGAGAAATTTCAAATACCGGTATTAATACTGGTATTTCGGTATCACGTTTAAAAAATACCGAATATCGGTATTGAATTTTTGGTCCGGTATTGCAATCCCTAATTACACCCTAAAGAAATTTAGAAAGTTTATTTCAAAAATTTTCAGTACAGAAAACGCATGGGTAATGTTTAAATACTAAAAACTTGACTTCAAAATAATGTTTGACTTTATTGGAAACAAATAAAATTTAAAACTGGATGAGCGTAAAAGCATAATATTTTACAGCATCGATAGACTCCATTAAAAGCAAAAGTTATTACGTTATAAATAATAGTTGAACAGTTTCAATAGACTTGGTTTTATTTAAGCTCTTTCGCACACAAAACATGGGACTTAGAAAGTTACGTTTAAGCTCAAGGCAAAGAACCAACTTTAAAGGAACTCTAACAAGTTATGACGGTTGAAAGATCGAATGATGTTCTCGATATATTTACGATGGTAAAGTTAAGTCTTTCTTAGATTCAACCGGTGTTTCTATTTCATTTTTTAAACATTACTTTGAATGTTAAAAAAATAATTAAGTTCTGGTACTAAAAAAAAATATTTTTTTTGCGAAGTTTACATTTTCTAAATAAAGAAGTATCTACTATTCTTAAGTTTCTTCCTTTTTGGTGATTTTACCAAAAAGAAGTAAGAGCGCTTAAGTCTCTTGACGCTGCGTTACTGATAATAAAGCTGAAAGTCTGGATATCTGTCTGGATCGTTGTAACGCGCATAGCCTCTATACCATTTAGCCGATTTTTATGAAATTTGGCACAAAATTAGTTGGCAGCATGGGGATGCGCACCTCGAAGTGATTTTTCGAAAACTCGATTGTGTTCTTTTTCTATTCAAATTTTAAGCCACTATTGGAGGATTTAATTTTTCTGCAGCAATACCGAGCGAATTATCAAAACATGGACGAGTAAGTTATCATACCATGGACGAGAAAATTAACACAGCATATTGGCTAGAAATTCATCAACCATTATTTGTAAATACCAGGCGAACTAAATGACCTTTTAAATTTCAACTGCGTACAAAGCCGTGCGGGTACTGCTAGTGTTAATATCAAATAGTAGAGAGTAAGTTAAAATCATTCTTTAAAACAGCGTAAGCTATTATACTCGTGTTTTTTCCTGACAGCAAAGTTTCGGCAAGCGATTTTAAATCCGTTATTTTTCCATTCATTTCACAATGCCCTTCGGAAAGCGGAGATTCTAATCAATTATATACGAATGCTTTCAGTCATGGAGTCTTTTGGGTTACATGATATAATGGCTTTATTTTTTTATGTGAGATTGGTGTAAATAAGGACTCTCCTTGTACTTCCTTGTACGAAGTACAGCAAGTATTGTTTTCGATAAAAATATTTCACTCATGTTTCGGCCTAAATTTTCCTTTTACTGACCCCCAAATGAATGTTGAGTTGCTTTTTAGAGTCTTCTGCAGGTGCATATGTACCTGAGAACGTATGAACAACCGAATTATCAATTTTGGTGTTTATCGAATAAATTATAACGAGTTTTCTCGTGACGTCTGTATCTCACATGAATCAAAAAAGTATTCCGAATAAGGTTGAATTTCTGTCAATAGATTCTAGACGGGGTCTTGTTCTGTACCTCTATTTCTGGTTTCATTCGGATGTTCCAAAACGTGTCTTTTACACGATTTCGGAGGGAAAGGGAGGGGGAGGAAAAAACAGGGGTTAATTTTAGTACAGACTGAAGTGATATCCTAAACTGATGACCACTTAAGAATATAAAGCCTAGCTTTTTGGTCGCAAAAATTTCATCATTTTTTCAAGTATTTTTTTTAAAGATCTTAGTAAATCGTTTTCAATTTGAAATAGTTAGCATTAAGTATTATTTTGCATCCTCTCATGTGGTAAACTTGTTACAATTGCTAAGAAAAGAGAAAACTATAGATTTTTTTTTTTTTTTTTTTTGTAACTTTCAGTCGAAACAAAAAAGGGTGCCATATATATAAAACGTCTCTACTATATATCGAAATAAAACTTTGCAGAAATTTTAATAATAAAGCAAGAAATCTTCGGCAGTAAAGTTAGAATGTTAAACCAATATTAAATTTAAACGTGTTCAAAATCACTCAAAAAATAATCATGCTTGATTCTGGTTTTTATTATAAACAAAATGGCAACATGTTAACTATACAGCCTTCGATCTGATATAGAAGAAAGTTCTTCAATTATTTGGGGAATCTCTTACACCTGCTGCAACCCCAGGGGGAAATAAAAACTGATGATCATGCAGCCTGTTAATAACGAATTCTTAGCACTGAATCATTTATTGTTTTGTCTACTATTCTGGGAAAACGTGATGCGCTTTAAATGGTTTTTTCTCTGTTTCTTGTACATTTCCAAGGTGTTTGTGTGTTTTTCTGTAAAGGAAATGTTGGTCGGTAAATGAGCCAAGCCTAGAGTATTTGGCCAATTATTGTTCTAACATAAAAAAAAGTGCACTCTTATAAAAAAAACATACAAACTCATGAAAGTTATTTTCAAGGCAATTTTTTCTTTTTGAAAAGGGAAGATTAAAAGAGAAAATTAATAAAAAAAAAGGTGTAGAGTTTTATCTTGTAAACGCAGTTAAAGTGATAGGACATACATTCACAAAATAACACATTTCTAGGTCCCTTGTCATTAATTTGTCCAGTTTTGATTGAAATATACTTCTATTGATTCCAAATATGAGAGAGTGAGAAACAAAGGTATCTAAGTGACAAAATGAAAATTTAGGAGATAATCAATACAAGATATAGCGATACCTATTTTCTGTTTAGGGGCTAGAGATTGTACTGGTATCCCTGGAATGTGCTGCTATAGAGTATGATTTAGAAAAAAAATTTCAATGAAAGCCGAAACAGGATTTGATTTTCACACGCGTTTTAGTCAAAACTATATAAAACTGCCACTTATAGTTCTAAAGGTTGTAACAACTTTAGAGACAGTTGTAACACACGTTCTAATATAACACAAATTTCAGTTTACCTCTTTAGATTTTTTATTCGTTTCAATTATCATATTTTTTTTTTTTTTTTTTTTGAGGACTTAATAGAAACCAACTAATACTTGCAGAATTGCGTCTGCAGAATCGACTATTTAAAATTAACTTTAATTTTAGCTGTAACGTTTTTAGCGCCGAACATTGGTTATTATCACTTGTTGTTAAAATGTGTGTGTGTGTGTGTATTGGTTTTTTCTATTGTAAAATAGATTAACGTAGACAAAAATAACTGATAACAAATATTTTCAGTACAAGCTGAATAAAATGGGTTTTTTTTCTGATACCTAATATATTTGTTGGCAAAGCATTTTCAGGAGTCATTTTCAGTCATGTAGGGAATTATCCCAACTTGGAGCATGCCAAATTGGCGATCATTTTCTCATGCAGCACTCACTAAGAAATATTTACATTGTGGTTGAACTTTTGGGTTTCATTTGTCACAAAAACTCTTTCAACCGAAGCACAAGAAATGTATTATCAACGAAAAAACAAATAAATAAATGGAGAGAACAAAGACTACGGTCAAGTGAGAACAAAAAGCAATTCGTGATTGCTAAAAAAAAACCGGAGCCAAACAATGTGTGGATCGTATTTTTTGAGAAGAAACCTGAAAGTATAGCGACTGCTAACAAAAAGGGGTAGCTGTTTTTTCGTTTACTTATGTTTTGATTTTTCCTGACAGGAGGTATAAATCACAAATCAAGTGTTGCCAACTCTGATAATCATGCCAACAGCTCCCTTAACTGAAACTTTCACTGAAACTGAGTCAAAAACATTTTACCTAGGCAGCTTTGAGAATGAATCCATAAATAATGTCTCTCCATAGCGTTTGATGGCTTGCTGGGACAATGAATGATAATTTAATATTCTTAATTTAAGATAATGCAACTTTTGACATCTTAATTTAATGATTTCAGGTAATTTTGAATGAAAACGTGTGCAAACTGCTAATTTTATAATTTTTTGGCAGTCTAGCAATTTTTTTTTCATGAAAAAGCTATAATTGTTCAGTTTCAGTAGGAAATCAATAATTCATTCTGCTATTTTTCAGTGATTTAAATTGTGTATCACGTATGAACCGCGGTTTCTGCCATCTCGTAAGCGTGAATATTAAGTTAATTTATATTGTTTGTGTTAAATAAATGGTAAAATCGTGTTTATGTATCTGAACATTTGCTGGATCTGAAAAACAGGGAATACTCTTTCGCTCTAGACAAGCGTAAAAATGGTAAAACAAATCCTTTAAGGAATTAAATTAATTATTTGATCGCAATTCAATGTAAGGATTAAAGCAAAACAAACTATTGCTTAAATTCACATACCGTTTTGTTTATTTTTTAAAGGTGTCCATGAGGGGTGGGGAAAAAGGCGTCATTGAAATTTTTAGGGGAGTGATTCTAGTGAAATGTGTAATGTGTGAGATGAAGCGATTTCACGATGAAGTCGCGAAACTTGAAGCGATTTAAAAAAAGCGTGTAAAGCAAACTTTCAGTAATTTTTTTTAGAAATTTCCACATTTTTTGCTGTATCTACTGATTTTCTTATGGTCCTTTACTGAAAAGCATCGGATGTATTCATTAAAATAAATTAAAAATCGTACTTTTTTACAAACTTTTAAGGACACTATAGCAAAATTTTTGAATTTTTAAATGTTGTAAAAAAAACATTCCACAAGAATTATTCAAATTATGTATTAAATTAAAAGGCACATATTTTTCTTTTTTTACTAACCCCTGAGGGTATAACATAGCTACACCATCTCCATCAGACTAAAAATCTCCAAAAGTCCAGAAAAAAATTGGATCGCTTAAAATCTCAAGAGCTGTGAAACTTAGGAAAGGCATGATCGGCCCAGGGCCAATTATAGTCCGGAATCCTGTTGGGTACCAAAGGATTTGATGTGCACATTCAGAAAGCGTGAGAGAACCTTCTGTCGTCTCTAGGGATGTTAAGTTGGTAAATCCCAAGGATGGATACAAGGGAGGGGCAATGGGCGCGATCGCCACCTCCTTGAGCCGAGATACAGGGGCTTTCTTTAGGTGTATTTTCGATATTAAAGTTCCAAAAAACGAGCTGATGTGTGCATCACATGACTTCCTTTTACGCCAATTTAATGATAATAGTAGTGCCTTGGAGTAAGCAAAGAAACACTTTAAATATTTTTGCCAGAAGTTTGTTGCAAACTGAAGCAAACAAACGTTTTGTACAGATAAATTTTCCAAATATTGGACATTTCAATGTGATTCAATGGTTTTTAACTCTCTAAATATCACCAATAGTGGCCAAAATGAAACCAAATTAAAAAAAAAAAAACAATACGCCAAATTTGTCGCCAAGTTGGCGAAAAAACTTGGCGACCAAAAGCTTGGCGATATGTCGCCAAGTGCTTGCCAAATTATAGCACCACTTGAGTTTGCATTGATATTAACATTGATCCCCCCCCCAAAAGGTATAAAAGACCCCCTTAGGAACATTCGAATGCAACCGAAAGAGGAGGTGCACAACTAGATCCCACTAGGAGTCTACGTACCAAATTTCAACTTGCTAGGACATATAGTTTTTGAGTTATGCGAGATACATACGCACGTACACACATACATACGTATATACAGACGTCAAGAGAAAACTCGTTGTAATTGATTCGGGGATCGTCAAAATAGATATTTCGGCTGTCTGTACGTTCTTAGGCATATATCCACGTGTGGTCAAGTTGAAAATAAAACTCAACATTCATTCGGGGGCGAGCAAATGGAAAGTAAGGCCTATTTTTGGGTCAAAATTTTTTCGCGAATACGATACCTCCTTTACTTCGTAAAAGGCACAGTTTTACATAGTCCTCAATAATGTTAGGAGAAAGGGAATTCTTCAGGAATTGAAGTCTTGAAAGTGCAATCGTAGCCCATCTCTTATTACTCTGGGGATAGGGACCGGAACTTTCTACACGAATTTTTTCGAAATTGAAGTTACAAAACCACAATTTTACACGATCTTAGATGATATTAGAGATAGGTTCATGTAAAGTCAGACCAAACAACGTATGTAGAAGCACAAATTTACAAATTTGTGCTTCTACATACGTTGTTTGGTCTGACTTTACTATTCAGCACAAAGGTATTTATTTATCTTATAGGTTCATGGTCTCCCCTGGGCATTTTTTAAAAGAAACACAAATATAAGACACCTTTGAATTGAAGTTCCAAAGAGTAATAAGTAAAAAATAACTGCCCCCTCTTTGAACATTTCCTGGATCCGTCCTTAGATCTTCGACCAAAATACCAAGGATGATCAGATGTAGTCTACCAAGTTCATGTAAGGTAAAACACCAGTAGTAGCCACTTCAAGTTTACTTTTGTACTTTGAAGAAAGAATGAACAATAATAATGTGAATTTTTGTTGGTACTTAATGTAACTATTATATTGAATCAATTTTATTCATCAGCTATTTGAATTTAAAGTAAGTAACGTAAATACTTCGGATGGGAGAATGTCAGACGGCCACTACAGAAATATTCAGATTTTGGAGTAGACACTGATAAATCAAATTTGAGGTTTGAGAAAAAAATTATAAAAAATGGATAAATTGAAATTGTTGAGTTTTTAGAAATAGGGAAGATTCAAAAAGCGTTGGGCTATAAAACGTTCTTTGAGTTTCAAGAAGGGCAATTAATATTGTAGACCTACAGTTAAAAAATGTACTTCACTGTGGCCGCTACTGAAGAAGTAGCCACTACTGGTGTTTTATTTTAATTGTTTAGCCTTTGAACGACTCTGTAGCTTTCTTAAGACTTAGAACTTAAGTTATAACAATTTAAAGCACTGCTGACAATTGAAAAAAAAAATGCTTTTTAGGAGTATCAAAAATTTACTACTCAAAATTTATAAATGATATGTAAGATTTTTTTTTTTAATTCTCAATATAAGATGTCAGAAAAAACGATTTCTGATAGTATAATGAAAATCTGAGAAGGTCAGGCTGAAAATAGTTTTGTTTTGGTTCATTTGAAATGGAGCTTAAAGCAAATGGCATTGTTTTTTTTTTTTTTTTTTTTTTTGGCATTCTCAATACGAGAGGACCTTGCTATGTACTCGCATAGCGGAGTTAAAAAAACCATGCTAACCACTATCCTCCTACATCAGTCGGTTATTTTCCTATTACATAGCTCTATTTATAAGGAACTTATTGTGCAAGTTGAACCCTCTGAAGTAGGTTTTTTTTTGAACAATCACATTGCTTATTGTTCTCACTGGACTGTTTTTGGCGTTCCTATGATTTTATTTTCCCTCCGCCTCCCTCTGCAGCACCACCGTCGACCGGCCCGTGCCGATGCTGCTCCTCTAGCGAAACCAGTCTCCAGGTTGCGTCCATATCCTGAATGCACACGCATACATACACACTTACACACACACACACGCATATATACATACACTTTCACACACACACACACATACCAACACACTCATGCCTGCACACAGACACAAACATACACACACGCCTACACAGATACATACACACAAGCCTACACACATACATACACACATATGTACACACATATGTACACACACATACCCACACACATACAAACACATGCCTACACACATACATACACACACACACGCCTATACACATGCCTACACACACATACATACACACATATGCACACACACATACCCCCACAAACACACACATACATACACACACGCCTTCACACACATACATACACACACGCCTACACATATATACATACATACACACACGCCTACACACACATATGCACACACACATACATACATACATACACACACACTCGTGAAAACGAAAAACATAATTTGAATTCAAGATGTCTAAATTCAAATTATTATTATTTTTTTCTGAAAAATTAGCAGAACATAATCGATTTTTTCAAAACGAAAACAGCTGCAGAAAATGAATTCATTGGCAAAATGTAAGATATGTTTTGCAATTTCAGTTGTAGGAGGAGGAGGACTAGAGAGAAGGAGGAGGGTAGAATGTCACATAAAAATTAAATTGATATACTAAGAGGGTGTAAAAATAGTCCATTGCTTGTTTATTTTGAATTCCAGCATATTAAAATCGAATAAATGAAAGTCGTACTTACAGCATCATAATTGCTAAAATGTGAAACAACACAAATGTACATATGGGTCATTCTTACAGAAACGATCATTTTCATGTCCTTGTTAAAATTTACGAATGTTTTATGACTCATACATATTTTTATTGGTTTAAATACTTTTCAGGATAGAGTTAAACAAGATGATTAACACTCCGTCGGGCGCAACTGATCTATTAGGCACACCTCGAATTCTTTAGTTAGCCAAGCGCCCTCAATAGCTTATGGAAAAATGTATATTCATTTTCCCAAATAAACTTGTTACATTCGAAAATCATGAAAAACTTTTATTTCTCTTCTTTGGTGTTTGTAGTTGACATTTTTTTCGTAAGAAAATGTGAACTTGCGTAGAAAAGATCAGTAGATCAAAGTGTGCTTCCCAGGCTCAATGCGCCCGATCATGTTCTACAACATATTGCGCCCGACGGAGTGTTAAAAGAAAAATTTGTTCATTTTATTTTAAATGTCTTTAATGTGAGTATAAAGTATCCAAACATCATAACCTCACTTGTCCCCACCGTTAGTAAAAATGAGCAAAAATTAATGCTAAGCAACCAAACAATAAGTTCACATTTTTGTGGTTTCATTTCAAAATATCGAAGAATTTAAGTAAAACAGCCCGTTTAAAATTACATTTTCATTAAAAATTAGTTCACGTAATCATTTTTAAGTTTCCCTCCGGCGGATAGTATCGTTCCCTCACAACAGTCCATTTCCTTCACAGAATCGCAATGAAATAAATATTTTTTCGCAAAAAGTGTAGTAATTTTACAGCTGGAAACCCACAAAGGTATTGCAGCATATTTTCGTCTTTAATTTGTCTTAAATTTTTACTTTAAATCTATTTGAAAGCATAAAAACAAGTAAGAATTTTTACATTCGTCATTCCCTTGCATCTGTTTTTAACCCCCGACACACTAAGGAAGGGGATTATAAGTTTGACATGTCTGTGTATCTGGTATGACATTCTAGCACCCAAACGGATGGACCGATTTTGAAAAACCTTTTTTTTTTTTTCGAAAGGAGAGTTGATCGAGAGTGTTGTTAGCTAGGTTGCGTCTTTGGATAACATCAACTAACGAAGATATTAATTCAAAACCTCTAAAAGGTTTTTCACGATTTTTGCAGTGGAAATATATTTAAAAGTTTAAGAATTTAGTACTAAAATAAAGAGTAGTTTTTTCTACGTCTGACAAAATGAGTTTACAACTTCCCTGTTATATAGAATTCGAATTATAACATTTTTAAAGCAGATTTTAAATACGGCTATGCCTTTATTCACGCGATTGGTAACCGAATTCATTGTTGTCCAACAAGGAAATTAAACGCAATAGTTGAAAATTTTATCTGCTGCCACTTTCTTTTTGTCAACAAATAAAATACTTGTAATTGATTTTTAATAGTACAAGGCTTTTACAGGGAGGTTTTCAATTTTCCCTCTTGATCCTACATTTGCGACCCAGTTGGGGATTTTAAAAGAAAATAATTTTAATTATGGAAAACTTGAGTAAAATAATGCATGAAAACTGAATAATCATAAGTTGCTTCCTTCTTTGAGAATATTTTTATGCGAATAAACTCAAATATAAATTAGGCATAACTACTAGAATCCAATTTTAATGAATTCGTCATCCCCCCCCCCCCCGAAAAGGGAATGTCACTTAAGTAAGGATATAATACATAGGATATAGTGCTATTAAAAAATGTTTTATTTTTTAGGGCCATTTTTTTTCATAAAGCCCTTACATACATCTCTATAAAAGGTTTCATCTGATTCCACCCACTTTAATTTTTCTGAACTTAAAAACCTCAAAATGACTGTTTTATGAAAATGACCCGTATATCTTATTCTACACCAAAGAATTACTTTCCACTGTAAAACATGGTTTACGCAAGAGAAATCCAGCATAGTTATGCCATCTATGGTAAATACATTCAATAATAATCTAGCCTATCTTTTTTTACAAGAACCGAGCTCAGTCTTTGCTTTGATCATTTCTCTGATTTTAATTTTTATCTTTAGCAGTACTAAAGCTGAATGTCTGGATCTCTGTCTGGATCTCTTTGACGCGCATAGCGCCTAGACCGCTCTGCTAAATTCCATGAAATTTGGTATAATATTAGTTTGTAGCATAGGGGTGTACACCTCCAAGCGTTTTTTTTTTTTTTTCTAAAATTCTTGTCTGTACTTTTAAGCCCATTTTTCACATAAATTTTATAATATGAGGGAGATATATTTTACTCACAGTTTTAAATTTTAGGTCAGTCGAAAGCTTGGAATTTGTTGCTTAAGATGAAGTTTCTTACGAGCATTAGGAGAGCTGTAGGAATCATTTAGAGAAAGCCTACATCCAAGGCTTACCTTAAGCAACTCAAACGGTTTTAAATGATTAAGCTTGAGAATAAAATCAAAAATTAAAGATAAATGGAAATTATTTTCTAAGCTGAAATTAAATTTGTACGTTACCAATGGTTACGTCTTTTACTCCCTTTGATTGTTTCGTTACTTTTTTTTGTTTTGTTTCAAACATTTTTAAAAACGCACTTGTTTTGGCAATTAATCTTTTTCTTTTTTTGAAAAGGAATTAAGTAAAATATTTTTTTCTGTTACGAAAAAGTTGTCTGCTTTTATTTTCTTAGTTTTTGTGGAATAACGTTCAGTAATTAAGTAAATTATTATATTGCTATTACAACCTTCTTTCTATAGTGTTTAATTTTGGAAAAATGTCTTATTTTGCGTTTTGAGCAAAGAAGAGAAACTTCCTTAACCTTTTAAAATATTTCTAAGGCATTTGCTGGTTTCTGTTAAGCTGCATGATAAATTTTCAAATCTGTCAAAAACATGAAGAAATCTTTAAAAAAAAAATACTTAACGTATAGTAAACATCAACTTAAATCCGCAGGCGACCTTTACATATTTTACTACAGGCAAAGCCGTGTGAGTACCGCTAATTAGAAATAAAATAACGTGAAACATAAGAACGCCCGTGTCAGTCACGGACATGAGCAAAGTTGTCGGTAACCATCACCAGTGTCAGACCAACACCCTCGTAATACTGAATGCCTATCGCACTCTCCTTTTTAATATATAGCAAAAAAAAAACCTTAAAAAATGTACGGATAACACTGCCAGCTATCGGATACATTAGAAACTAATAGCAGAGCAATTAACTATTGGTAAATTTTTAACCCCCGACACACAAAGGAAGGAGGTTATAAGTTTGACGTATCTGTTTATCTGTCTGCGGCACTCTAGCGCCTAACCGGATAGACCGATTTTGAAAAGCTTTTTTTTGTTCAAAAGGAGAGTTGATCGAAAGTGTTCTTTGCTAGCTTGCATCTTTGGATGGCATTTATTAACGAAGATATTAAAAACCTCTAAAAGAATTTTCGCAATTTTTGCAGCGAAAATCATATATAAAAAATTTAAAATTTTATACCAAAATAAAGATTTTTTTTTTTTCGCGTCTAATAGAATATGTTTGAAACTTCCATATTGCGAAGAATTCGAATTATAACGTTTTTTAAAAGCAGCTTTTAATAACGGCTAAACCTCGATTCACACAATCGATCTCCGAATTCATTGTTGGCCGAGACAAGGAAATTAAACGCAATGATTTAAAATTTTTAACTGTTGCCAGGTTTTAATTGTTAGCAAATAAAATACTTGAAATTGATTTTTAATAGTACGAGGCTTTTAAAAGGATTTTCAATTTTCCCTCTTGATTCTACAGTTGCGACTCAGTCGAGGTTTTTTTTTTTAATTTTTAATTTTAGTCACTTGTTAAATTTAAATGTAGAAACTAACGAATTCACAATTAAATTTGAATTGTTTGGATCCGTCTCCATAGTAACATATCCGTTGATGGTCACTGGATAGCACTGTTTTACGAATTATTACCATATATGGGTATTTCTTTTTTGAGGCAAATGCGATCAGCATTTAGTATAAAGGGGGCAATGGTCAGACACGGGCAAATAAGTTAAGTGGTTAAAATTCTCCGAAAACAGAACTTTATTTCTATTTCGTCCAAAGAATCATCTCTCAAAACAGAAAAATAAGTGCAACGTGTGAGCTTTATACTCACCGTAAGCGAGGGCAATTAACTTTCATAGTTACACTGTGAAGTTATAATTCAGAAGCTGTCAAACTTCTTTTTATCCCAATATATTCTCGCATAAATTTCGCCAAAAGAAAACGTTTTCACAAACTCATCCTCAATTAAATCATTTAATGCACCTCCGTGCCACTCAAATGAACCACACAATTTCCATCCTTTTAAATCGAATAAATTATGCATGAATCGCGAAAAGCGTTCTTCTGGGGTTAATCCCCAACAAATAAATCACTCGCTTCATCTATTTTTCACCAATTCTCTTCCTTTTATTTTCCCGAGCTTTTTCCTACAACTGCACTGCACTTACGCCACAGTAACGCTGATTGCGGCGTTATAGCTTTGCTGGTATTCTGCAACAGAGAAGAAAAAAATGCCTTACGCCAATTCACCCCTGAAAAGATGCTCAACGTTTTACGATTCTTTCGCTTTGTAATCATTAGAGTTCTTGCAGCTACAGATTTCAGGACATTAGTTGCTTTGTTGCAGAAGAGCCCTTCACGCTTGGATCGGATTATGTGAAGGGATCATGTTTGTGTATTTACAAGAATGGTAGATATGCGTACGCATCTTGGGCGCCCATATGCAAAATTATAAGGGGGTGGGGGAATCAAATATTTTCCCCACGGAAACAGATTTAAGGACTGATGAGTCATTAAAATTTGTCACTTTTAATTAATTATTCATTAATGGCTGGAAAAGAAATGTTTTTACATTTTTGCAAAGACAAAAGTACTAAAAGCAAGGAAGTTCTAATTTGTAAGGGGAGGCTCGAGCCCCCACTTGCCCCCGTATAATTACGCCCTTGATATGCATCACACCTGCTATTTTTTTTATAAGCAAAATGATAATGCTTATAAAATAAACATTATTATACGTTTATTTTATTAAAATAATGCTTACATTTAGCATAATTATTATAAAACTAGAAAGTCGCCCATCAAGGTGTGACGGGTGAAAATTGCTTCTGCATTTAAACGAAACCATTGCATGTTTGGTGATATTTTGATGGTTGAAATTGTAACGCTAACTCCAGTGGATTAACCCTTAACTCCAGTAGGTAGCGTTCATTTACCATTTTTTTTTGTTTCTTCATTCCTTTGAAATGACACAGTCTTACCAGTAAAACGGTTAAGTGACCGGATCGAGTTCCGCCTTGTCGCAATTAAGCCTTCCCCCGCATGTTAAACATTACAAAAACATTTACTCTAACATCGGCTATTATTTATCTGAGGATAAGCTAATGGGTCATTCCACGGAAAACGGTAATTTGGTCCCGCACGTGACATTTCATTAAAAATAGTAATTTAAAATGGTAATAAACATTTTTTTTTAGCTTAAGAACTCTCAAACGTATGTGTGACTTCTTAACCGAAAAATTTCGTCGTTACCATTTGAAATTATTTCTTATTTATGAAATATAGTGACCGTCACGTGCGGGACAAAATGACCGTTTTCAGAGGAATAACCATACAAGTATATATATTTTTTTTTTAAAGTTTAAATTATTATTTCATAACAAATGAGATACTTTTCCTTTACGTTAGAACCTTAGCTTTCAAAACCTGCAATTTGTTTTGCCATCGCTATACTCATAGAGCAAACGTATTAAGTAAGGCATACTGCAAACTACAAGAGGTTTACTTTGGATGTTCCTCACGTGACGCATACAAACTAATTAAATTTTAAGTAACAAAGTTCTGTATTAAAAATGATATTATGTCCCGTGTATCTTTGTATCAAATGCAAATATTAAAAAATGCGCTTACTGCTGTTTAATTAAAATGTTAAGACTTATAATAAAATGTTGGTGAAATTATGGAGTTGAATTTTCCCGCACGGGGCAGTGGAATGTTTCTAATATAACGTTGCTGGTTAAAAAAAAAGCTAAATTGTTGTTCTAAAAAAGCATTATTATTTTACAAATAAAATTGTGCAGTAATAAAAAACAATGCTGTAGAAAACTATTTTATTTTTAACAGTTTTTTTCTCCATTACATATATTTCAAGAATCAGATATGTAGCCATAAATTTCAAGTTCATATCAAAACATATGTTTTGAAATTGCAAGGATTAGTTTCTTTGGACCGTTGAAATAAAGCAATAGGAAAAAAAATAGGAAAAACGGAAATTTAGTAGCGAATCTAAACATTTTACTTAGAGATCTTGAAACGCATTAAAAATGCATATTTACATTAGGCTTCCAAAATACTCCTTTTCCCTTTTTTTCACAATGGTTGTGAAACTTTATCAAATTTCCTAATCGCTCTACAATTTATAATTCAATTTTTATATACACGTAATAAGTCATTCATCTGTTTAATAGATCCTCTCCCCCCCTTTCTCTCAATGGATTACAGCGTATTTACATTGCAAAATTAAATGACGAAAAGGATTAATTTTTAAAATTTCGACATCCTCATAACAATCTATGATTTAATAACTTAAAATTTCTACCACCATCATTACAATATTTCTTATATGCTTTTATATAAAGAATTAAAGGTACATTTTGGGTCCTTGATAATAGTTTCGTTTTAAAAGAATTTGAAAATCGTGAAATAAAAGTATAATTTTCTATGTTGATTTGATGTGAAACCCCAATTCCCCCCCCCCCAAGTGCTGGTTCACTCTTCATATTATTTATATTTTAGTTCTTTATTGTTTAAAATAAGAAATTAAGTCTGAACGCCGCAATGAGTTTGGGATGAAGGAAAAAATCTAAGGCATTCGTTTTAGTAACTCTAGCATGACAAGATGGTAAAATAAAAAATAAATCAATATTATGCATTAGCAGACCAGCACAGAGATATTGAATAATGCATTGAAAGGTCGAAAAATCTAGTGTGGACTACTTTTTTTTGTCTATAAAATAATCGTTTTTTTTTAATCACCCTAAAGAATAAGTATGTGTACTAATACACGAGAGTTAGAAGCAATACTTCTTAAAATGAGTACCTATTTTTAGACATTTTCCTACACACATAAAGAATATGGTTAAAGCAGATAATTGTATATTCAAATGTAAAGAAAGGTGATGTTTTATTACCGTTTGTGATCTAAAATAGGGTCAAAATTCTATATAAGGTGTGTAAAGTACAAAAATATAATATAATAGTGCCTTAGACTAAGCAATAAAACACTTAATATAATTACATCTTAGATTGTCACGAACCGATTGAAAAACTAGGGATGTGTGTTTTACAGAGATTTATTTTCAAAATATCGGCAGTTTTAAAATACTTATTTCGCTGATAGCATCAAATTGAAAGAACGTTTCGAAAAATCGTTTTTTATCATATTTGTCGCCAACTTAGAAATATATCACCAAGTTTGCGACTAAAACTTGGCGACCAAAAACTTGGCTACATGTTTCCAAGTATTGCCAAATTATAGTATCACTTTATTCTGCATTGAAATAAAAACTGCTTTTCTCGAAAATCGTGTGAAAGATCCCGTTAGGAACATCCGAACGCAATTAAAACGGGATCTACAGAACTAGACCCCATCCGAAGTATACATACAATATTTCTACCTTCTAGGGCGCATTGTTTTTGAGTTAAGAATGCAATGCGAACTACATACATACGTACTTACATAAGCACATACAGACGTCACGAGAAAACTAGTGATAATTTACTTGAAAATCGTCAAAATGAATATTTCGCCTGTTCATATGTTTTTAGGTACGTGCGAATGGGCCGAAAAAACAACTCAACATTCATTCAAGGGTAAGTAAGATGGAAAATTTAAGCCGAAATTGGAGGCGAAAGTTTTACTTTTGATAACATTACTTCATTTAATATGTATAAACGTCCCTTTCTCGCCCTGCATATAAATTGCCTCCCCCTCCAATTAAATGGGGGGGGGGAGGAGGGAGGTGTTTATATTTTTGATCACATTAATTGCGGTTAATGTTATCAAATTTTTAGGCGTCAGTCATGTAGTTAAGATATTGGGATATCAAAATGAAATATTTGGTTGTGAAATATGCCTTACGGCCACCTATTTCTAACAAAGTAAGTTTAGAATAAAACTAATTAATATTAATGAAGCACCTTAAAAGAGAAATTCCGTTCGACTTTTAATGCATTTAATTGCTAACCTTATGTGATAATATGTTGGAAAATTACTTTTCCCTTACAATTTTCCCTTCTTAAAGGATTTTTTTATCAACAACTTAGGTTTTTAGGTCTCCGACAGTTTACACTTATTTTGAACACATATTACATCAGAAACCAGTTTTGACGTCTAAATGACAGCCTAACACAAATTTAAATCAAAAGGATAACTAAAATTTAAGCCGTACTTTAATTAAATGAGCTTAATATTAGATTCACACTAATTATAAAAAAAGCACATTATTTGCACAATTAACAAAATTACTTCTTTGATAGTAAGGCGGTTATTTTCAAACACTATTTTTTTATGATTATTATTTCCGTGAACAAGGTATTTATTATTATTTTTTTATTTATGAACACAATAATTGGAATTTAGCTGGGCCATTTTTTATGGTTACTTCTTGTAAGTAACACTATCATACAGAAAAAAAAAAATAAATAAAAATGAAAACAAAAGGTTTGGAAATCTAAAAATATTTTCGTTCAAAAGTTACACATTCTGGAGAATGACCCACAACTTTCAAATTTATGAAAATATTTACATTAATAATATTTACCTAAATAATTATTCTTAATTTCGATGGAAAGAATTGAACTATAAATGTAGCAAATATAGGTCATTCTTCAAAAAGTAACTTTTCTGTCACATGCCTTTTACAGTCATACCTTAAAAGAACAATTCATTTAACAATGATTTGGAATTTCATCAAAAATATATCTATTTAAACCTGCCAAGAATTTTTTCATAATAGTTTTTATTTTAGTAAATTTTTGGTTCATAACATGTGAATTCTCACCTCCGTGGCATGTCACACACCTTGTGTGATTGTTTATGTTGCTTAATAACTTGTGTGACTGTTTATGTTGCTTAATAACTTGTTTAATTAAAAGTATATACTTATTTATTGATTATCCCTTTCACAAGTGTCTCAAACACTAACTGTTGAAGTTTATTTATTTTTTTAATATTGTGTTTTAGTTCGTTTTACTAGGACAAGGAGTCATGTCACAAAATAAATTCTCACCTCCGTTACCTGAACACAAAATGCCATTCCTCATTAACACGTGGCAGTAATGACATCAAATTTTATTTTCCATGATACAAGAGAGCCCCCTTTTTCGTTTTCAGCCATAGTTGAAATTGTGAGATTTTTATCGAAAAACAAGGAGATAGATTTTGCTTCAAAAACTTAGTATGGTTATTCTTACTTATCACCTCCGTGAACTTAAATTTTAGGGATGTCAATTAATACAAAAAAAAAGAAGTGAACATGTTTTCATATGCTCATGTGCAGATTAAAGCAACGAAGAAAAAAAATCCCCGAAAAATGTATCTATTAGGTCTATATTAATGGAAAATTCCTCACCTCCGTGAATCTCACCTCTGTGACAAACCTAATCAATGTCAATACTTCTGAGGTGAAAATAAATGATGGAGGGAAAATACATTAATGATAGGCATTCTACCAAACTTATAAATTGGTAAATTGCCAGTATATCTTCAAATTTACTAAATACTATTTTTTAACATACATTTGAAACTACTACTTAAACCGTACTTTAATTAAGAGAGCTTAATATTATGTTCCCACTAATCATTAAAATAACTGATTGTTTGCACAATTACTACTTTGTATACACACACCTACACACACACGCATACATACACACACACGCGCATACATACACACACCTACACACGCACGCACACATACACACACCTACACACACACGCATACATACACACACCTACACATCCCACGTCTACACACACATACACACACTCATGCCTGCACACAGACGCGAACACACACGCCTACACAGCCATACTTGTGACTGCGAAAAACAACATTTGAATACCAGATGTCAAAATTCAAATTAATTTTTTATGTATTTTTTCTTATACGTTTAATTGAGACTTTTAAAAATCAAGGACAACAGAGATTTGCGTATAAACGAAGGGACGCGTAAGTGAGAAATTACTGTGTATGACGATTCATGCAGCTTGAACTACGTGCGGAACAAAACAGAATATCGAACACAGAAATTTTGTGAGCTAAAGATACTGTCTAGCCACGGATTGTATGGAAAGACAAACATCCGGTTTACAAGCGGAAATGGAAGCATCTATTAGTTTTCAGGGATGTCAGATTTTGCAGATGTATGTTAGCCTCTAAATTAAGCGGAGTTTCATTCAAATGAGCGGAATACGCGCATAAAATTTTTAATTTATCCCATAGACTAATAATAAGAGTAGACCGAGCTTTCTCATTCTTGCTGATAAAGAAAATTGGTTCATAGATGTATCATGTGACTAGTGGAAGGGCTTGGCGAAGACTTTGGCAGCATGGTTGCTAGATGGCAGCATTATCTATAGTTTGGCACTCGACATGTATTTTAAGACAATGTGTTTTCATTAAAAAAAAACTTCAAGGTGCAGAGATTGAACTGTTTTTCTTTTAGTTATGCATTATTTTGACATTAGTAATAGTTTTTGATCAGTTTTCGGTAACTTTTATTTCATTTGGAGCTGTCAGCGTTGGCGTGAACGAAATGGCGTAAACGTTTTGCGTTAACGCAAAAATGTACTAATCGGTATCTTAAATTGAAACTGTAGGTAAAAATCTTAACGTTTGCTGATTCTTCTTGGTCGCTTGCATCTTTTATTGCTTAGAGAGTTATTGAAATTGACTAAAGAAAATGCACAATGCTATCTAAACGAAAAACTCACTATATTAACAAAATATTTACAACTTAGAATAACAAATTTACAAATCGGACTCTATAAAAGATCATTCTTCCGTGTTCCATCAATTCTATTTATTTTATTTCGCGCTGGCGTTGATCGTCTGCTACGATCAACGCTCGCTGTTGCTAGGATATCCACTAGTCACATGGTTTGGTTTATGAGCAGCAAAAGGGTTGCCATAGCTCGGTCTACTCTTATTATTAGTCTATGATTTATCCCTCATTCAGATGGAGTCGCCTTAACTGGATGGTTGCCAATTCCATACAATCCGTGGTCAAACAGTGAGTCATACTAGTTTTGAATCCAAAATTTTTATAAATTACCTACACACAACTTTAATCAGAAATTAAGTAACAGACCTTCCATTCCTTTTAGGCGCAACGGACTTCGAAATAATAAAACTCATATAGAGCACTTTTCATATTCACTTAGCGTCTATTTTATTTTTACACTTGACAAAGGTCAATTGTTTAATGAAAAGCGAATTAAAAACATCGCACCCATGTTTTATTTATATAACACCAATCGAAAGAATATCCTGCTTCACAAAAGGCCAGCAGCTCTTTTTGCAAAACATGTAAAAACTCATTTGAGATTTAGATGAGAGCGGGACAATCACAAAAACTTTTAAAAGCTTTTCTGTGTGAAAATTCTTTACATCATTTAATTACTTATAGACAGTCAAAAATAACAATAAAATGAAACTGAAGGTTGAAGTTTTTGAAAAGCCGATTTTTCAGCAGGTTGGGCAACACAAATTATGGAACATTATTAGTCTACTAATACTAAGTATACTTTTTTAATATTATAAGAGGAAAAATATAAGACGTATAAAACGCACTAACTTGCAAAATAATTACAAATATGTATTTCGTGGTTAATTTTTCAATTAATAAAAATTAGTTGATGACTGAAAAGACACCAGACATATTTTTTTTCTTGTGCACATGTTTTTTCATCCTTCCTTATTCTTTTGACTTCAAAAAAAGACCTCTTGCAATATACCACACAACCCCGTTATCAGAGTCATGGCTTAGAAACTGCAACTTTCTGCTTTTAAAAGATGTTTCTTGCAACCGTAAAAAACGTATCTCCAAATTTGTGCATTTTATATGCTCTTTTATTTTCTTTTCACTGCAGCACATCTTAAGCGTTCTTCATTTATTCCTTAAATATCGTGAACTGTTAAACTAATAACTTGTAAGTATATAAACCTAGAATATGTTGACTCGAACTAAATAAACCATGAAATAATAAATGAACTTTAAATTATATAATCCCAAACACTAAAATCACGAAATGATATTAATAGCTAATTCGAAATGGATACACTTTAAAATATAAAGTTTCACTCAATGAGGAACGAACTATTGATAAATATCATTGACTTAATTTAATCTTGAATTAATAGTTTGAGAATCCATTATCATAAAATTAGATGTTTAGGGTCGCATGAAGCAATGAATAGACTTGAATTATTTTACTATTAAAAATGTCCTATTATAAAAGTAGTTACATTTTCTGTAGTAAAAACTGCTTCCTCTTTGTTTTAAGCAATGGAATTTTCGAAAGATAAATAAATAAATGAATAAAAAAAAGAACATTGAAGGAGGGATGCATGCGGATATTTGCAACATTCTTTACAACTTTGTTTAAAAAATTTTCGTATTTAAAAAACTAATAATTTGTACATGTGGCAGACAACACGTATAACTCATTATTTTTGAATTCTCAAAAAACTTTTTAGGGAGTTGCTACTTCATATTATGATTCATAAAGGTTCGAATATGTCACAATTAAGGGGAGTCAGTACCCTCTATACCGTCAATGTTAATTTGCACAAGTTCATGTACCTTTTTCTGAAAATCTGTTTAAGATACATTTATGAAATTTTTTCTGTACCTTAAGTAGACTGTTTTCTCTATGCTGAAGTAACATTTTACAGAAAGGAAGCTTAGTTTTTTTTTAAAAAATTCTAATGCGTAAGTCACTGTATTTTTTTCAGAAAATGCCATTTTGTAACACGAAATCAGCTCTATAAAAAAATATTTTTGGAATATGAGAAAGATTTTACTTCAGTATATGCAATTATATGTATGGAATAGGTGGTAAAAATTCCAAAGCCTAAGACAATTTAGTTTCTGAGAGAAAGGAACATTTAGTTTCAAAAATACCATTTCGAGATATTGCAATTTAAAGGGGAAAATCATACCTCATCAAAATAGGTTTACATTTTTTTGAAGCTTATTTCAACTTACTTCTAATGTGAGCACGATCAAGAAATTTGTATCATTAAAAAGGTATTGAAATGGAGTTTCAAAACATATAAAAATCAAGAAGTCAAATTTTTGAAAGTATTTAGGGTACTGACTCCCCTTAAAAGCGAAATTCCGGAGACAAAGTGAAAATATATGCATGAAAATGTCTCATTAGTGGAAATGGACTCAGCAAAACACAATTGCCTTTTTTTAAAAACAATTTGGGCTGTTTTTTTTAAAACTGACATTGATTTCTAATCATATTTTGTGACATGTTTTAAGAATAGTTTCCATTTCAAAGAAAACTCACACAATTTTTTTTTAAAAACAGCGTTCCTCAATGAGCACAAGATAAAAGAGATTACATTTGTGATAGAACTTAGCACAAAATTTTGAGATTAATTACTTCAATATTCAACTTATCAGACGCTAAAAATGCCGAGATTCAATGTTTAGGGCAATGTTTAAATACCATTGTCTCAATCAAGTATTGGCATTTTTTCACACTGAGCACATTTGAGTAAATTCAATCACTGCAATTCAGAAACGGTGCAACTAATGTGTCTAACTTCTGCCTGTAACTTATCTGGTAAGAAACAAGAAAGTTTCTAACGAAAGTTCAGTAACCTTCCTGAATCTAACCATCAATCTTTCTGAATCGTTCTCAATAAAACTCAGTCACGTTTTTATAATACATCAGAAACCTCCCAAAACACCTAGATATATTTAGTGTAATGACTTAGCACCTTCCTTGATTTACCAGGAAAACTCCAAAACCATTTTAGCAAATTTGGTGAAAGCTAAAAGAGAATTGCCAGCAAATACCGAACATATCATTTGCGTGCAATTCTTGCAAGTCTACAGTATCCAGAGACAACATTTCGCCCTAATATGGGGCTCAGTCAATCTGGAATTGTCGTGTAACTGATTTGAAGGTTAAATACAATAAAACTGCTAAGTACAGCTTCCCACTGTAAGCTAAAAATATATTTCACAACAGTAAAAAGTCTCCATTTATACATCTTGTAGCAAAGCCGGCTGGTGGCGTGATGGTTAGGCGCTGGCCATTTACGCCTGGGGACTCAGGTTCTGCCCTGGGTGGCCAGTCGGTGAATTTCGGAGATGCAGAAAATCTTCAGCATCAATGTCGTATGATTATGCGGCGTGTAAAAGATACCTTGGGTATTCATTTGGCTTACAATATCCCTCGGCTAAATTAAATTCCTAGTGCGATTTCGCATCAAATGAGAGCCTAGGTGCCTCCATCTGGTGGAAACTGGGCGTCACAAGCACTACCGTGTCATGTATCAGCACCTTAATGGTGACACACGAAAGACTGAAGCATTGTTGGGGAGCGCACTAGGTCTGGTTATGGCCCAGACACCTCGAAGAGGGTCTCTTATACAGCCTCATTGGGAAAAAAAAACATCTTGTAGCAACTCAGAAAATGTATCAGACACAAAACTTCTTTGTCACTGAAAACAGCTGAAAAACCATCCCAGAATGTTGCCCAAAAATAATCTGTGACGTTTTGGAATGTTCTGAGTGATACAGTAGAGCCTCGTTTTTCCGGGCTCCTTTTGTCCAGATCATCGTTTTAACTAGATCAAATTTGTAAAAAATCACTTAAATAAAAACTTGAAATTACGGTGACAAGAACGGAACTAAATTGTGCTAAACGTACGCTTATTATTTTCACTTAATGTAAGATTCCTGCACAGATCTACTATATATTATAGGTGTATTTGGAGCATCAGTCCCACACCACTGCTGCTGAGCTATCTTCTTTATCTTTACTAATAATAAAGCTCTAAGTCTCTCTGTCTGGATGTCTAGATGTCTGGATGTCTGTGACGCGCATAGCGCCTAGATCGTTCGGCCGATTTTCATGAAATTTGGCACAGAATTAGTTTGTAGCATGGAAGGAAGCACCTCGAAGCGATTTTCAGAAAATTCGATTTTGTTCTTTTTCTATTCCAATTTTAAGAACATTTTCTCGAGCAAAATTATCATAAGATGGACGAGTAAATTATCAAGTTATCACAACGTGGAACCGTAACATGGGCAAGCCAATTCACCATACATTATCTGTACATATACAGGCGAACCAAAAGACCTTTTAATTTTCTACTACGGGCAAAGCCTTGCGGGTACCACTAGTTAATGATAAAGTACGAGCACGAAACGATCCTATTTAATTTTCTTACAAAGCTCAATTTTTGCTGTAATAAAAGATAAACTGGTGTATTAAGGCTTTGTTTTGTTCATTACCCACATTGCCTGGACTACTAGGTAGGATATTATATTTGGTCTCGGATCTATCTTTTACTAATAAAAAAGCTGAAAGTCTCTCTGTCCGGAGGATGTCTGGATCTCTGTGACGCGCATAGCGCCTAGAACGTTCGGCCGATTTTCATGAAATTTGGCACTAAGTTAGTTTGTAGCATGGGAATGTGCACCTCGAAGCGATTTTTCGAAAATTCGATGTGGTTCTTTTTCTATTCCAATTTTAATAACAAAAATATCATAAGATGGACGAGTAAACTACGAAATTATCATAACGTGGAACCGTAACAAGAGCACAAGCCAATTGGCGAGATACGAAATTATCATAACGTGGAACCGTAACATAGGTACAAGCCAATTGGCGAGAAAATTCACCATACATTATTTGTAAATATACAGGCGAACCAAAAGACCTTTTAATTTTTCTATTACGGGCAAAACCGTGCGGGTACCACTAGTATATAATATAACCTGTAATACGGACCTATATATTATTAATTTATATATTAAGGTATTATATTTATATATTAAGGTATTACATTTTTATTTATATAAATAAGGTATTATATTTGGCCTCGTTTATTTCGGATAAACGAAGTTGTACTGTATACCACTGCAAATAGGTGAAGGGACCCGAAGGCTGTTCTTTTTTAAGTCATAAATAGATTACAAGCATTCTTTAAAATTATTCCCTCATGATTTTGGAGTAACGGCAATCAAAAGAGTAAAAAAATGAATAAATACATTTCCTACGAGTTTTGTGGATGTGATAGATTAATAGACATAAAGGAGGTAAACAAAATCTTGCGATTTATTTTTTTAAAAAAATTTAAACTTTCTACTTTTTTTCAATTTCTAATGTTATAAAGGTTTCTCTCCGTACAATATTGCTAACATCAAAAACTTAAAATGGCGTTTCTGAATTAGAACACTCCCAGGAGTGCTGTAAGGAAGGCTTTGCCCTCTCCCCTAAATCTCACCGCCTCAGAATATTTAGTTTTGACACATATTGCCCATCCTAATATGACATTTTATATCAATTATAGGGACTATATTATAAGGATTATTATGACCAAACCTTCACCTCTCCTTCCCCCCTCCTCAAAAAGGTAAACTCCGACTGCGCTAGTGTCTAGCGTAAACGTGAAAATCGTCTAAAAATTCTCAGAACTAAGAAAGGTGCATGCTCAAAAATGTATTAAAGTTGTGAACAAAACTTTTTATGATAAGGAGCAAAGAAGAAAAAAAATAAAATAAAATAAAAAATTAATTTGAATTTTGACATCTTGAATTCAAATTATGTTTTTCGCAATCACGAGTGTGTGTATGTAGGCGTGTGTGTTTGTGTGAGGGGGGTATGTGTGTTTGTGTGTAGAGGGTATGTGTGTGTAGGCATGTGTGTTTGTGTCTGTGTGCAGGCATGAATGTGTGGGTAGTTGTGTGTATGTTTTTGTGTGTGTGTGTGTGTAGGTGTCGGTATGTATGCGTGTGTGTATGTGTGTAGGTGTATGTTTGTGTGTGTGCGTGTGTGTGTAGTTGCGTATGTATGCGCGTGTGTGTAGGACATGGATGCAACCTGGAGACGGCTTTCGCTATAGGAGCAGCATCGTGAGTACCCGGTCGACGGTGATGCTGCAGAGGGTGGCGGTGGGAAAATAAAATCAAAGGACATCAAAACTGTCAAGTGAGAACAATAAGCAATCGTGATTGCTAAAAAAAAAAAAACAGGAAAAAAAAAAAGGAATTCGGTTTAAATCGGTGGTAGTATTTTTATTCACTTTTCATTATCAGTGCAAAACTTTATATATGTATGATTAAGCTTCTCGATTAAAAAAAAATAAAATAAAAGCCAAAAAAATGTTCTTTCTTTTAGTGGTTTTTCAGTACTTTTCTTCGAGAGAATATTAATGTTATTGCATGCTAATGTTTTTCACATAAACAATGTATCGGTATAAGTTCGTGCTAGGATGAAGAGGCATAGTAGTCAGCCGTAAAACATTTAGGAGTCAGCCTACTAGAACTATTCGAAACAAATATTGACATGATTCTACCCAAGTAGCTTCCAAAACAAAAACGTAAAAAAAAAAAAAAAAATCACGACAAGTTGACGGAAGAATACAAAGTAGAAATCTTTCTCTCGCTGTGTTCAGTGATATCCGGCAGTCCCAAAGTTATTTCCATAACATAAAAGGAAACTTTTTTCTTGCTGGGGAAGGGTGCTCTTTCTGTGTATGTATCTGTACTGCAAAAATATTTGCTTTTTTTTTTTTTTTTTTTTTGATGCTGTAAAGCTAAAGTTTCAACATTAAGCAAATTTATCAAACGAAAGTGGCGATGGATGGGTGTATCTCTCCGAATTTGGAGACAAAAGTATTTGATCGTATCAAATATGTCATCTTATAGGATCAACCACCACTTGTTTATAAGCCCTAATAGCACACTGACCATAATAAGAAGCTTTTGCGCCCGTTGTGTGCGACGCAAGCAAAGTCATTAACAGGAGTCAGCAACATCACAACGTGACGTTGCAGTGACTGTGGTTGCACTTGTGTCGTTAGAACACAAGTGCAACCAAAGTCAAATAGTAGTGATTTCGTGATGATACAGACACAGTAGAACTTCCCAATAAAGGGCACCAAGGGGACCAGACATTTTGTCCCTTATTGGAGGTGGATGAAATGATGCATGCCGTGTACTTAGTAGTATAATATCACAATAAACATTAACTATTAACACTTAAGATTTTATACTGAAAATGTTTCACATACGCTGAATAAAATTCACATTTATTTAAATTTCAAAGTTTATATTATTTTATTAATTAAAATTTAATCAAAAATTTTGTAATATCTAAGTTTTGTAGCATACAGAAATAATTTTGAAGTAATTCATTACACGTATTTGCTTTATGTTATGTAATTTGTGTGAATTACAATTCATGTTCAAATTTTAAGCTTTATATATAAAGCTAATTTGTGCTGTCAAACTTACCTCAATTAATTTTTAGAGGAAAAGTGAAACTTGAATTCCAGTAAATTCACTATTTCTTATGCACTTATACATTTTTTTTTGCTTTGTGACCCTTAAACAGAGTGTCCCTTAATTAGAGGTAAATACATAGAAGTCCCTATTCAAAGGGATTGGGACCAGAAAAAATGTCCCTTAAATAGAGGTGTCCCTTATTCGGAGGTGTCCCTTAATGGAGGTTCTACTGTAGTACCAACAACCGTTGTGCAACACATTTGCGATTTTCTTGTGACGTCACATTTACGTTAACATTTATCATAAAATATTTTTTATTTTTAAAAAATAAATAAATAAAAAGAAGGAATTACTGGTATTTGAACTCACTGGATTCAAGGCCCATACTGCTTACCATTACACCGCGGATTTCATCTTTGCATGGGAATTGAACCCATGCCAATAGTGCTAAACACTAGACCAGATTTAAGTTGGTAGAAGAAGCAGTCGAATACTTAGTACAATAAAATGAGAAAAAACATGACAACGTGTACACATGTAAAAATAAAAGCAATTATAAAGAGATAAAAAAAAACTCTGCAAACAGCTGTCTCGAGGTCATAAAAACAAACCCCTTCATCAGTGCATAAAAGTACGATGGTACACAAAGTCCAACGACGGACAAGTGAACGAGGAAAAGTAAGACGAGAATGAGTAAATAGACTGGAAGTGGCCGGAACCGGAAACGTTGCGTCATCAAAAACAGTAAGGACAAATTTTATTAAAGGAAAGGTTTCCAAACAGTATGAAAAGGGGGCGTGCTCGACAAATCATTAACTACTATAATATAATTTTTCCAGATGCAGTAAGATTCCCAAAAATCTTAATCGTAAGTGGAAGAACAACCATGGATAATTTTGCAGAAGAAAAATCGAAATTATGATTGCAGAACCAACAATGTTGGGCTATGGAAGAACGTTTAAAATACTGTTTTTTAACAAAATTTTCATGTTCTTTTCATACGAATTTGAGAGCACGTCTAGTCTGTCCTATGCTTACCAATCCACACTGACAGGAAATACTATAAATCACCCATCTGTCAAATTCTTGAACAGGGTGTTTAAGTTGTGAACATTTAAGTTTATTAATTGGGGAAAATGTGACTGAAAAATTGAATTTTTTCAGGAGTTTAGCGATCTGATGATTGATTCTTAGAAAAAAAGGTTGAAACGACAGAGTTAAAACAATTGCCAGGAGAACGTGCACAGTTATTAGTAGTTGAATTAATTAGTTTTCAAAAATTGGTATCTATAATGTCAACTGAAAAACCCCGATTAAGCGCTATGTTTTTTAAAAAATTCAATTCTGAGTAAGTAAAGCGGAATTAGGACAAATGGATAACGACGTTCCAATGAAGTTTTACCTAGGTACAGATGTCCTTGCTATTTTCGATCGCGAAACGTTTCCGATTCCGGCCACTTCCAGTCTATTTACTCATTCTCGTCTTATTTTTTCTCGTTCACTTGTCCTTCGTCGGACTTAGTGTACCATTGTTCTTTTATGCACTGATGAAGGGGTTTGTTTTTATAAGAGCTGTTTGCAGAGTATTTTTAAACTCCTTTTTAATTGCTTTTATTTATGCATGTAAACACGTTGTCATATTTTTACTTACAGATTTGAATTGTGGGAGAAAAAATAACAAGTGATGGGCTGCTGACCTTAAGGTGGCAGCATCACGTAAGTTAGTCACATCCATTGAGTAAAGATAAAATGAATGGAGTGAAGACTTTCATTCATGAAACCAAAGACCCCAAGTCACATGATCGATTTTAAACCGAAACATTTGAAGAAATCGAGTTTCTTTCGCTTGTTTCACGCAAAACGTGCCGACCATTCGTCGTTGCTGAGTCACGTGACTTGGGCTCTTTGGTTCAGCTTTTGCTAAGCCAATGATTGGACTTGCTCCCCGCATTTTAATTCCTCCTCTAAGGTCACATCCCCGTTGATGCGATTGCTCATTTTGCGGCAACGTCACAAACCTTGAATTAACTTTCAACCAAAAGATAGACCGTGCAACGCAGTTTATAAAAAAAATGATAAATAAAATTTAAAAAAAAAGTAAAAACGCTAAATATGTTTAAACGCGATGTTTCAAAAAAAAGAAAAAAAAAAGCATGACAAAGCACTTTTTGTAACGAAGGCGATGAAAGTACAATGGTTATATAAAAAAAAATATAAAAAAAGATGATAAAACAGAATTCATAAATAGACTCATTACAGAGCTCAGCCGTTAACAGAGGCAGCACATATGGTTGGTTTTCTAGAGCGACAGCATTAACCTAGTTTAGGACCACTCAGCTAGGTATACGTACTAATGATAACGAAATTTTAGTTTCTAAAAACAGGATAGGAAGGCGTCGTGACAATTCTTCTGTTTTAAAAATTGCTGATTTAGATGTGATGCGTTTATTTATCAAAACGGGATTAGGGGTCTAAGGACCTTTAAACTTCAAAATTTTTGATTTTCTGGAAAAAAATATATGTTATGCACAGTTTAATTCTGAACAATTTGATACCTTATTTATTACTATACGCCAAAAACTTTTCGAGTTATTGTAAAAATGCCTAAACTTTCCCCATAGAGATTTATGTTAACAGTAGCTGTTTAAGCCTCTTTTTCTCAGGTGCCGGTTTCTTCGGTTTTCTCGTTTTGCGCGCATGATATCTCAGAAAGTTTCTTATATATGTCCGTAAAACTTTTAATGTATGTTTATCTGGTTTATATTTATGACCTGAACCTAAATTTATTTATTTTTTTAAAATTATTTATTTATTTTTTTGAAATTTGGTAAGTTAATATCGAAAATTTCCAAAACTTTGGGTAAAAAAATTTTTATTTTTAAATATTAACTTTAATTTTTTTAGTTGAAATTTAGGTTCAGATCGTTAAGATATATCAGACAAACATGCATGAAAAGTTTTACGGAGATATATTAAAAACTTTCTGAAATATCATGCGCGCAAAACGAGAAAACCGAAGAAATCGGCACCTGAGAAAAAGAGGCTTAAACAGCTGCTGTTAACATAAATCTCTACGGGGAAAGTTTACGCATTTTTACAATAACTCGAAAAGTTTTTGGCGTATGGTAATAAATAAGGTATCAAATTGTGCAGAATAAAATTATGCATAACATATATTTTTTCTAGAAAATCGAAAATTCTGAAGATTAAAGGTCCTTAGACCCCTAAGCAAAAAGAAAAAAGTTTAGAAAACTGAAAAAGAATTTATTGTTTGCTATAAAAGTGTAATGGGATCTGTTTCAAATCTGCACAAATCTGTAAATGTTTTCTTCTTTCGGTGAAATACTCGTATGTTTTAAATTGAAAGACATATTAAAGTTCACGACTTTTTTATTTATTTATTTATTTATTTTTCTTTTTGGTGAAGTGGTAAAATACTGCTTGTATATTTTGAGCTAAAATGAAATATGAAAGATCAAAGCTACACTTTGAGCCCAGCATAAGTCAAGAATTCAATAAAAGATCCAAGCTATTCGAATTCAAGCAAACATTATTTTGAAATCGAATGTATTCATTTTTAAATATTTCAATTTTTTAACAATTCAGAAAGATGTATTTTTTTTTCTCAAGAAATTCTACGAAGATTTATAAAATGGTATAAAAAACCAGCGAAGTTTCATAACAGTGGTAAATCTTTTGACAGAAATTAAGCAAGGGATTCCTCCTTCTTGTGACCTTCGTTAGAAGAATGTACCATGAAAAAAAAACTGGTATGTTTCAGTCATCTTCATTTGTTTAGTACATATATAAGGACAATGTGAAAAATAATATATTCTACACTTAACCAGCACATAAACGTATCTGTACACTGTTAAAAATTCAGGAAGATTTTCTGGTAATTGTTACTGTAAAATTGCATCGCCGACGCATCGCTGATTTTTACGGTAATTTATACCGGAGAAATAAGCGATCCCAGCGCCAACTGGTTGCTGTGGCCTACCGAGGAAACCGTAAAATTTTACAGTAACATTTGATTTTTACGGTAATAGTTACTGGCAGCATGGATGCCAGTAACAATTACCGTAAATTTTCCGGAAAATTTTTAACAGTGTACATAGTATAAAATGAAATCGTCAAAAAGCGTCTGTGTGTTTGAACTCGCAAAACTCGAGAACTACCCAGCCGATTGCGCTTAAATTTTCACAGTTTGTTCTTTTAAGTCCTGAGAAGATTTGCAGACCAGTTCGAAAAAAATTCGATGAATGGTTCTTTTTTTATTCCAATTTACGTCCATTTTTCACATAAATTCTCAAATATGGGGGTGAAAAATTACTTGCACATATTAATATTACATATTGTTAGAAAAGGTAGAATTTTCCGCGTTCTACGCAATTTGTTTCAATGCTCTAACTTTATTGCGGCGGGAGTTATTTGTGTTTTTAGCTCGAATTGTTTTAGGCTTAGCTGAAATTTAGGCACTACTTCTTTCATTAAACAAGTCAATAAAAAGTGAAGGAATTGTCCCACAGCTTTATTTTTGACGCCAATGGAAAAAGCGACCTTTTTTACTCCAGATCTAACTCGACCTACGGTCGAAAAAATAAGCTTTTATCTCGAAAGGAAAAAAAGTTACAAGCCTTTTTAAATCAAGTTTAAGAAATCTCGATTCCATTCAAATTGTAAACCATTTTCTTTCACATTTTATTTCCTTAAACTTATTTTATTTTGTGTTTCCATGGTTACGCATTTTAAATCCATCTTTCTGGATTTAATTTCTTAAAAGTATTTTATTATCTGTCGTCATTGTTTGGAAGGAAAATCGTGATGTTTTTTTTATTTATTTTTTACGTCTGATTGTTGAATATATACGTCACTTGACACAATTTTTATTTTCAAGGTAGACCGGGCAAAGCCGGGCAACGCAGCTAGTTATATATACGCATTAAACGTATTATAAACGTTTATTTATAAACGCATTAAACGTATTTAAATATTTGGTGTTATGCATGTGTTCTACCTCCAGGTGAACACGAAGTAAGTGTAAAATAAAGAAATAACGAAATAACAACAAACAGAAAAATATTGAACAAGGTATGCAAGAACTTGAAGTAGTACAAATGCAAAACCGACAAATTTAACCACAACTACATTTAAACAGTAAAAATAATTGTTATTTCGTTATTTTACACTTACTTTGTGCACGCTTGGAGGTGGAACACATGCATAACACCATATATATATATATATATATATATATATATATATATATATATATATATATATATATATATATATATATATATATATATATATATATATATATATATATATATATATATATATATATATACAAGAAATTTCATCAGGAATGGGACAAAATAACCCAGTCCTGTAAACGTTGCAATAGCTTTATCTTTACTAATAATAAAGCTGAAAGTCTGTGTCTCTGGATGTCTGTTACGCGCATAGCGCCAAGACCGTTCGGCCGGTTTTCATGAAACTTGGCACAAAATTAGTTCGTAGCATGGGGGTGAGCACCTCGAAGCGATTTTTCAAAAATTAATTTTTTTTTCTATTCCAGAATTTAAGAACATTTTACCGAGCAAATGATCATAACGTGGACGAACAAATGACCATAACGTGGACTAGCAAATTACCATAACGTGAAAGAACAAAATACCTTAATGTGGACGTACAAACCACCATATGCGACCATGGGCGAGCAAATTAACATAGCGAATTGACAAGAGATTCATCATCCATTATTTTTAAATATACAGGCGAACCAAATGATCTTTTAAATTTTTACTACGGGCAAAGCCCTGTGGGTACCGCTAGTTTAAAAAAAAAAAAAAAAAAACTCACTTCATGCAAGTATCGCTAAACGTTTTCACGAACTTGATGAATTCTATGTTCTGTTCACGGAAAAAATAGACCGAAAGTAAACAAACAAGTTACCAGGATGTTTGTCTTGTCACAATTAGGGGGGGGGGGTACCTTTTGGAGATTTTCTCTGAAATAAAAAAAATGTAAACTAATATTCACTTCGTCGTCTGCTTGCCCCAATTTGTTCTTATGCGAGTCAAACACGTGGTTGAAGTCGCAAAATGGCGCATTTCTTTGTTTAGATCTGGTATATCTTTCTCGTGAACGCAGTTTTTATATTTTCAAACATAAAAAATTGTAACGTGAAAAAACAGTCCTTATAATATTAATACGTATCTTTCAAGCATTTAACTGCTGATTCATGTTTATTTATTTATTCATTTTAAGCATAATACGTACATCGTACAATCAGGGCTTAATTTTCATGGGAGCTCACAGGAGCACAGTTCCTGCACATCATTTCATTTTCATCCGAGTTTTATTTTAGGCGAAAGTTGTGTTATTAACTTACTAAAAGGATAAATACCTTTGTGCTGAACAGTAAAGTAAGAAAAAACAACGTCAGAAAAGCACAAATTCACAGATTTGGGTTTTTCTGACGTTTTTTCGTACTAAAAGTAGTTCAAATAACTGTAGAGCTCCCACACTTATTTTCATTTTCATCCCAGTTTTATCATTTAACGCGAAAGTTGTGCTATTAACGTAGTAAAAAGAGTTCTAGGAACTATAGGGCTCCCACACTTCTACTGATAGAAATTAAACCCTGAGTCATTATACCATATTAGTACATGGTGCATGAAAAAGAAATATGTCCTAAAAAAGAAAAATACATACTAAATTTATGGAAATTAAAATGACACTAAGAAGAGATTGCCATCAAGAGAAAAAAAATCATTAAAAGGGAATTATTTTGAAAAAAAAAAAGAAATATATAAAAGAAAGACCCTAAAAACTTCGTTAATAACTTTTAAAAATTGCGGATAAATTCCAGGATATCCGTTCAATTCCAGGAAATCCGGGAAGCCCTGGTGGGACAATAGTTTGTTCCTTATTGGAAGTATGAAGTACAGAAATATGTCAATGAAAAAAAGACAAGGAATAAAAGTTTAAAAAAAGTTACGTATATTTTAATTTATTTTTATAAATTTAATCAAATGTTTTAACTTTATAAAAGAATGAAAAAAAAAAAACACTTTAACTTTTCTGTGTTTATTGTGGTATATCGAACTTATCGAACTCCGCTATCGTAATGACGACAGAACCTCTGACGTCACTGGGAAAAACACTCTCAGAACAGAGCAGATCGAAACGAGCTCCGGAGATGTGCGCATTGGCGATACACAGTCTTGTATATAGCATTATGTATATAGTTAATGTAGTAATTAGAATGTCCCAGCGAGCATAGGTTCCATAAAAGGAACCATAACATTTATAGTTCTGAATCGTTCAGTAAAAAGAGCACTCACTCTTGTACATTTACTTTTTTTAAAAATGCTTTAACATATTCTTGATTAAAGCACTGTATTATGAATAAAAAAAACTTCAATTGTAGAATACTTTTCATACTTGTAACAAATATTTTTCAGTTTATACAAAACACGATCAATTGGGTTAATTTTACAACAGCAGAGCCTCAGCTGGAGAGGAAATGCTAATCCTAGTATGTTATCATGCATGCATGTAAGGATTGAGCACCCAACAGAAGTATGGAAGGCATAAACAAACAATGTAAAATGCACAAATTAGCAAAAAAATTGCAAACACTTGTTTCGGGGTTACAAAGCTTTTTTTATGCAAAAGAAGTGCTGATATGGTGGGAAAGATAGCCAGAAAAGCTTATAAATTGAATTTACAATTAATTTAGCTAACTTCAGAAACTACACAAGTGTAGTATTTCAATGACACATTATTAGTCTAAAATTAAAATATTACGAATTAATTTAATAGTTTTACTACTAAGCTTCCATGTAAGAAGCTGGGCAGAAAAAATATTGAAATGTATTTTGCTTCTTTTCAAATTATAATTCAATAAAGATGAAGTCTACCTGCTCATAAAAAATTTAGTGAATTTAACAACACTACTACGTAAAAATTAACAATTAAATGGTATTTTTGATCAATTTTTAATATTACAATGTCGTAAATTTACTGAACTAATTAGTTATTGACATGTAATAGAGTTGAGCTGTTACAATGTGCCACTTATCACATTTCAATTCGATGAAGATTAATTTATTAACGACGTAATTATTTCATACGACGTATTTTCGTATGAAGGAAAATACGTAAGTTAACATCTTATCTTTTAATTTTCAGAAACTATACAAATATGGCGAAAGTAATTAAATTCTCCAATGATATTTCCTGTATTACATTAAAGCACTAAGCGTTTCAGCGATTTTGCTACAGAGCTTCCTTTTCACAAGCTTAGCAGTAAAATTATTGAACTATTATTTGCCACTTTGCAAATCACGGTAGGGTTACAAATGGTGATACTTAATACTTACTCTAAACTTTTGAGACAACAGAAGTATACGCTAACTAAGACAAATTCTTCAGTAGTGTTTTCTGTATTAAGCTAGTACTAATCATTTCAATAGTTTTTCTGCACAGGTTTCTCATCAGAAGCTCTGTAGTAAAATTACTGGACTGGAGTGTGCTACTTCGTAAATTAGCTTGATGAAGAATAAGTTTAAGGGGCCATTCATTAATTACGTAAATGTCCAGAGGCGGAGGGGGGTGGAAAAATCTCTACATACCCTTACTTTGGGGGGGGGGAGGTTCAAGCCCATTCCTACGTAGTATTTTCCAAGTCGATATTTTACATTAGAAATCGCGCGGTCAAGTGGTTTGACAGGGATTATGTTTCATTTGCGTCTGGAAGGTAAAAAACATGAGCTGTTTTTTATTTATTTTACAAAGAATGAATAGTGTAAAATATAATAAAAGAATCGCACTACGTATGGCATGTTTTATTTTTAACGAGTATCGCATATATGCAAAAAAAAAAAAACATTTAGACTAGATTTCAACCTTTTAGTACATATTTCCTTACACAAAAAGGTTTAATTTTTTTTATTGAGAATTTAGTTACGATTCCAGTGATGTAAGATTCGTTATTTTATTATTTTGAAAAACGAAATGGAATCTTACGTAAGAATAGGTGGGAGGGGTTTGAAAAAATCTTACGTACCCTTACATGGGGGAGGGGGGTCAAAAATTGCCCTTACGTAATTAATGAATGGCTACTAAGGTATGGGCTTGCATTTGATCCAGTTAAATTTAGAAACTACGGAATAATGCGTAAATTAACACAAATGCCTCGATTATATTTCCTGTGTCTTAAAGTTATATCCAATTCAATAGTTTTGTTTCCCGCCCCTTCTGCCTCAGAAGTATTTTACTGCTACTTCAACACAATGTTGGCTAACATTTCAGTACACAAATTCGTCGATTATATTTCCTGTCTTAAAGTAATATTCAATTCAACAGTTTTGTTTCCCGCCTTCCGCCTCAGAAGTATTTTACTGCTACTTCAACAGAATGTTGATTGATTCGCACATTCCGCTCCAGTCACCCTTTCATATTGGCCAACTCTTTTGTTTTATACGTCAATAAACTTGTTGTCATTTTCTGTCAGTGTCTCCCTGGTGACACAATAATGGAACAAGTTAACGAAGAGCATTCGATTTGAATAGATTTTTTTTTCTTTTCTTCCGACGGAAGATTGACACCGTTGAGGATTTTAACTGAAAAATGGAAATTATATTTACATGTCACAGTAGATAATTTAGGCGCAAATCACTGATCACTAAAAAGGGACTGTTCAAAAATTAGAAGTTATACCATTTCGTTCGTTTTGTAAAGCTCGTAGTAAGCAAAAAGATAATACATCAGCAGTGGAGGATTTATCATATCGCAAATACGAGGGTCTCCCATGACATAGGAGGTCAGAAAGAAATCCTAAGTCATCAGTTTTTCTTTTCCCAAACTCTTATTTTACGAGGGACGGACAAAGGGGTGGGGTGGTTCAAAAATACATGTAAAAAAAAAGTTTCTCCTAGATAACAGGACACCCATCAATATTTTTAGACTTAAGGATAATAATATACTGGAAGAATTTTAGCTTCCTGGTTCAACTGAAAGAGGGTGCTCAATAGGGTGGTCACAAAAAATCGATTTTCGAATTTCTTCCGCGGCAACCCCCTAAATGTGACAATGGACTAGAAAACATGATTTGGGAAGTTTCAGCTTAATCCGATAATATTAACAAGTGCCGCAAAGAGGCTAAAGTTACGAAAAACAGCAATTTTTAGCAAAAATCGTAGTTTTTCCTCTTTAAAACCAAAACTTTTCATCCTAGAAACTTCATTCTGGTCTCATTTTATAAGAAATTTTATTCTCGTGATGAGATGTTTTATTCATTTTTTAAAATAAAAGTTACAGAATGGTACTTGGCATTATTCAGGTCAGGTTATGGAAGATATCATCAATAAGAAATTTTCATGCAAAGACATAAAAGCATTACAATATTCAATTACATTTATTTGCTCTTTGTTAATTTTAGTTTATCCATTAAAAAGGCTCCATTTGGAGGTATTTTAAAAATTAAATGCAGCAAATTGGTGATTTAAAATAAAGGAACTAAGCTGTTTCGAAGAGAAAGCAAAGAGAAATTTTGAGAAACTTTTTTCAGAAAAAGATTTTTTTTTCTCAGAAAAGAAAAAAAAAATCTAATGCATTTTATTACTTACACTGTTAAATGACATACACGGAAAAGACTTACATCATTATGTCATTACTTTTCATTACAAGTTAAAGTGGTAATGGTTTCGATATGTAGATTTTGATGAGTGTGGGAAAATGTGTCTGCATTCAGACATAACCTGTAGTAGACACTGTCGTTAGTTAGAAATTAGTTTTACACCTTTTTCAGCTGTGACATTTACCTTAAACTGTTTACTATCTTTCTATTTTTAATGTAATATTGTTTTCTACACTATTTATCAAGATCAGTATTTAAAAACTTTGTATCGATTTCGAATCTCTTTAAAAAAATTGAATCTATTAAATAGTTTGAGGAGAAATGAAAGAATTCTACTTCTTTGTCCAATAAACTAAGCTTCTATCAGATTGAGCTGTGCTTTTGTATCCCTATCTCATCACAATCATCTTCATTATCTTCTACTTTGGATTTTAATTTTGCAGCCTCCCTTGTTTTGATCTTTTTTTTTTTTTTTTTTAAGTATCATCAAAAAAAGGGAAATGCAACCTTCTCTGAGTTCAAGGCCACAGATGGCTAATTATTTTATGCAGTTCTGTGTCTACATCATCTTCATAAATCCTCTAGTATTGAACCAAGGATTTTACTAACTGTAGATCTTTTTTGGGTGCCAAAGCTGGATTGCATACAATAAGCCATACTTTTCCGTAAATATCGATGATATACAACCAAACATCTTCAGTACCTTTTATATCTAAATCGATTAAGGAAAGCTGACCCATGAAAAGATATATTTTTAAAGAGCATATGAGGGATCGAGAAGCGAAGGGATGTAATTAACAGAACTAAAGTTTTGTAGATAATCAATTTAAATAATATGGGAACCTCTACTCTGCTTAGGGACAAGAGATGGTACTAGTAGCTCTGGTAGGGGCTGTTATATAGCATGATTTAGAAAAAAAGTTCAGTGGCAGCCTACATAGGATCTGAACTCTAAACGCGTTTTATAAGGAACTTTAAAAAGTCCACTTACATCCCTTTCCTTCTCATTACCTCATATGGCCTTTGGCACCCGTCTGGTACGATGACTACTCGAAAAGTATGGTTGTTTGGAGAAAGACTCCCTAAATAAGTTAAGCAAAGTTGAATGAATTCCTTGTAGTCATCCCTAGGCTGCTACTGATTTTATTTCTCAAAAAGAAAGCTTGAAATTTCACCAGGATTGCTCATTTTGTTTTTAATCTTCTATACGTGCTTTGGATTGTTTATCTATACCATTCATCCTGAAATTCTTGAAAAATATCTGGTTGAGGATTAGTGGACGTACCTATTTTGCAAATCAAACCTTCTTTTAAACCAACTTTTAAGATATGGTAGAGACTTGCTAAATACAAAAACTTTTTCTGTAACAACTGTACTCACAAAACACAGTTTCCCGCTGCAGAAGCTCTAACAAGTCATCGTCTAAGAACACAGGCTACTTTAGTGGGAATCTTAGTTTTTCCTTTCTCTGGGGGGTCGAAAGCCCTTACAAGTCTGGGATTTTTAAGCTACTGCTCAGCTCTGACCACCGAGGAATAAAGCAACGTTCCGTATTTATGGCCTCTACAGCTAATTTCAAAAGTTTTACACGCAGTTCTTTGTTTAAGCTTTGAATTTTAGAGACATAACTATAGTACAGTGAAATCCTGTTACAACGAACTTCCAATTACCAGAAATTTTAATTGTAACGAGGTTTTAGTAGTAATGAAATTCAAGCAACGTAATGGAAATCAAATCGGGGCTGAAAATTTCTTTTGTTAAATCGGATATTTTGTTGTATCGGTATTCGTTGTAACGGGGTTTCACTGTATACATTTATGATAATATTGCTGGTTTTGCTCTGATTACTTAGCATTGTAAGGGGGTTACAACCATTAACTAAAAGAACTAAATCAATTTATTTTTAATGATTCATTCTTCTTACGTGATTTTGAGGATATTAGCTACGACCTGACTTTGGAAATCCTGAATAATGTTCAATCAATTTTTAGAAGAATTTAAATGAAATTAGATTTAAAGAGAAAGAAATTCCCTATAAAATGAGACCAGAAGAAAGTTCCTAGACTGAATAGTTTTGGTTTTACAGATGAAAAACTACGATTTTTTGCTAAAAATTGCTATTTTTCGTAACTTAAGCCTCTTTGCGGCACGTGTTAATATCATCGAAATGACTTGAAACTTTGCAAATCACATTTTCTAGTTAGTCCGTTGGCACATTTTAGAGGGGTGCCGCAAAAGATTAGTTGAAAAAAGTTTTTCCCCATATACCTTGTAACCACCCTAGTGCTCAAACCCCTCCCCCAACCATCATAAATATAGGGAGGGGGTAAAAAAATACATTGAACTGGAAAAAACAATGCTACATATTATGATATACACTAGTAATACGCATATTCATAGCATATATATATATATATATATATATATATATATATATATATATATATATATATATATATATATATATATATATATATATTTACAAAACAGCAGCTGGGGAAATTAAATGTTCCTAAATTTGTGACATTTTCTATGCTACGGCTATTGTTAAAACAAGGGGTCAATGAGCACCCCCTAAAAATTTGAGTAAGAAGCTAAAACTTTTACAGCATAATACTATCAGTAATTGAATAAAAAAAGGGGGGGGGGAGTCCTGGACTCTTGCTGAAAAACGTTTTTTTTTTTTTTTTTTTGAGCCACCCTACAAAGGGGTTCCCAAAAATTCATTTCTATTGGTCCTCAAACCCATAAATTCGCTGCTGTAATCCGGTAATGGCCACTAGCAAATACAGAGGCAGACAACCCTTTATACGTATATGCTGTAGTATCTCCGTCATAGGATACCTCCGAAAAAGTTGGAGCGTCAGTCCGTCCAACACTACAGCTGTAGTATAAATTATAAAGTGTTTGATTGAATACTATTAATGATAAAGTGGATTTTGCGAAACATTTCTATGTAATTTTGTCACAAAGCAGTGGCGTCGCTACGGGGGGGGGGGGCACCCCAGGCGTCACCAAAAGTGGAATTGCAAGTTACTGAAAAATATAAGCACTTCAAATCAGAAAATTTCATCTTTGCACAGAGTATTTATTTATTTATTTATTTATTTATTTTTTTTTGCGTTTGTTGGGAAGGGGGAGGAGCAACACCATAAGTTACCGCCCCGGTTGTCACCCATACTAGTTACGCCACTGCATAAAACATTAGGTTTTTATTTGTTGTAATGAAAGGTATGTCTGTTTATTTAAGGGTTTATTTTTCTTTATATCCACACTACACGGATTATCTGGATTGCCTTTGGTCTCAATTAGTCCGGATGTACGTTACTGTTTTGCTCTAAAATTCAATTTAAAATATTCCTCAATAAATAAATTTCGCAAAAAAAACCCCGCGATTTCGATACACTCATGAGTTATTTTTGAGTTTTGTATTGATTAATAAAATTTTCTGATGAACCTATCTTGTCAAATAATTCTGCTTTTCAGTTTTTATGTTATGGCCTTAAGAATGGCTATTAATATTGCACATTTTATGATAGATCAAACTTCCCAAAATATGACCAAAAATTTTTTAAAAGATTGTAAGATCATTATCGGAATTAGTGGCAAAATATTTTTAAATTTAAAGATATGTCCTCAGATGTTGAATTTAATAACTCTTTCCCAAAAATAACTAAATAGATTCGCTGCACAAAAGCAAAGTTACACGAAAAACTCTCCTCTCATGTACAACTTTAAGAAATTTTTAATTCTTCCGGCAACTAAGACATTAATTACTTCATAAAATTAAGAACAGTTGTAGAGGAACTCCCGTTTCAGATTCCTGAAATGAAAAAAAAAATGGCTTTCTTTCTTCTTAAAGAGCTAGCAAGTAAGCATAAAATAGCCGCTTCTGCAGCTCATTTTCACCAGAAACAAAAGACTAACGGTTGCTGCGAGCTTCTAAAAAGAATAACATTAACATTATGAGGAGTTAAGAGTAAAATGAAATCAGGTCAACTACCAATTAACGTTACTAGAGCAAAAGGATCAATAAGCCAAAAAAAGTGAAAGTAAAACTGAAATGTTAGTACCAGGGTAAGGCATGCCACAAGATGCGAATCAATATGCATTATTTCAAAACTAACATTAAATAGAAATTATAATTCAAAAGTGACTAAATAAAAACTTCAAAATTTAAAAAATACTGCAAAAAAAGTTTTTTTTTTTTGTCATATTCTTACAGCTATACATCTTTGTTAAGATGTATGTGTTTTCTCAAAAATAAAATGGTAAGTGGGGTAATTAAAATGGAAACAACGGTAATTAAGCAGTCTTAGTTAACATTTATATTTGAAAATGAAACATTAATTACTGAGGTACATTAATATTTTCAAGAATAGTAACTACTCTCGTATGATTAAGAGCACAATAAAAAATAAGGTAAATTTGTTACATTTTTTCATTTCATTTCATGAACAAATTTATAGCGTTTAAGTTAATTGAAAATTCAAACATTGTGGAATGATTTAATAAAATACGTATTAATTTTTTTCTCTTCTAAAATAACACAAACATTTTGCTTCTCTCACTTATGCTTCCGTTATACTGATCATCAGTTAATTTAAAACTGAAAAACTAAAAATGAATCAACCAGTGATGGCCGAGAGAATAATCCCATTTTATTATTTTTTTTACAATGATCGTGATATTTTTCAGTTGCTGAAATAAGTTATAATTTTGGATGAAATAACTATATGTTTAAAAAAAAAATCACAAGGAAACTGAAATACCCGGTGGTCTTATTCTTTAGTTCCTAAAATAAGAAGTTTTTGGAATCTTGTGTTGAAATAATTTAAATAAATTTTATTGTACAGAGAAAAATCCCACCCTATTTTTTCAAAAACATTAACTTTTTACTATTTATGTCTTTTTTTAAGAAATGATCCTAAAACATACTTTTTTTTAAGTCAACTAGTACAAGTTCTTAAACGGTAAAACTCATTATTTATAACAGTTATTTTGGTAATAAAAAGTATATAAATCTAAAGAACGGTATCAAGCATTTGAAAATTATCCAAAACTATTTCGTTGTAATAATTTTTCATTCAATTTTTTAGTTTTTTGTGTAATACGGCTTAGATGGCTACTAAAAAACTTGATTCTAATTAACTGATTTTTCTTTTTTTTTTTCTTTTTTTTTTTTTTTTAGAAGTATTGAACGAAAAACTTCAATCTCTGGTAAAAATCGCAATTTGTAATAGTGGTTTTGGCAACAAAAAACAATAAATTTAACTCGTGTAATCACGCAATTGAAGGTTAGCCAGCAATATCGTTATTACATCTTTCAGTTCAACTGTACAATGTATAGATTTTTTTTTTTGTAACACTCTGCTGTTCGGAGGCTAATTTTTAATCCATCGAAATTAGATAAGTTTCCAATTTTTTGGTTTTGTGCCCGTCTCATTTTTTTTTAAATTCCAGCAAGCTTTCAAAAGGAAACCAGCTTGCGCTACCATTCAAGAACTAGGTGGAATTTAACTTTAAAATCGCTCTAAATTTAAAAGCTAAAAAAAAAAAAAATCTGAACTTCGATACAGGCCCTCGTATAAAACGGTATTTCTACAACACGGTTTCGATATTACACGGTACCAAATTTGCGGTTATTATAACACGGTTTCGTTATTACACCCCCCCCCCCCGGTACGAAACTTGAATTTAGTACTTCATGGTTTTGATATATCGCGAATCTTATATTTTTAAAAAATGGAATTTCATTTGTGTTTAATACATTCTGTAAATGGTTGATAACTAATAAGTTTTTACTTTGTTTTTATGAAACTTTGTTTCGACATAACTCGGTACGCATCCCTTGATTTACATTCTTTCCAAGTCTCGTATAGCACGGTTTCGATATAACACGATACATCGTAACCTGATTTTTCTCATGCACATACATAATTAGTATTAAAAATTAGTAAAAATGTTATTTTAAAAAAAGTCTCGTATAACACGGTTTTGATATACCACGATACATCTTAGCCCGATTTTTTTCATGCACATGCATAATTAGTATTGAAAATAAGTAAAAATGTTATTTTTAAAAAAGTCTCGTATAACACGGTTTCCATACTACAAGGAACGTTTTATATACGAGGGACACCTATATCCTGTCAAAAAATAAAAGATTTTGAAACATTTCGAAAAAAAAATTAATTTACCAATGGGCTCAATTTCTTTCCCAAGTTAAAGTAAAAGCACATGGAATTTCAATGTTATAGCAGAAAAAAAAATCCTATAACTGACTAAAGCCAAATAATCATCTAAACTGATTTGGGGGAAAATGAAATCTATGGAAATCTCGCGGGAGGGGTCATCCCCCGTTCCCCATCATAAAAAAATTAAAAAAAAACATACTTTAATTATGAAATTTCTCGTTTTCAGTATGCATTTAAAAACTTTTTTTGCTATTCTTTCTCCCACAGTTAGCGAAATGTTAAAAAAAAAAAATGCTTGAGAAAAGTAAATCTTTAAATATTTTAAAGTAAAAATAGGTAAAACTCGTAAGATTGATACCAAATACCAAATTATTCTTTTATCAAAAAAAAAAATAAATAAATCAATGTTTTTAGAAAATGCAAAAAAAAATTAAAATTGAGAAAAAATCCATAAGCAATGAATATTTTGAAAAAAGGTGGAAGATTTTCTTTTTCTTTCAACTTGGAGGAAGAAGCGAAGTGTAGGAACCTTTGTTGAATGTAACAATTTAACATCCAAACTGTCTTATCTTCATTTAAACAGTGAATTTTATTCTTCATTAACGAAAGTAACACTAATCGTAATTACCGGAAGAAAGCAGTATCTATCATTAATTCTTAATCCAAAGTTCAACTCTTAAGTCTAACTTTGATCATTAGATACACAATATCACGTACGGTTGTTGCAAAGAGATTAATTGCACAAAATCAAAACACATTTCAAATTCATGCTACGGATATTTTGAGCTACATTAAAAATGAGATTGACGAAACCAACGTTTATAGATCGAACAATAAAATACGCATGCACAAGGTCTCCATATATTTTCTTCATAAAATATGCTTTAAGCAAATGAAGAATCATATCTTCGGTTTTGGACATTATCTTGGCAGCTGAAAAATGATGCCAAATTATTTGCCGCCAAATAAATTAATCACCGATTCAGCAAGTTGCATGCCCATTAGTTTAGTGTCAGATTTCTTGAAGAAAGTAAGCAATGCATTTAAGGATGAGTTAGATCATTATATTTCAAAAGATAATACTAAAGTGGGCAATGAATAAAATTTAGACAAGCATGTAACAATCCAGAAAATGTTACATTCATGTTAAGTTCATATAAAACATAGCCCACATTTGCATGAATTATAAGGATAAGAATGGAAAATATGAATTCAATGCAGACACTTCACGCTTATTTTATTTATTTTTTTTTGTTTAATTCCTTTTACAAAAAAGGAAGTATTCGCGAAAAAAATTTCACTCAAAAATCGACGTTAATTTCCATTTCGCTCGCCCCCGAATGAATGCTGACTTTTTTTCTTTTCAACCCGACCACACTTGGATATATGCCTAGGAACGTACAGACACCCGAAATATCCACTTTTTCGATTCCCGAGTTAATTACAACGACTTTTTTCGTGACGACTGTATGTGCGTATGTATGTCGCATAACTCAAGAACAGTATGTCCTAGAAAGTTGAAATTAGATATGTAGACTCCTAGTGGGCTCTAGTTGTTCACCTCCCCTTTTGGTTGCATTCGAGTGTTTCTAAAGGGGTCTTTTGCCCCTTTGTGGCGGGAAATCATTGTTAATTTCGATGTAAACTGAAGTGGTGTTATCATTTGGCGGACACTTTACGATATATCGCCAGTATTTTTGTTGCCAAGTTTTGTCGCCAACTTGACGACAAAATTGGCGATTTTTTTTTTTTTTTTTTAATTTGGTTTCAATTTGGCCACTGTTGGTGATATTTACAGAGTAAACTATTGAATCACATTACAAATGCCAATAATGGGGAAATGAGATAAATTGGAGTAAAAGAAAGTCGTGTGATGCGGACATCAGCTCGTGTTTTTTTTTTTTTTTTCAGTCTATAATGAAAAAATATCTTTCCTTTATAGGAAAGATGCTAACGTGGCTTAAAATGTGCCTTAATTTGCCTTGAGGGAAGTCTATAAATTATGTCACACTTTTTTTCAACACATTTAACCCTTTTCCACTCCTTGTCCCAAAGTGTCACACACACTTAACCTTACCCTCCTCTCTATCACACTATACATTTCACAAACATATTGCTATAAAACATTTTTATTCCTCCCTTCTCCTTGTCCCAAACTGTCACAATTTCAATAACTCCCTCCCTCCCCCTTTAATACGGGACATTATTTATGGACAACCCCTTAGTAAGATTCAGAATCACTTGGCGCTTCATAAAAAAACTCGATGTAAAAATTACAAGCATAAAACATCGTGACTAATTTCTAATGCATGCAAACGTACCGACAGCCGCGTTACACCATCCAGCTTCAATCGGATAGCCAGGTTTTCGGTATATTGCATATATTTCTGCCTTAGCATTGACAGGGGGGGGGGGCAACTTACTGCTTAAATTCTAACGCTCCCACAGTTCAAACTGTGAATAACTCATTTTATATCATCAATTAAATAATTAATTTTTAATAAATATCTAAAGAAATAGTAATTTTTCTTAAATCAATGGTGAGCATTTTTATTATTAGTAAATCATATGGACTGGTATATTAGATTACGAACTTTGTAAGTTAACGATAACTGACACAAGATGTCAAGCCTCGCCAATTATATATATATATATAATCTCTTCTGGGAAAACTCAATCTCTTTGCTCTTGCAACTGTCGAAAGAAAGTCGTTTTACTGCTATCGAATCGTAGTTACTTTATTAAAATTTCATTGTTTTAAGTTCGAGTGCATTGGTTGAGTGCTTTTTTCTCCTTTTCAGGCAATTTTCAAATTTTTCTATTTTTCAGACCAGATATGAGCCGTATGCATTTCACGGCTTGTTGTTACGCAAAGACAAGTATGTGCATCATATTTTTTTTTTCATTTTGCACCCAACCTTGACCCCCCCCCCTCACAAAGCCTTTCATGCTCATTAGTTAAGCACTTCAATTTTGCTTTTCAATATCCTTCATAATCCTATTCTTAAATTTGAACCCTTGCTCCTGTTTAGATTCCACCATTGGTCAAGACATTAGATGCATGTCCTTTCTTGGAGCATTAAATATTATCCACACTTTTTTTTCTAGATGTAGAAAACTGTCCTAACAAATCTAGATCGTATAAATAGTCATAGATCGAAGAGAACCACGCCTATCCGTTTCCTAAACTTTTGGCATTGTGCCACTGTTGCCGTATTTCCCAGGGATACAGTCGGAGTATAGCCAACATATGGATGTCTGCTAAAGGCCTGTGTAGTTTTAGATTATATATATATATATATAGTTGATTTTCTATTTAACGATTTTCAACGGATCACAAAAATCGTCCTTACAGTGGATCATCCCAAACCGTGAAAAGTTGTCTTTGAATAGAGAAAGTCGTTGAACAGAGCGTCGTTAAACAGAGAACCAACAGTATATGTAAGCATAAATATATGAATTCCCATTTGTTTGGCATTTTTGTCTTCTATTTTACTTTATATTTATTTTACAGACTTGCTTACTTGGTTTCCGCTAGAAATATTTTTTAAAAAAGAAAAACCGTCAAACTGCTATATTTTCCTCGTGTTTCTGGGGAATCAAAAACTCGTTTCTTCAAATGCCCCAAAAACTCATTTTTGTAGATACTGCGATTTACGTACCCACGGCAGCACATATTCAGGTCATTAAATTTATATTGAATTTTTTTTTTTACATCTCAAAGGAAAAACATATCCTATGTTCTGCCTTTTTTATCTAACGCTTTTTCTTATCTTTTTTATTCATTTGACAAATTTATATCTATACATGCATACTATGAAGTATTAAATAGCATTTTTCATACACAGTTGTAATTCAAGTAGTTACGTCAAAGCAAATTTGTTATTTGCTTTATGGATTTATGTTTTCAACTTACAACTACTGTTTGGGAGTCTCCACGGGTAAAACAAAGAATTATAATAAGATTGGTTGTCTAATATAGTCGAGGTACAGTGGAACCTCGTATATCCAGATGTCCTGATTTTCCGAATTAAATTTGAAGCTTACAAAAGTAGTCTATCCTCACATAGGAACTATAACTAAGCCTAACATTCGTTTTTTCTTTTGATTAAATTAAAAAACAACTCGTACAAGAATGTACAATACATTATGGTAATCTAACAAATAGCACTCACTGCAGATGAACCACAATGGTAAAGTGTTAGAGATTTACTGTGCTTTACTCAAAAGACACATGCGTCTGAATCAGAAGACAAGGAACTACTTTGTAAAGAAATGATGTGAAACATTGTTTTGTTATATTTTTATGTCTTTTAAACAAATCTATGTAGTTTTACTACAAAATATGTTTTTTTTTCTATTAATGAAAGGTAAGTCAGCATATTTTAGAATTTTCTTTGCTTCTTTTCCATACCACCAGGATTATTCGGATTTTCGATCGTCCGGAATGCTTTTGGTCCCAGTTAGTCCGGATAATCGAGGTTGTACTGTATATGGAAAAAATTATGATTTAAAGTTTTTCGTTGCAATTTTCCTTTCATGTGATATCGAAACTGTCATTCGAACGTTCCAGCAAAACGCGAACACATGCATTGCTGATTCTCATGGAAATTTTATTCTGTTAATAAACCTCCGAAACACAGAATGGATCTTATTCTGATTAAGAATAGAAATTAATCGTTAATATGAAAATGTCAGTCAAATATATTGCTTAGAATATAGAACAGAATACCAAGTACATAAGAAAAGTATTTATCTTTAGATCTTTCAGAATTCCCATTCAAAGCATATTTCAAATATTATTTCACTATTATTAAACTTAGTAACAGATGAAATTCTAGCTTTTACCACATTTTAAGCAGTATATAACTAAACATTGAAATGACTATATAATTCGAAAGTGCCTGTTAAACTAATGGGAGCAGAAAAATAAGAAGTTCTCTTTTTGTGTTTTTCTTCCCATAATACTTACCAAACTCAAATCAGTAAATACATGAAAGCACCCAAAGCAGCTTACATAGCTTTAGATCAACAAGATATAAATAAAAGAATCGCGTATATTGGCATGAGTTCTCTGCACTTTAAGATCATATAACGCAGAATTTTGTTCAAAATTTTAATAACTTCAAAGCTACTATTAGAAGACAAATCGATTTTTTCCTGGCAGCGAAGAATAAAACAAATTTCGAAACCTCATCCCGTTATCCATCTTAATTACAAACATTGTTGATGATTCGAAACAATTTTAAAGAAACAACTGGCTCATCTTACCAAAATATGTATTAAAACGTTTTAAAAACGTTCAAATAACGGGCAGTATTTTGAAAACTTAATTACCATAACTTTCCCAAACCTCGTTACCTTTTTTCGAGGCATTATTTTTATTTCCCTATTTTATTAGCCATTAGAATTTCGCCTATGAAACTCTTTCCACATTAAAAAACATGCATTAAAAAAGATTAACTGTTGAGATACATGACCTGCACAGCAGAGAGAGGTGAAATATAGTTAATGCATTGAAAACAATTTTTGGGATATAGTGTTTAAGTTGGGGCATGTTTCATCAATAATAAAATTGTGAAATGTGCGCAATACATAATTAATATGCTTTGTTGTTGTTAAATAATTAAGGTCAACATAAATTTTCTCTCTCTTTAGACTTTTTCTGGCAATAAACTATTTCAGAGATGAGTTTTCAGATTTAAAACAATTTTTACTTCCTTTTACAAACTAGTATGTTGTGGCCATCACGAAACTTTCTTCTATATTTTTCTTTTTTTTTCTGATCCCTCCCCATGCTTGACGAGGAAGCAATATTCCCAACAAAAACAAAATTACACATGCAAAAACTTGACGACTATCCCAATGACTGAATTATTGCAAAAGCAAAGCAAAGAGCGAAAATTGAAAGTTATTTTAAAAGCCTTGCTTGAATTAATTACAAATATTTTATTTGTTAACAAACATAAGATGGCAACAGTTAAAAATTTTAAATCATTGAGATAATATTTCCTATCATTTCCATACAATTAAAATCACGAGAAATACGCAGACGACAATCTATTACGATTTATCTTTCTTATTGTTGCATTAATAAAAATATTTTTATTCGCAAAAAAAAAAAAAAAAATCAACACCTCTTGGAGCGATCGGCGTCAAAATTAAACCAAAGCCTGTTTACATATGGATTCACATATATTCCAAATTTCAACCAGAACGTAGCATTACTTCTTGAGATAGGGCACTCAAAATGGAAAAAAAAAACGGGTGATTGCGATACCCCCTTTTTAGCTGTTGACACAAAAATAAAATCAGTTCTTATACCCACTAAGGGCTACTTGCCGATAAATTTTTCTTTCATTCCGTTCATTATTTCTTGAGATACAGCAGTCACAATTGACGACAAAAAACGTTCTATACCTCAACCCCCGTTTGAGTTATTGACACCAAAATTGAATCAGCACCTGTTCCTGTTAATACCAACATATGGACCAAATTTTGTTTGATTCCGCCAGTTACTTCCTGAGGAATAGCAAGCACGCGTAACTCGAAAAACGTCCCATTGCTCCACCCCCCTTGGAGGAATTCGCGCCAAAAACTAATGGGCACAAGTTCACATAGGGGCACATATGTGTACTAAATTTCGTTCGATTTCATGCGGTAGTTTTTGTTGTAGAGCGGCCACAAAAAACTGGTCACACACAGACGTGACACACATACACACACACACACACACACAGACAGACAGACATTTTCCAAAAATGGTCGAAATGGACTCAGCACACCTCAAAACGTTCGAATCCGTCAAAATTCGAAATTCGAAAATTTGCACGAATCCAATACTTTCTTCTATATATTAGATATAGAAGAAAGTAAAAAGGAAGTATTGTATTCGCGAAAAAAATTTCACTCGAAAATCGGCCTTAATTTCCATTTTGCTCACCCCCGAATGAATGTTGAGTTTATTTTTCAACCCGATCACACGTGGATATATGCCTAGGAACGTACAGACACCCGAAATATCCATTTTGACGATCCCCCAAGTTAATTACAACGAGTTTTCTCGTGACGTCTCTATGTACGTATGTATGTGTGTATGTAAGTCGCATAACTAAAGAACGGAATGTCGTGGAAAGCTGAAATTCGGTACTCAGACTCCTAGTGGGGTCTAGTTGTGCAACTGCCTTTTTGGTTGCATTCGGATGCTCCAAAGGGAGTCTTTTGCACCTTTTTTAGGGGAAATCATTGTTAATTTCGATGTAAGCTCAAGTGGTGTTATAATTTGGCGGACACTTAGCGATATATTGCCAGTCTTTTGATCGCCAAGTTTTGTCGCCAACTTGGCGACAAATTTGGCCCCTTTATTTATTTATTTATTTATTTATTTTTTTTAATATAAATCTGGTTTCAATTTAGCCACTGTTGGTGATATTTAGAGAGTAAACTATTGAATCACATTAAAACTGCCAATAATTAGAAAATTACATTAAATTGGAGTAAAAGGAAGTCATGTGATGCACACATCAGCTCGTTTAATATAAAATATGACTTTTGCGAAAGAAACAAGCAAATTGATGTTGAAAAAGGAACAAAGTCATTCTCTCAAATTTATAGGTATCATGTTACAGCGTATAAAAAGTAATGTGGTTTTCAACTGGAGTAATTTTAATTTAAACACTTTTTTTGGAATATGTAGAGAGATATAAGCAGAAGAAACAAACTGTACCAAAAGTTAAAATACAAAATCAAGCCAAATTAATATTTTCAATTTGAAAAAATAAAAAATAATAAAATAAAATAAAAATGCTTTCTATTCAAAACTTTACCAAGGTCTTTTAACGAAATGCGGACGACATCAGCAATTAAAAATAGCAATGTTATTATATTTATTTATTTTGGAAGTTCTCCTTCTGGTTCTAATGTAAAATTATAATTTGTTTAAGAAATATCCTTAAAATAAACACATAATCACCAGCTTTAGCAGTTTGTGTAGCTGAACACTATCAATTCCTATTAGGTTTCCTATTTCACTAATGCAAGTATTTTATCAGAGTTGCTTTTGATTTGAAAATTTTCATTATTATAGGGGGACCCACTTACCTCATAGTAAGGGGACCCACTCATTCTTATAGCAAAAATTTAGGGGTTAAGTAGGACCCCTCCTCTTAAACACTTATTGATAATATTTGATACAAAAATTCTTGTTGCAGTATGAACTTTAAGTTAAAATATACATGAAAAATTAATGATCGTAAAAAAATAATAAAAAGTAACGTGAAAACACTTCTTTGAAAAATGTTGCTTGAACTAGCAAAAAAAAATATTTTTTTTTCTTGTTTTTTTTTTTTTTTTTTTGTTTTTGTTTTTTTTTTTTTTTGACCAACACTACGTGCTATGACCTAGAAAAGAAGTTCCACAAAACATGCAGAACTAACCACTGTGATTAAATTTAACATGGTCAGTGTAAAAAAAAATTGAAAACTTTATCTATACTTCAGTTTTCGAGGGGTGACCCGCTTACCCCAGTGACCCATTTCCTCCAACCAACCCTACTTACATGTTTTAAAAGGTATTAAATGCGAATTAAAGGACCGTTTTGTAAAAATATCACTTTGTATGTGAATGAATGGAATATGTATTTCTGTAGACTAACTCAAAAAGTAATACAAGACTGAAATTCGGTGTACAGATGGACCTTGATACGATCTGGTGCTAATTAAATTGTCACCAATATCTTTAAAAGGTTGCTGAGGGAAACGTGTTTCTCATTACCGCGATTGCTATACCGTAAGAAGTAACGCTGGGAAATGAAGCAAAAGTAACTACACAGTTGTACCTATTAGGGTTTCTTGATTACTTTAAGCTAATTGGCCATAAAGGTTAGGTATACGCAAAAAGTTTTAAATTACGAGCTATTTAATAAAAGTGATAAAAGTTTCGCCTTGGCTGACTTACTAATTGTTTTAGGCGTATTTTAAATATCGTGTAAAAATGAGCATACTCTGCAGAATTATATTCCAAAAATACAGTATTCAGATGGTCAAAAAAAATAATAATAATAATAATCTGCTTTTATTTTAATGAAAAATAAGTAATAGCATGTACTGTTCTGTAAATAAATATATTTAAAGCATATTAGAATTAGCAATTGATGCTGTAATAAAATGAAATTCTAAAGCATAATTACACCACACAAACATATTCTTTTCCAAAAATTGAGTTGAAATTTTATGAACTCACTCGAAGTAAACCTTTCTTACCCTCAAATAAATTGTTTATTAGCTGGACAAAAGACCTCATTAAAAATACTAAAAGTTTTCGTGTAGCAAGTTTAATAATCCGTGATGAATTACGTAATAATCCTCTAGAGACGATAATTGGGTTATTTTGGCATGTCACAAGGATTTACACTTAAAAGGCGAAGGATGGCTCATAATATTATTGGGGTCCCCAAGCTCTTTAAATAGAAAGCTGAAAAGATCTCGTATTTAAGATTAAATACTTGAAGATTTCTTTCTGATTTTTAATAAATCCTGATTACGAGAATCAACTCTGACAGCAAGGTACGCACTTTCTTTTTGTGTTCATGGTAATTAGCAAAAAATTTCTTTTGAATTGATTGCATTAAGTAAAGATTATTTAACTGATGTTCCTTAGAAATATTTTGTATTTGATATTCGTTTAGGTTGTTATTGAATTTGTTAATCAAGAATACTAAATTATTCATCAATACGCTTTTTAAAGTTTTAAATCACTTTAATGCTACTGCCTTCTTCACAGAATTTTACATAATAATACTTAGCGTACATTCGATGACTTTTTCTTATATTTAAAATTTTCACTAAACATTGCTTTTAATTTTGTGGTTTTCGAGAAGCTAGTTTAACGAAAGAAGTTCTCTCAGAACTGAGAAAGTCTATTCTTTTCATGTATCTGCGAGCATTTTGTGACATTAGTTAATCGTAATACCTTTTATTTTTATTTCAAGTGTTCTTTTTACTGAGAAAAACCGTTAATGTAGAGTTAGATCCCAAGCTTTTTTTTCTTTTGGCCAGGAGGACCCACATCAAAAATTCTGATGTATTCTATGGTAACAAATGACACTGGAAAATAAATTGTAATAAAATTTAAGTCAAGTTTTGTTAACCCCCGACACATAAAGGAAGGGGGTTATAAGTTTGACGTGTCTGTGTGTGTGTGTTTATCAGTCTGTGGCACTCTAGTGCCTAAACGGATGGACCGATTTTGAAAAAAAAAAATTACTCGAAAGGAGAGTTGATCGAGAGTGTTCTTAGCTAGGTTGCTTCTTCGGATGACATTAATTAACGAAGATATTAATTAAAAACCTCTAAAAGGTTTTTTGCGATTTTCGCAGTGAAAACATGTTTTTTTTTAAAAAAAATTAGTACCAAAATAAACAGTATTTTTTTCTGCGTCTGACTGAAGGTGTTTGGAACTTCCCACGTTACATAGAATTCGAATTATAACGCTTTTTAAAGCAGATTTTAAATACGGCTAAGCCTTTAATCACGCGATTGGTAACCGAATTCATTGTTGGACGACAAGGAAATTAAAAGCAGTGATATAAAATTTTAATCTGTTGCAAGTTTCTATTTGTTAACAAATAAAATACTTGTAATTGATTTTAATAGTATAAGGCTTTGAAATGGATTTTCAATTTTCCCTCTTAACTCTACATGCGCGACTCAGTGGGTGGTTTTTAGAATTTTTAATTTTAGTTACTTGCTTTTCAGTTGTTTTAAAGTTAAATAAGTCTGTTGATTTTGAAACTGCAGTTATTTCCTTACTTTTTACACCCCATAGTAAAAGTGACCACATTCCGCAGGAAAACCCGTATCACGCGAAATTCCCGTGCTCTCTTATAAGCTGAAATAAATCTTCTGCAACAAATTATCATTATTATTATTAGTGACTAAATTTTAATTTACTCGATAGTTCCAGAAAAAAAATATAAATAAGATATGTGTAATAATTACGTGCTCATCAGTAACGCAAAAAAAGTAATTTTTACATTGCTTAAGCAAACTTTAATAAGAATGGCTTACCTTAAAATGTTTATTCTTTTGCCATATGTATTTTAAATCTGTTCAATTATTTATATTTAGTGAATGGATCATTTTAATCCCTATTTAACTTAAAAACTTGACAAGAGATAATAAAACTAAGAACCATTTTGGACTCTGAGACCATAACTTAGTTAAACAAGTTACAGATCTAGGACAACTAAATCGTTGTTTTCCAATGTGTTACCCGCAATATGAATTAACATGTCTCATTTCTAATACATGATAGTGCCATCTCTGATTTTTTGGGAAACCACCTAAGCTACCTAAAAGTTAATTAGAACGGAAAAGACACATTGAGTGTTCCACTAATATTTTTGTACTTAATACCCAGGATTTGTTGTTGATTTTTGTGGATTTACTTAATTGCTCTACCTACTACATTGGTGCCTCTTTGCAGACAAAGAGGCACTAGGAACCGACAAATATTCTTTCATGTGACATCAATATCGGTAGCGGATGCAAATTGCATTAGAGATTCAATTTAGTCGAGACCATTCAAGCCAAATACAGGGTGTTCTGAAAAAGATAACGGTTAATGATAAAAAAACAAATTCTTGAAGAAAATTCATGTGGTGGGTTCTAAATTTTTTCCCTCAAAGTTCCAAATTTTAGTTAAAAAATGTTTCAATAGATGGCGCTGAACATAGTAAGCCGGTAAGTCAAAAAATAAGAATTGAAATTCACTGATTTTTCCTCCGATTGCGACATGGGATTACAGCTGACGATTGTTTGAAAATATTGTTTTGTCATTATTTTCGAAACATTATGATGTAATTTTCTATATTTTTTTTTTCATTTGCGGGCTTACTATCTGCAGCGCCACCTATTGGAGAAATTTTCAACTAAAATTTGGAACTCGGTGGGAAACATTTACGACCCACCACATGAATTTTCTGCAAGGATTATTTTTTTTATCATTTACGGTTTTCCTGTTATAAATTTTTAAAAACAGTCAGTCTTTTTCAGGACACCCTGTAGATTCTCAAGGGAACTTTAACATGGCGATAATAGGACAAATTATCGAATCAGAGTCGTCTGATCCCGTTTCTCTTATATTTATCTTTACTAATAATAAAGCTGAAAGTCTCTTTGTCTGGATGTCTGGATCTCTCTCTGTCAGGATCTCTGTGACGCGCATAGCGCCTATACCGTTCGGCCGATTTTCAAAAAATGTAGTTTATAGCATGGGGGTATGCACCTCAAGCGATTTTTCGAAAATCCGATTTTGTTCTTTTTCTATTCCAATTTTAAGAACATTTTACCGAGGTCAAAACGTGGAAAAATAAATTACGAAATTATCATTACGTGGAACCGTAAAATGGGCAAGCGAATGAATATAGCAAATTGGCAAGAAATTCATCATCCATTATTTGTAAATGTACAGGCGAATTAAATAACCTTTTAATTTTCTACTACGGGCAAAGCCGTGCGGGTACCACTAGTACTTAAATAAAACCTTTAAAAGGAGAGAAACGAAGATTAAGAAAATAGTCGCAACAATTCCAAGCAGCCATAGGCTTTCTTCAGCTATGTGAGCCATTCTACGAAAAGGCCGTTATGTTGCATCCACGTGACAGCTCCTACATTTCACTTTAAAAAATAATTTCTAAAGCTACAATCTGACCACTGGCGAAATGGAAAGCTAAGATCCGGTTTGCAGGTGGCAATGGACGCATCTATTAGTTTTCATGGACGCCAGCTTTTGCAGATGTGTTTTAGCCTCTAAATCAAGCACAATCACATTGAAACGAACGATACACGTGCATTAAATTTTTATTTTCCATCTTTATTCAACTAGATCATCTTTACTGGATGTTTGCCAATTCATAGCAACCATGGGCAGACAGTTTTTTTTTCTTACACTTTTGGAAATCGCACACATGTTTACGATTTGCTAGGGAACAAAATATTTTTCATTGCACTTTAAAATTAACATTTTCATGGAATACATGAGCAGTTACGCGTGAGACGAAATGTCCGTTTTTCTGAGAATCAGTGGCGGATACAAGAGGAGGGTCATGGGGGTCATGACCCCCCCCCCCCCCTTAAACATTCAACAACAGTATACGTCCACATTGTGTTCTAACACTTTACGCATAAAATGTAAACGATTACAGCATCTTTTCCATTCTTTAATCATTTTGAAAGTAAATATTTGAACTACTTCGTTTTATTGCTTATGAAATTAATTTGCAACCTTTATCCCCAGTTAGGTACCTTATTCCAGGCCGATTTGGTGCTATTTATTGACTCCCAAGCAGTTTCAGAAATTTTTCGTACCTAAAACCGTAGTTTCGTTCATGAAGGGGGGGGGGTATTCTTTAGCATGACCCCCCCCCCTAAAATCGTTTTCTGCATCCGTCCCTGCTGAGATAGGCACACATGCTCTTTGGTCCAGCACTAATAACTATTTGCCCAAATTTGTATAAATTTGGGCAAAGTACCTCCTACTGCACTTTCATTTTAAACTGCGTATTATGTCGTCTAATTTAAAACGGCATAGCACGTGACGAAAGGATTAATTATAATAGCGTGTTAGATAATTCTTAAACCACAGATTAAGAGAGAAATTTTAGCACTTGCAGTTTTGTTAATTTTGAGCCATGCCGAAAAAAAAAAAACACTTTTTTTCTCTCTCAATTTAACCTCAAGAGAGTTTGCTCAGTCCTACCTCTAGTACCCTGGGGTAATTTATCTTCATGTGCAGGAGGATCTCGAGCGCTTTCAGAATAATTTCTAAAAAGTTACCCTTTTTACTCCCGAGGCCGTAAATTCAGGAAGAGAAGAAACCATTAAAACTAGATCCTCTATTCACTAATTTCTCCAAAGAATTGCTCTCCAGAACTTTAAAACTGCAGCTTTCGTTTCGACTATTTTTACAATGGTTGCTTGGAATAAAAACATTTTCTTGAATTGGTTTGGAAATTTTTCCTGGCATTTTCTTTGTGTTTTTGCATTTACAATAAATCTTTCTTTCATTTTTTTTTTGTGTGTGTTGTATACCATATCTATATGTTTTTATTATTATCAATATTAACTAGTTTAAATTTATTAAAATAAGGTCTTAACTGCAGTGTTTAGTCAAATCTAGAGCAAAAGGTGCGGTACTCGGGGGTACCAATGAGCGTGCGGTGTCGCAAAGTGTCGATGCTATTAATATATATGCATATAATAGAGACAAGGTGCCGTAAGAAGATTCTAATTATTCAAAGAAGAAAAGTTTGAGAACCCCTTCCCTATTCAATCATTCAATCAAAAAAAAAAAAAAAAAGAAAAGAAAGAAAAAAACAAACAAAGGGCTGTGTATTTAAAGGCAAATAATGATAATATCTATAAGAATGTTTGTTTAATACTAGAGAACTCCAAATATCCTATAAGTGCAATTCTTGTCACCCACTCCAAATAAAAGTGAAGTTTACTAAAAATAAATAAATAAAATACTACGAAATGGAACACGATCAGTAAAAACAAAAAACAACTCTTATCATTTATGCTTAATTTCAACAGTAACCCTTCTTTTTTTTTTGAGACGCTGTACTTTCGTTTCAATTACTTACAACACAAATTTAAAAAATTTTATAATCACAATATACTGAATTTCCTTACTGAAATAAAGTGATAGTAAATATAATAGTATTTTCTAACATACTTAACAGGAATTTGACGGGGTATATTAGCACTGTATATGTATTCAAGTAGTTTATTCAAGTATTTTACCAATTCTCCTTACATAAATCAACTTTCTCTAAAAAGCAGTTTAATTCTGTTCCGAGGTGCTAAACTTTAACAATGGTTTGCAAAACTAGGACACGGATGATAAAAATCAATTTACGATAGCATTTAGTGTGAAGTATTTGTGAATTTGACATCATTTTACTACATCCTATTACTGTAAAAGCTTCCATTCATTAAACAATAATTAAATCGTAGAAGCAGAAAAGTTCGTTGCTCTTAGCTTGGTGAATCTTTTATTAAGAGTTTTTACCGTCTAAAGCTCAACTCCTGTAGAGATACTTGTTGGAAAAAACCTACTGAATCAAAAGTAATAAAATTACCTGCAAATGATTTTATCTGAAAGAGGCTTTCTATGACTCTTCTTTGAAAGTGAGGCTTCAGGAGCGGAACAAATGTTCCCCGTAATATAATTACTAATTCTTCTTTTTGAGTGTGTCTTTGCTTATGTGTCATATCAAATCTCTGAACCGACGCTGGATTTTTTTACGAATTGCGCAGCTTAAAGAAGAGTGATCAATTTCGTAGAACAAGACTTTTGCAAGGACATATTTTTTCTTGTACTATTTTAACCGCATTTGAGAATTATATTTGCTCTTTTTACTAAGTTTTAGTCATTGGTATTATAAATATCGTAATCATACTGATCAGGCTTTTCCCCTACGTTAGAATAGAATTTGCTGAACTTAAATTATTTTGGATTTCATTTTCTTTTTTAACATCGATATGAAAATATGACCAAAAATTTTGCATCAAGAACAAAACTGTTGTTGGTTTGACTACCAAACATTTAGATATGTAAAGTTTTAAACAAGCATTTTAATATTAAAATATTTTGTTCTTGAATGCCTGCTTTACAACCGTTGGTTTCAGAACCGACGATGACTCTATCTTTTTGTCTACTCAACGTGAAAAATAGCAGCAAATTGCATACTTTTTGGCAGTTTCAAAAGTAACAGATTATTTTGGCAGTTTAAAAATAATAAATAAAATAGTTAAATTAATTCATCCTTTTTGCGGAGAACGGGCCCCCTGCCCTCCCTAAAATCCGCTACTGTTAGGATGAACTGTTTTTTAATTGTTTTTCAAAGAATGAATAGTGTAAAATATAATTAAGGAATCGCACTATTATTGGCACGCTTTATTTTTAATTAGTATCGCATCATATCATATATTTGAAAAATAAAAATCTTTGATTTACGTCAAACTGGGAGTTTTAGTGAAACTGATACTCTTTCGCATTGATCAGGCTGTCACCGTACGTAAGACTATCGTTGGCTGAGCTTAAAAAATTATTTTGGATTTGCTTTTTCAACATCCATATGAAAATGTGACCAAACATTTTGCACCAAGAGCATAATACAACCAGCGATTGGTTTCACTACCACACATCAAAACGTGTCTAGTTTTAAATAAACATTTGTAACATTAAAATATCTCGTGGCTTGAATGTCCTACTTTATAGCAGTTGTTTCTAGAGAGACTACAAAGACTTTTTCATTCTTTTTCTCTTCTCATCAAGGAAAATGATAGCATATCGTATTGATCAGGTTTTCACCTGATTTCACCTTATGCGTAAGACTAGAATTGGTTAAGCTTAGTTTGAATTTTTTTTTATTTTAATCCATATAAAAATGTGATAAAACATATTGCATCAAGAACATAATGCAACCAGTTGCGTACCACACAATACACAGTGAAACTTGTGTAAGTTCACCACTTGAGGTGCACTACTTTTGTGGTCAACTTAAACAGGTAGGTGGTCAACTTACAAAGGCTGATTTATATGATAGCCGCTAGTTCCGTGCCTGAAAAAGCGGTCAACTTAGACAGGTGGTCAACTTACAAGTGTGTCAACTTTACAGGTTTTACTGTACTACCACACAATAAAATGTGCAGTTTTTGAACCAACCATTTTATACCTTAATGTACCACATGCTTGATTGCCGACTTTACAACCGCTGCTTTTAAAGACGACGATAGATTTATTTCGCTTCTCAAATATCGAAAATAGTAGCAGATTTTTGGGTGAAAATTTTTTCGCGAATACAATACTTCCTTTTTTGTAAGAGGAAGTAAAAAGGGAAAAAATAAAAAAATAAAATACATAACTAAATATTTCATGTAAATAAAAAAAAGTAAGTAAAATACACATGTAAAGATTTAACGAAATTTGATAAGATATTTTCGAATATTCTAAGACAACTGATACAAAAAATCCGGAAAAAATATTCACGTCAACTTAGTTTTACGAAGCATTATAAATTTCATGTGCTGAATGTGTTGTTAGAAGTTTCATTAATGATTTTTACTGTTATCGGAACTTATACTTTTCTTATAAGAGTTACCTATAACACAGTTTTAAAAACGTGTTCGCCCTTTAGTTTTAACTTTTGATTGTAAAATTAGATTTCTAGAGAAAATGTACCACCATTTCATAATAAAGTAAGATCTAGAATATGTGTGGTAAAATTATATCTGTTGAACTCAATAATAGTAACCCATTTAACTTATTATTAAATATAATTAACTTCACGCTGACTATAGACATACAGTTTAATTGTATTTCTTTATCGTGTAATTGCAAAGAACTTTTTCACTGAAGCCAACTAAGACGACTTTTTGCTGTTTTGTAGCTATGAGCTTAAAAACTTCGGAAACAAAAATGATTAAGCAAAATTTAAATAAATATTAGATTATATAGTTTTAAATAAAATTGCAACCAGAATCTTTACTGTATTAAATTTATCTGCACTAACCTATTTATATAAAAGCTGTTGACCGACTAATTACTCAACTACTTTATTTAATACAGATTTTTAAAAACATTTTGAATTTTAAAATTAATCACAACATTAACGCAATATTTAAGCATTGAAATATTTCCTTGTGTTTAATTATAAAACATCACAGTGTCAAGTATGTAGGAGTAATTTTGGCCACAATAGAGTTCCACGTCAAAGGAATTCCTTTGAACCTATACATAAACTTTAAATCTTGCCAGCGCACTTAATTAAAAAAAAAAATCAAATTTTATGCGTAGAGAAGTTCAACCCTCCAACGCGCGTGTGGGGCGAATTTGGCGGCAATTCGTTTCCATATAGTAGTAGGAAGCTCCTTAAATTTGCATTTTTATGGCTCAGTAGAAAAATAATATACATTGCCTAAGTGGCATGCAGTACAAAAAAAATGAGGTTGATTTCGTGCTACTAGTAACATTTAAATGAATTAGCTGTACAAAATATAGAAATATTAGTAAGAGTTAAATGAACGGAGTCGAGACGCTTCATTCTTACACACATGAGCAGTTGAAAATTCAGCAAGAAATTTTACACTACAAAATTCACTAGAAATAATAGTAGTTCTGAATAGGGACTGGTAATGTTAAGAAGAAAACCTTCAACGCTTAAATTCGCAAGAAAAAAAAATACAGACGCATGTGGCCTAATGGAGTGTATGGAGCACATAAATGTAAAGTCACCTTGGCTAATATCGTACATTCTTCACATTCATAAGCTCACTGATAAAAGGGTTTCTTGAACCCCTGAGCCCTGAAACACGTGTCTTAATTTTTTTGCAAACTTTAACGCTGAATATTGTCTAAATTTTACTTTTTAAGACAAAAGCATTTATTTATTTCTTAAGCACTAAAAGTTCAGGAAGATCTCACTTTCACAACTATTCCCAATACTGCCTCGCGTTACAATTGAGGCAGCGAGAAGCAAAGGGATGCAAGTGGCAAAATTAAAAATTTGGAGAAAACCAGTACACATGGTAGGTGAAACTCTCCTCTGTCTTGGGGCAAGAGATGGTACTAGTAGCCCTGGTAGTTGCTGCTGCACAGCATGATTTAGAAAACAATTTCAATGAAATCCTACCTAGGATATTATCTTTAAATGCGTTTTATTCAATACTTGAAAATGTCTACTTACATCCCTTTGCTTCTCAATGCCTCAATTCTTTAACTACTATGTATTAAAACTTACAATGCACACCATTAAAACTATCTCTAAAAAAATCAAAACACTGAGTTCCTTACTACCACTATTTGTATGTAGCTGAACAACTTAACAAAAAAACCAATTAAAACTGAAATCACCAGAGATTCTTAGATAAAATTTAGGCGATCCCACTCATACCGCTATTTTTTGAAACAATAGAGCTTTCAAAAACCTTTCACTTAATATTGCTTGCAATACTTCAGGGGTGCCCACATAGAAGGGTCATGGCGCAGACTGCGCCTTTGAAGCTTTTAGGGGGGGGGGGTTGAGGGGTATTTTTTTAATTTCAGGGGTGGGGCTCTTGCTTTTTGGGGAGGAGGGCTCTGCGATATTGAAGGGGTGCGCACTTGCCCTTAGGGGGCACCCCTGAATACTGAAAAGCTGCCGACTCTGCAAGTAGTTAGAATCTCAACAGAGTTTTATACAGGGTGTTCCGTTTTAACCTGCAAAAAAACCTCTATTTTCGCAACCGTTAATCCTAGATGTATACTTCCAATTGCTAAAATGTTCAAAATCAGATGCAGAGTTAAGATATTGAAAGTTTGAAGCGAAAATAAAAATGAGTCAAAAAATACAAAATTTAACTTTTTATACAGGCCTGATATCCCCTAATTTATATTTAGAGAAATAATCTCCATTGAAAAATATTACTGACACAAAAAAACTTGACATTTGTGCGACCAAAACTCAAGAAGATATTCGAGTTCAACGCTTTTAGGGACCATACATAAGATGAGATTGGAACTTTTCACCCTTTTAGAAGAGTGACATGTTGTGGAAGTAAACAAGCAAAGTATTTATATTTTTCATTGTTATTCAAAAATTTTTGCCAATGCTATGCTGTAATACGCAAAAACACACGACAAAACCTCAAACAGTTTGAGAAACCCCACTATGCACACATATAAATTTAAACCCTTGTATATTTCCCCCCATGCCCTTCCTAAACCCTTGCTGTATTTTCCCTCAAAAGGTGATATTGACGGCGAGAGTAAAGTGATGTAAGTTACAAAACGCTGCGTTTCATATCTCGGTGAATATCGATCGTTCTAATGTCAAACTTTTTGTGTTGGAATTGTTTTCCAATGGATATTATTTTCCTATGTATGAGTTAGGGGACCAAGGGTCCGTATAAAAAGTAAAATATTGTATTTTTGAACTCATTTTCATTTTCGCTTCAAACTTTCAATATATTACCTCTGCATCTGATTTTGAACATTTTTGCAATTGGAAGTATGCGTCTAAGACTAACGGTTGCGAAAATAGAGGTCTTGCGGATTAAAACGGAACACCCTTTATACACACAAGTTGAATGGCTGTTGCACTGACAGTTATTATGATTCAGAAAAGTGTCACCAACTAAAATAGTTTGATGCAATGTTTGATGCAACCAATAATTCATTATTTATGGAGAACCATACAATTATTACTGATTCAGAAATAAGTAAGATACTGCTTTTTCGCCAAAAACTTATTAGCTGTTGCATGAATTATGAATATAATACAGTAAAAACTCATTTATCCGGTCTCCGTGTATCCAAATCACCGGTTTATTTGGATCATATTTGTAAATTTAAAAGAAAAATTATGTTTACTTAACTAATAATTCCAAATTATGATTTTAAGAACGGAACAATAATTACGTCCTGATTTTGTTTGAGTTAAACATACAATTCCAGAATACCATTCACAATAAAGTATAGAAATAAATTAACAAACAAAAAGGCGTACTTACAGCGTCAGTGCGACACCGCTGCAGATGAACTATAAATGATAAGTATTTGCGAAAAACGGTACTGTGTAGTTTTGTTACAAAGCATTGTTTTCTGCTGTGATAACAGTAGGTTAAACGGCACCAGTAACAGACATGGTTAAGACATTGCTCTCAAGTTAACAAAATTTTCTGAGCATTTTAACATATCTAGACTTTTAGAACTATTTTTCTTTCATGCAACTACATCTCATCTAACGTTTGGCTGCTTCTGGATCCTCTGAATTAGTTCATTCTATTTCTATTTGCTCAATTTCGAAAAAAAGGTCCGACCCCTAGTAACAGTCACCGGCAATTCTAATGGTACCCAGTAACAGATAGGATGAGGATTGGATGAGTAATGGACAGAAATTCTCTCCTCTCTTCGAAATGTACAGAAGTTCTCTATTTTTAGATCTAAAACCTTATTAAATTCAAATCAACATGAAACACCGGCAGACCTCATGGTGGCTGTTCATAACCTTCCACCATTATCTTCTGAATACCAACTGGCTCATAAAATTCACTCCGATAACACTAGGTGGTTGCACCGTATTCATGGGTCGCAGCAACATCAGCTTTTCCCGCCTAAAATTCTTGTTATTTAAATCCAAACTTATGCTGGTCTGTTACTGGACCTATGTCTGTTACTGGTGACCTTACCCTACGTGTATTTAAAATGTTTTGCACAATTGTTCAAGTTTATGCGGGGCAAAGTGAAATAGTTAATTTTGTTTACTTTTTCAATTATTTATTAAATTGCTTGCGTATTCAGTTATTAATTATTTCATTTGTATTCCTTCATTATCCGCCAAAAATTCTTATTATTTAAATCCAAACTTACGACTGTCTGTTACTGGACCCTTGTCTGTTACTGGGGCCATTACCCTATAAGTCTGTTTATTTAAGAATAAGTTTTGCTTCTTACCCGGATTATCTAATTTTTCATTTATCCGGATTCTTCTGGAATTGCCTTCGGTCCTAGTTAGTCGGGATACTGTACGTATAAATGAAAAAGTTTTCAGTTAATATTTGCTTTAATGTCTTAGGATTTCGAATACACAGGAGTAACCTAGTTTGTAGGATAAATTTAAAAAATATTTTAAAATAAATGTACAAATGTAGGAGTGAAATCTCCATGTCCTTTCCAATTACTCATTTTGTCATGTACTTGGGGATTTTGTCTCAGATACCTTCTCAGATAATTAGGAACAAGTTATCTTCTGACGCAATTTAATCTTAATGCATTCATCATTTTAAATTCACGTAGTTTTAAAACCTATTTTAGTAACTTCATAAATTTCAGAAATGCTTAAAAAAAACATCGTGGTTCAATATGCTTCTAACATTTGAAATAAGAGATATATAAAAATTATTGTGTTTTTAAGTACACTACATCTTGGGAGAACTAAGGCCAAAGTAAATCCAGATAAACGAAAAGCCGGATAATCTGTCCAATATGATTTATAAGAAAAACACAATCTTCAATCAGCAGACTTTTTTATTACAGTAAAAACTAATATTTTGAAAAAAAAATTGGTCAGTGTCGCTCCGTGCAAACACTTTGTCATTTATAATTCAGCTGCAGTGGTGTCAGACTGACACTTCAAGTACTCCATGTTGTTCGTTAGATTAGCATTATATTTTATTGTACGTTCTATGATGCAGGACTTGTACGTTAAATCGAAATAAAAATTGAATATTAGCGTATTTATAGTTCCGTTCTTGCTACCAAAATTTAAAAGTATGTTTTAGGGGGGGGGGGGATAGGGTCTTTTCAGTTTCAAAAAGTATTTTTTTTTTCTTTTTTGTTTCATCTTGTAGTTAAATATTTCAAAAATATATTCCCAAAATTTCAAGTCGAGCAAAATTCTCAAAGTTATCAAGTATTCAGTCTCCGCTCCCTCAAACTGTAGTTCCGACAGCTGCCGAAGAATGCAGCAGTTCTGACAGCTGCGGACGCTCAGAATGTCAGTGCTGCTTGATTGGGGTTAGTTAAATATAATGTAAATAATTAATGAAAAGAGAAAAGGCTGAGGGAATCGAAACTGCTACAGGGACTGTCCTCTATGGATCTGGAATTGATGCCTTTGAGCTTCTAAAACTTTAAACGCGTTTTACTCAAAACCACTTTTTCGAAGTCAGTGTTCGCTAACATTTGAAAACCAATTGACCGATCCATTTCAAATTTTGTACACACATTCTGCATGTAAAAAAACTCCCCCCCCTCCCCCAACGTTGAGTTTAAGTTTTTTTTAATGGGTTTTTTACTAACAAAATAGCGGAATTTTTCGTGAAAAATAGCACTTAACTTCAAATGGTCGCCAAAAAATTTTAAAGTCAGACCAAACAAGATCTAAGAACGTAGGGGTGGGGAGAATTAATTAATACTTTGACTAAATTCAAATAGAATTTGATTTTAGATAAATGTCAGCTGAGATACAGTAATAACCTCAAATCATTTTTTTACAAAGGGACTCTGGGAAAAGCTCTCCTATTGGCTTGTCTGTGGAGATTTTTTTGATCACAAATTTATAGAATATTTTTAAAACCGTACACAACTATGCCCAAAAGATTTTAATAAATTTAATCAAACCCTTTTCTTAAAAACAATTCGTAAAAAAGTGATTATTTTTTGACGCTGAAAACCCTATCGCTCCCTTAAGTAAATATAACTTTTTTTAGCTCTGTATATTTTATCCGGATAAACTAGTTCCGGAAAAACGGGGGACGGACAAACGAAGTTTTACTGTAAGCTAATGTACAGCTTCAACGTAATAAAAGTTACTCATTCGTATAGGGTAACCTGTGGTCAGACCCAGTCACAATGACATAACAGCCCTCAAATGTAACATATATCTAGTTTAAAATGAAACATGACGCTTTCCTATGCTTACCTGAAAGGTAAGAAAACATGAAATTGCATCATTTTTCATTTACACGAGATACATACTATTTCTTTAATATGTCCTGTCACTGAAACTGACTTTCAAGATATTCGCTGACCACAGTTGCACTTAGCCAATCAGTGCTTATCAGCTATGCTGCGCTTTAAATTGTGAATGAAAAAAATCAGTTTTGTTAGAAGTACATATGAGGCAGTGAGAAGCAAAGGGATGTAAGTGGGTATTTTCAAGTTTTGAGTAAAACGCGTTTAATGATAATATCCTATGTAGTCTTTCATTAAAATTTTTTTATAAATCATGCTGTATAGCAGCAACTACCAGGGCTACTAGTACCATATCTTGCCCCAAGACAGAGGAGAGGTTCACCTACCATGTGTACTGATTATCTCCAAATTTTTAATTTTGCCACTTATATCCCTTTGCTTCTCACAGTCTCATATCGTAAACTGGGGTTTAATAGGAACGAAAATTCCCAATCATGCACAGAAATTCCTCTTAAAATTACATTCAGGAATTTTCTGCCGCCAATTTTGTTTCCAAAAAAGGTAATATTTTGAGGCGCCATTTAAGTTTTGCCATTCTGGGCACAAGAAAGGTTTTTGTGCAAGATAATGGTTTAAACTACTTTTTGAAAACATTCAAAACTTCCTCTCCCCCCCCCCCCGCCTAACGGTATCAAAAGGTAAGTTTGAAACTCGAAAAAACAGGGGAGGAGTAAATTTCGTATCGGCGTAAAGTAGGGGAAACCAAATAGAGGAACACTTTTTTTTTTATCTTCTAAAAAAAGTTTTGTGTAAGTACAGACCTGTTTGTATTCTAAAACCTTGTAAGTGTACTTTGTAATTAAGCAGAGCCTTGGACAAGAGCATGTCGTATTAGAATTAACTTTTTTTTCATGATAAAATGAATAATTTTATCATGACGTTACAGATTTAATATTTGAGGGGAGCACGGGAGCACATATTTTCGTTCTAATTCTTCTCGCCGATTACTGGTGTGGATTTTCATTCATACAGCAATATTTTCATGTTATATACAAAGTATATGTATGAAGGTAACCATCGAGGGGGGAGGGAGTAAACCCCAAAACTCGTTTTCAACTGTATTGTCATAACGTTGTTGTTTATATTAACGTAGGAGATGTTATGCCCCCCCCCCCCCAATGACAAATCATGTCTGCACTAATGATTCTGTTTACGCTGCGCAAAATGGCAAACCAAAATCTTAGTCAAATGTGTGAAAATACCAAAAAAATGCAAAATAAATTTACAAAGTCTTCGTCTAAAGAACTCAGAACCCAAGGAGCAATTTCAACCAAGAGAAGACATAGAGCTCATATTACCTATAACTTCTAAGATAATACAGGTTTAAAAATACCAGATAGAATACCAGACGCAAAACTTTTGAACACATAATGCTCCAATATAACACCTTGCTGTTAAAGTTAATGGGAAAAGGTCTTACAGACTCTACGTGAACAAACCCTGTACCCTGACGTGGCCAAATGTGTAGGAAAATTTTAAAATTGGATAAACAGGACCAGTAGGTTTTAAAAAATGAATTAGAAGGCAGCGCTCGTTCCAGAAAATATCATAAACTAATTTCAATGACATTTTTTGCCACTTGAATGTGCTAACTCTTTGTATTTCTCAATTAAAATACCCGTGATGAATTTTAATCTTTATTGAGTTCAAAGTTCTTTAAGAATATTTAATAAATTAAACATTTACTTGTATAGTAAATGAACTTTTTTAATTGAATAGTAACTACCTATTCCTATTCCCGCCCCCTCTTCCTTATTACCTACTTTTATAAGCTATACCAAAGCTGAATGGGAGCAAATTTCATTTTTAAGCTGTTTTCTGATTAATCACTTTATTCCCCAATTATAGCAAATGAGACATTGCGTTCACGACAATTGCCGCATAAAAGTTTTAAAAAAATTTCAGTGCTTTCACTACAGTTTAAAATAGCAGTTCTACACAACACAGAAGACAGTTCCATTACAAAACGTGTGACAACCTCACTAACTGATGTTCATGAGTAGATTTCCCCTATTGCATAAATCTGTTCCACATAATTTAATGGGCATTTGCATGCCTGAAAATTTTTGAAGATTACTGGACTCCGTATTTCGTTTGTTAGAAAGTACGAAATGGTTGTCAAGTTTTGTAAGTCATGTTTGAAGGGTTCAAAAGTAAACATCAAATTTCCTTAAGATGCCCTTTCAATTTCAGCCAACTTATGATATAAAAAATCAACAATTAGAAATGATTTTTAGTTGAACTCTTCCCACCCAAACAATAAAATTTAAAATTCTGAAAATTTTAATAAGAATTTTGTTTATAAACTAAATAAATTCACTTTATGCGAAAGGCATAAGTGAGACTATTTTTTTTTTTTCAAAGGAAAAGTACAGTGTTTTTTAAATGTGCGCAATTTACTTTTAAGTTAAAAGTTTTTGGTTAGGGTAAAATGTAAAACTTCTTTCATTACTGTAATAAGTTTCTGAACCTAACATTTCATTGTGTCCATATTTTATGACTTTGATACATAAACCCAAAAGTTACGACGCTATTCTAAGAACACATAAACAATTCAGGTGCTGAATGGTAAATGAAAAAATGCGTTCACAGCGATTGCGCATGATCAAAATGATGCATTAAAAATGCCTCAATGATTTAAAAATGATTTTAAAATATTTCGGTGCTTCTGCAATGCAATTTAAATTAGCCATCATACCAGACACGAAAGATAAATCCATTACAAAACGTGTGATAAACCCTTTAAACCACTGTACATAAATAGATTGTTAAACTCTTACAAAAGTATGTTACATATAGTTTAATGGACATTTATATGAACCTATTAATTAGTTTTGTAAAGAAGTAAAATTTAAAAAATATTTCGATATTAAGAAACAAGAATAAGCTTAATTTGTACGGTATTGATCAAACGTTGTAATACACTTCAAATTTGCTTAAGTATAATTTCCAATTCATTGCGTTGCTTTTATAAACTGGAGGAGCTTTCATGATTCGGTATAAAATAAAAACTAATTTTTATTTGAGTTCAAAAATTTTAATTTCTTACATTAAACTTAATGATCGCCAGTAATGATTTTGTTAATAAAACTGAATAAGTGATGGGTACATAAAAATATTTACTGCCGTGAGCAGGAAAAGTGCAGTAACTGTAAATTTTTCATTTTTAAGTTTCTTGAATTTTTGTCATCTATTATACGTTAGCATTATGATACAAGCTTGCATATTTAGTTTCCGCTGAAAAAAGAGCGCGAAAAAGACTTGTAAGTCCGACATTTACGGAGCGTTTGTATTTAATCCAAAACGCGCTTCCTCAATTATCTACAAAACTCATAACTGCCATTTACCTGCTCACGAAAGTCTGAAAATACATTATAAAATTAGCCTACCATACCCTTCATGCATTCAAAAATATCTAATTTAAGATAATTTCGACAGTTTTTGTCGAAATATTAAATAAATATGCAGCTGAACCAAAATCAAAGTGACTTGATAAATATTTGAGACTTTTTGCTAAATTTAGCAGGCTGAATTTAATAATAAAAAAATATAAAAAACTGAAATTGCATAAAATTTAAGAAAAATAATTTCTTTAATTGTTTTTACAAAGCGGAATTACTCATAATAAGAAGAAGAAAACACGAAAAATTTACCCAAAACAAAAAATTTTTTCACTTTAAGTAAACAAAAATCTCAAAGAAATCACCGCTAAGTGCACGATTAGCGCACTTACTGCTCTGTGTACCTTTACGGTTATAACAAGAAATTATCACAACTTACCTGGGGGAAATCTGTATGAGTTGAAAAACGGGTGTTTGCTCACTGATTTACCGTTAAACGGAGAAGGGGGGGAATTCTTCTGAATTTTGGGGGCATTAGAGTTTTTTGGAATAAATCACCTCCGTGTTCACGTCATGGTGTTCTGTCTTCAACTTTTCTTCAAAAAAGGGGAGTCAAATTTTTTGAATAGGGTGTCTTCTTTGGCCAGTCCCGGCTCTGCCGATCCGACGGCGAAACCTAAACGCCGACGTAGGTTGCTGTAATGTTAGGAGGCGGCCAAATCTAAGTCGCCAAAGGAAATATTTGGCGAAGCGCAGAGGGCAAGTGATAAATATTCTTCTGCAAAGAATGTCGTTTGTTAAAAGAAGTTTTAAATAAATTTCTCTTATGAAATATTGAAGAGGAATCGTTAAATTTTACAGCTTTTATGAGTTTGACGTTTTTTCTTGCTTGTATTTGCTAGTTGCTAGCATTGTTTCGACCCCGCGTTTTATGGGAACGCGCGTACGTACCCCCCGTCCCCTCACACACATACATACACACACAGAGAAACAAACACACACACACACACACACACACATATATATATATATATATATAATATTTATTTATAATTGAACTACCTATGATGGAAACAAATATCCATTCAGCTTTCGCCTGATCCATTTGGTTCGACATGACATTTTTGCGTACATTTTTGTACTTAATTTCAGGAATTTAAAAGACTAGCTTCTAATGTTCATGTACTAAAATATACGGAGACATTATGTGTCATAATATAAAACATCAGCTTTGTATTTCATTTTATTCTTTTGTATTTAAAAAATAATTATTTGTACCAGGCATAAATCAGTATTTTTAAAGTACGAAGTTTTTTTTTTCTTTTAGAAAACTGATATTTTCTACAATGACACTTAGTGGTTCCTTACATTAAAATGCATAAAAAATAAAAGCCAAAATTCAAAATAATTGGAATAACGTACAAATGTATACATAAAACTATCATAATGGTGCAAATGAATTGAGCAATTTGTATAAATTGCTCATATGAGGTGGTGAGAAGCAAAGGGATGTAAGTGGCAAAATTAAAAATTTGGAGATGACCAGTACAAATGGCAGGTGAACCCGTCGTCTGTCTTGGGGCAAGAGATAGTATTATTAGCCCTGATAGGTACTGCTGTACAGCATGATTTAGGGGGAAAATAAAATTAATGAAAGACATCCTAGGACGCTATTTTTAAAAGCATTTTACTCAAAACTTGAAAATGTCCACTTACATCCCTTTGCTTCTCACTGCCTCATATGCAATTTGTATATATGCTCTTATATAAATTGTACACACAGCGTATTTGGAGAGTGTTCGACAGCGAATTCTTCGCACAGGTCAGCCAGTTTAATGTCAATTGAGGTCAAACAACAGAACTAGTAAAAGTAATTTACACACTCTACTATTACTACTTACTGCAACTGAATAAAAAGTAAAGCGATTACGCACACAGTTACAGAACGAAGGTAAACGCTTTACTTCTTATTCAGTAATAGTAAGTAGAAATAGTACTGCGTGTAAAATAATTTAACCAGTTGAGTTGTTTGACATAATCAACATAAGTTTAGCACGAAAGAAATACGCGGTAAGACACACAAGTGCACAGTGTGTATTTGGAGTAATGTATCGAAATAAATGTAGTAATGAGCATAAAATAGATGTTTGCGTTTAAATCAGAGGTAGTTTAATTTTCGAAACGTGACAAAGTATACATCCAAAAAGTACAATAAGCGTTTAAATATTTGATGTACGTATTGACATATGTACAGCTCTTTTTAAAATACAGTGAGCATTTTAATATTTGATGAACGTATTTACGTATTTACAGCAATTTTGAAATACAGTGAGCATTTTAACATTTGTTGAAAGCAGAGCGTCGCTACGAGGGGGGGGGGGCGCCCCGGATGTCACCCACTTTGGGAGTGAAACCCAAAGAGGAATTGCAAGTTTTTTTACAAATAAAAAGCTAAAATGCATTTTTAAGAATACAAATTGAAAAAAACTCCGGGAGGAAACCCCCGAACCCTCTTTTTTCCCACCGCACATCATGGAATGAATATTATACTCAGGATAAGGTTCACACACATATTGTCAATACTTAGACCTAGTAGTGACTTCCTCTTAAACCAAAAAACTAAACCCTATTATTTTTCATTGTGTTTGAGATACGTTTAAAATAACTAAGGGGTCATCAATTTAATGCACTCCCTGACTTTTTTGAAATCGCGACAGCCCTGCACATATGCGTCTAAGGTAAGTAATGAAAAAAGCGTTCATAGTTTTTATTTTAATATTTGTTTTTTTCGTACATAAGCCCACTCAAATGTAGTTGTTTCTGAAAATTGGCTTTTGTACATTAGCTCACGTAAACTTTCGTTACAAAACAAATGCAGTTTTTTATGAAAATTGTATGAATTTCATAATTGCATAGAACATTAAAACCCTTTTTTTCTTCTGTGTAAGGGGGGGGGAGATACATCACACATTCCCATCCCGGGTGTTTACCCATGCTAGGTACCCCACTGATGAACGTATTCTTACAGCACTTTTTAAATTATAGCGAGCGTTTTCAGACTAGGTGCGCACATTTACAACACTTCTTTAGACAATGTTGGAAGAGCTGATTGGTCATCTGTGACTGTTGGTGACTTTTTTTTCATAAGTGTGAAAAGATTAATTAAAATAGTCAGTGATTAGTTAAAATAGTGCATCGTTAAAATATTATGCAATATAAATGCAATTCAAAATAGTAACCGCATCCAACTGATATTGTTTTGACTTGGGCATTTCTCGATAAGTAATCGGTAGGTAGATCGAGGGAATTTAGATATCCAGTTTTATGTCAGTGTAACTGACATAAAAAAAATATATATATATAAAAAATATATGTAAAACGTAAAAAAATGTAATATGCTTGTTTATTTTTTGCCAAAGGCAGTGAAAGAAATCTCTAAAAAAAAGACTTACCTTCGATGTTTGATGATGTATTAAGAAAGCTGTGGTTTACTGAAAAAAAAAACATCATTAAGAAATTCTAAATAATATAACTAAAAAGCAGGCAAATAGTAAAATATTTTTTTTATGATTAAGAATGCTTAAAAGCGAAACTACATGAGTCGACTACATAAACAATGAAAGTTTGAGATCCATTTCGAGGAAAATTGTATCGATATAAAATTACAAGACGAGGTTTTTTCATTTAAGGTATAATTATTGTTTACAGATGACAATTATAAACTGTACAAAAAAAATCTTTACTAATAATAAAGCTAATAGTCTGGATCTCTGTCTGTCTGGATGTCTTGATCTCTGTGACGCGCATAGCACCTAGACAGTTGGGACGATTTTCATGAAATTTGGAACAAAGTTAGTTTGTAGCATGGGGGTGTGCACCTTGAAGCGATTTTTCGAAAATTCGATTTTGATCTTTTTCTATTCTAATTTTAAGAACATTTTCCCGAGCAATATTATCATATGATGGACGAGTAAATTACCAAGTTATCATAACGTTGAACATTAACATGGGCAAGCCAATTGGCGAGAAATTCACCATACATTATTTGTAAATATACCAGGCGTACCAAAAGACCTTTTAATTTTCTACTACAGGCAAAGACGTGCGGGTACCACAAGTTTAACAAATAAATACTTTAGTGCTTTAAAATTAAATGAATCAATTACCAACGTTTTGATGCTCAAAAATTGCAAATTACTGCAGACATGTGTTTCGGTGGTATTAGCAACACCTTTTTCAATGCTAAGTGTAGTTTTTTGATGAAAAGTCGGGTGACTTCTCTCGGATGACTTTTTATCCAAAAGCTCACACTTCGTTGCAATGAAAAAGGTGTTTCTAGTAACACCGAAACACATGTGTGCAGGAATATGCAATTTTTGTGCATCAAAGCGTTTGTTAATTGATTCATTTAATTTCTTAATTTGTTTTCAAAAAGTAAGCAAACCTTTGTTTTTAATTTGAACCTTTTTTCTTGTCTAAATACTTAAGAAGCATTACCAAAAGTGGTTTTTCACAAAATTGCTCGTGTTTATTTGCAATACTCATAAACTCAACAAGAACGCAGAATAATGTTGATGGATCATTAAAGACAAAATTGCGATCCCAGTTACCACTTTGTAACTAAGTTGGATAATTGTAAGTGGTTGTTCAAATAATGATGCTACATTGTGGCTTTCATGTATCTCGTTTGGTGTATTGCTACTCTACGAAATTGCTTTGATTTGCAACATGAAATTGCGGAGATTTATGTAAACAGGAATGGGATTTGTAGGTTTGGCCTAATTCTCCGAGTTTCTTCCCTTTTAAGGGGGTCCGGGACACATTTTGAAATTTTTTTTATTATATACTTTAGAATTTTGAAATTTTTTGCACTGATTCACCATTTATTTAATAAGCAAAATCATGACATAAATATGAAAAAAAAATTGTTTTACTTAAACTTAATTAGTTTAAAAAAATAGGGTTGCTTTAAATTGCTATAACTCAAAATATTCTTGATCAATTTTCAATTTTTTTAAAATAAATTACGCAGAAATATCTAAGCTTTAATTTTTATTCCGCGATTTTAAAAATATTGATTTAATAAAAAATAAAAATTATTTGAAGAAAATTTTCGAAAAATTCGAAGATACTTTTTTTTTAAATTCATAATTTTTGCAGTAAACGTTTTTTCAAATTCGCCGAATAAAAATTAAAGTAAACTGTTTGAAAAAGATATGCTCCAAGTTTCATTACATTATCTTTATCGATTCCTGGCTTATAAGAGTTTGAATGCAAGAAATCGGGAAAAATTGCATCATGGAGAAAAACGCGTTTGAAGTTTTAAAGTTAAGTACACATTAGTTAGGTGCATACAACAAAAATAATTATATCTTTCGTTCTATTTATGATAGAAACAAGATTCAAACGTCCTTTTAAGAAGAAAAAAAACGGAGTAATTTTTCACATGATAAAAAATTTGCAAAATTTAACGATTTTGGTGTCTCGGACCCCCTAAATTTTTTTTTTCTAAATCAAAGATAGTAACTTTCAATTGCGGTATAATTAAATGTAGATAAGATCCCTACAATGTATTTTTTTAAAGGCAGTCGCGGTGACTGGCTGATAGAAACTATACTTTTACTAAGATATTATGCTTTTATTTATCATATAAGAATGTATTGTATGATTAATTATTAATCATATAAGATTATAAGATTTTAGATAGTACAGCATATAAGTATATTATAGCACATATCGCTTATAATTATAGCGTGTAAAATAGTATATCATTATAGTTTAAATAGCATATATATATATAGCATATATAATATACCTTGTATCATAGCATATAAAATATATATGCTTTTATTACCTGAGTAACATAAACTTATAACATTGAATGCATATTGAAACAACAAATCCAGATACGTTTCAGCTTTTGCAGCTAAATGTATTAAAACTATTTATTATATCATAGATACAACTTACCTAAACAAAATATATATTATAATATAATACCTTAATGATGTGAACTACTATAAACGAATACAGAATAGATTTTAAAAAATGCACATAGTATAAATTATAGTTATTCATGCTCAGGTATTTGTATTATAGAAACAATAGACCTATGGTAACTAAAATACGATGTAAAAACTTATGATTCGCATCTTTCTAAGTACTATTTTTGAAAAATATAAAGGGTGAATATTGGTGAAAATTGAAACGTGGGGTAATAAATATTAAATCAAAAGTTTAAAAAATTCGAGTCTAAATTCCAGTCTTATATAAAAATGTACTTAACGGGTCAGAACACATATGGTTTGTAAGAACATTAAGTTATTTTTATAGATGCCATTTGGAACACGGAAATGGAAAGATAATCACTACTTCTAAAATTTGTAAGTCGCAAAAGCAAAATCTTACTGTCAAAGTTAGTTAAATATAAATGTAAATAATAATGCTTGAGTAATACACGACTTTTGTAATAACGACCCCTGTCGGCGAGACAAAATTGGTGCCTATAACGGGAGGTCGTTATAACGCAAATGTACAAGATGATACTGGTTTTTTTAGTCATATTTAAAAAATTAAAGTAACTTTTCCAATTATGCTTTTTTTTTAAAGAAAATCAAGAAACTTATAAAATTAATAATAGTATTAGCGTATACTAAATAACGAATATACACGCATAAATTACATATACCTTTAAGGACTACATTTAGCGACCAAATTTACTGAAATCAACTAACAGAAATAAGTTAATTTTTAAATTTCGAGATCCTTTCTCGACAGATTGTCTCTGATTTGAGATTTCTTTTTAAAATGTCAGTTTATTTTCTGGTTTTAATATTGGGAAAGTTTTCTGTTTTTCTCACCTTTTCTAAAAAAATATTTTATAATATCCGTCGCTTCTGCACGGTTTATTCAATTCTTTAACCCTTTCATCGTCAAATCGCTCGTTTGCATTAAAATATTTTATTTTCAGAAATATAAAATTGTTGAATGCATGTTATCGAATTGATAGTCTTAAAAGATTATAAATAAGTTTTAATTTTTTGGACGTTATAATGGAATGAATGATACATCTTGGACGTTGTAACAGGAGGTTAAATAACACTGCGTCTGTAGAAAAGCAAACGGGACTTCATGCATCGGTCACCATAAACGGAAGAGTCGCAGTAATGGGAGGTCGTTCTAAAGAGCGTTGACCGTATGCATCGGTCGCTATAACGTAAGAGTTGCAGTAATGGGAGGTCGTTCTAAAGAGTGGAAGAGTCGCAGTAATGGGAGGTCGTTCTAATGAGCGGAAAAGTCGCAGTAATGAGAGGTCGTTCTAATGAACGGAAGAGTCGTAGTAATGGGAGGTCGTTCTAAAGAGCATTGACTGTATAGCTAAACAATCCACCTATGGAAGACGTTGTTACGGGAGATCAAATAACACTGCATCTGTAGAATAGTAAACGGGACTTCATGCATCGGTCGCTATAACGTAAGAGTCTCAGTAATGGGAGGTCGTTCTAAAGAGCGTTTACTGTATACCTAAATAATCCACCTATGGAAGATCTATCGCTGCTCTAGAACTTCTAAATTGCTTGTGTATATCACGGTTTTCTGCCAACTTCAATCATACTGTTACAAAATAATTTCAAAGCATATCTGGAAAATAATAGGCAGTTAATGTGCCTAATTTCTTCCAGTAACATATCTTTGAAAAACACAGTAAAGTTTTCCGCTAAATGTCAGCAACCTTCCTGAAATTACCTGGAACCTTTTTGAAGAATTCAAAATGATTCCCAGTAAAAGCGAGCCATGCTTCTGGAATAACTATTGAACTTTATATTAAGTACTTTATATAAAAACTTTGATGTTTTTATAGTAATAGAGTCGCAGCTTCCTGATTTACCATGGAAGCTCCGGAAGTGCAACCGAATCTAAGGCATATTTTCCTGCAATTCTTGCAAAGTAGCAATTTTCAAAGAATGCAGCTAACCTTTGTTTAAGGCTCAGCCAATCTAGAAGGGTAGTAACTAAGCTGAAGTCAAAAAAAAAAAAAAAAAAAAAGAAAAAAAAAAAACAATAAATGAGCTGAATGTATTTTCACACTGATGTCTAAAAATATTTATCACAATAGCACGAAATCTGGGACACGACTATAGATCTACCTCCACGTGGTGTGCCCTGGGCAACGTTTAATACGGCTAAAAGATCTAAAACTTTTTGGCATGCGACTTCTTTGCCCTAGAGCAGTAAGTGGCGACTCCGCGGAGTTATATCCATGAGACAATGACTTTTTTCCCCCTTGTTCTTCGTTTTAGTTCTTTTTGTATTTTATTTGTTAAGTTTTCTGCCATTTGAAAAAAATAAATAAATAGCGTGAAATCTGCATTAATGAAACTTGAAGCGATGCAGGAAACTTTTTCGCAATAAAACTTCATTTTCATAGGAAATTGGTCTAAACTTGTGAAATCCAGGAACATTGCCTGAAAATAAATCGGAGATGTTTTGAAAATTACTTACAGTGTAGAGAAGGAGAACTCTATTTTAGTTTGCCCCTAGTAGCATGGGTTGATTTGAAATATGCTGATGTAAAAAAAAAATCACAAATTCATTCGCAAGCAAACTGTCATAAGATCAAATTGCTCGTACCCAGGTTCTTTAAGAGCTATTTTTGGCGGCAATACATGAACAAAATTTAGTCTCCTAATTCATCCAAAAGGGAGGTGACGATCTAAAGATGAAACATTGAAGTTAAACTTTCATTTACCTTAGCATCTGACTACACTGAAGAAATCCTTTCTGGCACCGAAAGACGTGCTCTCAATTTTTATTGACAATTTTTAGTACAGGCAAAGCAAAGCTAGACAGAAAATTTTAAATCTTTCAAGTTGAAATTTGAAGCATTTAATTTTCCAAAATTACTCTTATCATAATATAAAGAGTCATTAAGAAAATTTTCAATGGAAATTTTTGTCTGAAAATGTAAAACTATTTCCCTTTTTAGATTAATAGAGAAACACCCAAATCGGAATTAATTTTCAAAGGAAAAAGAGATTTCCAATCAAAAACTTGATTTTCAAATAACAGCCATTTTTTTTCTTTTTGAAAGGTTTTGTTTCAAAAGTAAATATCAAAAGAAAAAATGTTTTTTTTTTTCCGAGTGCAGCGCTAAGACGCAATAATGGGGTCGTTTTTCCAAAATTTCAAAAATATTTTTTCTGAAAGAGCATGATTATAAACATAAGATCTGACTATTTTTAAAATGATTTGTTTAATATTAAAAAAAAAAAATCAATCGGTGCGCTTTCATTTTTTTGCGCTTCTGCCGATGACATCACAAACCATGAAATGCCATTCACTGTTTCCATTCACAGAGCAAAATATTTAATTCGCATCTTTACTCACGTGTATTGGCGACGATAGGGTTGATAGCAAGCGTAGAGCGCAATATTTAATTCGCTTCTTGAATATCATAACGTGGAAACGCGATAAACAGATGCGCCAAAGTAAGGCCCCTATATATACGAGCCGACGCATCAGCTTAAGATTAGCCATTTTGGATCGGAGCGCGTGTTTGAATGGTTGTCTTTTCTGGCGAGTTATTGCGTTTGGTGCTTGTTCACTGTGAGCAATTATTAGCGGCACACGTGAATTGTTTATTGAATAAAATATTATTTTTGGCAAATTTGGCGAAACCTGAAACTTTGCTGTGGTTACCCTAGCAGTGCAACAATGAAAAATTCGATCCAAAATGGCTAAACTTAAGCTGATGCGTCGGTCTATCTATATAGCGGCTCTACGCCAAAGTAGATCATTTGTGACGTCATAAAGACCACGCCTTGTTTGAAAAATTGGACATTTAAAAAAATTAATTAAAAAATAACTGTTGGGGAAAATAAAAGTATTTTCTGGGTCCATGTTATTTTTTTTTACTCATTCTATCAATTTCAGTGACTAAAATAGTATTTTTGACTGAAGGAAACAACCCCATTGTTTCCGAAATTGCGTCGTTATGATTAATTCTCACCGAATTGAATCGAAACAGCGTAGAAAGAAAACAACAAAGGAATGCAATTCAAAGTTCAAATTCGTTCCCTCAATCAATGAACAAGCCATCAAGTGGATATTGTAATTAACCGCGTGCTCTATTTCAGGCAATCAAAGCAAATCAGCCATTGATTAGTATCCAGAGCCTTTTCTCAATCACGGCGAATTCCGTGTCCGTTAAAACATCAATGACGGAAAACAACATTTCCAATAAAAGTACGGATGATGCATTCCGTGTATAATTCGCGTAAGCATTCTTTTGAGAAAGAAAAATTTCGCGTTTCCAGAATTTGTAAGCGATTAGATGTGACATTAATTTTAATTCCCTAACGAATTGGAGTAATTGCTTATTGAACATATCACTGGAAGGGACTGATACATAAACTAAATCCACAGGGATCTTCATTTTGTTTCTCTCTAATTTTTCAAATTATTAATTACTGTATAAAAAAATATCTACGTGAGCATAATGTTAAGGAATAATGTATTTAACACAAAAACCATACATTTTTGTTGTTCAGCTTTATTTGTATTTTCACGTTAGGTTTGTGACATTGTGACTGAAATATTAGGTTGTCACAAAAGTTTTTAAAATTCATTCTTTTGAGTAAGAAAAATTTCGCGTTTCCAGAATTTGTAAATGATTAGATGACATTAATTTTAATTCCCTAACGAATTGAAGTAATTGGTTATTGAACATACCCCTGAAGGGACTAATTCATAAACTAAATCCACTTGAATCTTCATTTTGTTTCTCTCTAATTTTTCAAATTATTAATTACTGTAGAAAAAAAATATCTACCGAGCATTATGTTAAAGAATAATGAATTCAACACTAAAACCATAGATTTTTGATGTTCAGCTATATTTGTATTTTCACTTTAGATTTGTGACTCTGTGACTAAAATATTAGGTTGTCACAAAAGTTTTTAAAATTCATTCTTTTGAGTAAGAAAAATTTCGCGTTTCCAGAATTTGTAAGCGATTAGGCAACATTAATTTTAATTCCTTTACGAATTGGAGGAATTGCTTTTTGAACATATCACTAGAAAGGACTGATTCATAAACTGAATCCGCAGGAATATTCATTTTGTTTCTCTCTAATTTTTCAAATTATTAACTACTGTGGGGGGAAATTATTTATGTGCTCATTATGTTTAAGAATAATGTATTTAATACAAAAACCATAGATTTTTGTTGTTCAGCTTTTTTTTTTTTTTTTTTGTATTTTCACATTAGGTTTGTGACCCTGTGAATGAAATATTAAGTTGTCACACAAGTTTTTAAACACTTGCTAAAAATAGAAATTTTTAGCATTTTGGAAAAATGTTTGTTGTTTTTTTATTACTTAGCAAGTAAAATTTCAATTTTTTTGTAAGTGTTTTTTTAACTTTTGGGACACCCTTAGTAATAACTTGACCATCTCTGTAATGAGTTATGCTTCTTTCATTAATAATTAGTTTTCATTTTTTTAAAGATCGGAAAGAAATTTCAATAGCAGAAATATTAATTCGACGGCCCAATTTAAGTTAGTTGATACATAATTCTGCCCAGTAAAATGTTTATAAGGTAAAAATGAATGTTTAACGAAGTAGATCCAGTAGTCCCAGCCCGTATTAATATATGAAAGCGAATGTTTAATTGATAAAGCATAAAATTTTGTTTGTAGGCAAAACTATTGATAGGAAAAATTTGAATGCGTAAATTATCTAATTAAAAATAAGTGTAAAGAACAAAACGTACCTACAAATTTGCACTGGGAATTTAATTTGGCACAGAGTGTATCAACTAAATAAGAGTTCAGTTTATCTTGAACATACCGCATTATAATGTAGCATGGACAATGACGATTTTCTGCATCTCAAAATTCTACCGACTGGATACTTGATCCCCGGGAGCAAAGGAATACGAGGCCAACGCTGTTCCACTACGCCACTGTAACAGCAACAAAATGAAATAAATAAAGAACAAAAATCCAATGAAGTTCTTTTATGTGAGTATAGGAATAGTTTGTGACAAATAGCCGCCAAAAAGACAGTTTTATAGAGACAGTTGATGAATAAAATATTTCACCTTCACTCTTTGCTTGTTTTATCAGATATTGTTAAAATGTTGTTAATTTCAGTTTATAATTTTCTTTTAAATATACTTATTTATTCGTTCGTTCATTCATTCGCTTATTTTCTTATGATTTACTAATTTATTCACTGTAAATGCCAAAATTGACTCCAATTTGCCTTTAGAAGTATAAAATGTGGTCTTCTTTTTTCTAACTTCGTTAAGCTATTTTATCTTTAATAGTTAGCATACTTAAGATTAAGTTACACCTACACATCTATTTTTATAAACATCTATGTGTATACTGATGAACTAAACTTCCAGGCGTTGATTCCACTTATGCGAAATGTATTTGTTAATAAATTTTAGGTAGAGAATAATCTGTTTTCTTACATTCAAAACATGATATCCTTACTTTTAAAAGAAAAGTAGTAATTCTTCACCATTTTATTATCACGATAGTAATTTTTAAAAGGTTACTAAAAATTATTAAAAAGCTCTTGGTTTTTTTCTTACATTTCTTATATTATATTTACTACTTATTAAGTAAATTACATATTCGTTTATTAATTAATTATTTAACATTCCTACCCTTAAATAATAACTTATAAATTCATTCATTCTTTCATTTATTTTCTTATTCATTCACTAATTTATTCACTCATTTATTTTTTTCGCATATTAATTGATTATTGTATTCATTTTTTCGCTTATTGCTTCATTGACGATTCATTTAATCCTTCATTTATTCAACGAATACTAAATGTATTTGTTAATGACATTTTATAAAATAATATAGTTTATTACATCTTTACTTATCACAGAAAAGTAGCGATTGGTCACTATTTTATTACCATGTTAGTAATTTAAAAAAAAATTAAAAAAAAAAAACTAAAAATAATTGAAAAACTCTTGATAAAATTTTAAGGTTATTTCTTATATGAAGCTGATTATCCTCATCACATGATTACTTATAAAGGTCATCATCATCAATAACAAACATAAGAGGGCATCCATTATGTCATTGAAGATTCAAATTCCAGTGATTCAAATTTTTGAGGTTTCCAGAAAGGCAGTTTAAAAAACTAAAAAGGACAAAGATATTATCTTTTTTTCATTTTTCATTCTTTATTTATGTTCATATTTCAAAGTTATTTTTTTCTTCCTCAGAAAAGTTAGCGTTTTCGTGCGACTTTTATAAGAGCGTTTTTATAACTCTTTATAAAATGTAATTCTTTTTTTCAATGAAATTAAAACACAGCTTCTTCATAAAGCATACCTGTTTTACAAATACATATTTTTCATATCAAGGTGAAAATGAGCGTTACTTTTAATATATATATTAGGGTGGCTTAAAAATACATTTAAAACAAAAAGTTTCTCCTAGATAACGGGACACCCGTCAATATTTTTCGACAATTGAATAGCAATATACTGTAAGAATTTTAGCTTCCTATTTCAACTGAAAGAGGGTGTTCAACCCCCTCCCCCAAACTTCAATAGTATGGGGAGGGGGGTTAAAAAATACTTCGAACTGCAAAAACAATGCTAAAAATTATAATATACACTAGAAATATGCACATACATTGCAATAAAACAATTATTTACAAAATATTTCTTAATTTCTGGGTTTTTCTATGCTACGGCTAATGTTAAATTAAGGAGTCATTGAGCACCGTCTCAAAATCTGAGTAAGAAACTAAAATTTTTACAGCATAATACTATTAGTAAGTGTAAAAAAAAATAGGAGGTGTCCTGGAATCTAGCTGAAAAAAGTTTTTTTGCACCACCATAATATATATATATATATATATATATATATCAGGGTTGGCAAGTTTCTGCCAAGTTGGTTAAAACCACTGGTTGAAACCGTTTAAAACCGGCATGGCAAAAACCACTTTCTGCCACTTTGCGGCAGAAACTGGCAAAAACTCACAAAATGAAAAAATAATTCTTGATAAAAAACAGAAAATGCATGGAAAAAATAATTAATTGTTAACCAAAGTACTGTAATTTTATTACAAAATTATCACAGTTCAAAATCAAATGTTACACTGTTTGGATTCTGCAATTGCCTCTTAGAAAAGGTGGTTTCAAAAATCTAAATAAGTTCTCAATTTACTACGCACAAATAAGAAATTTTAGAATATTCTTAAAACAGAAGAGCTAGCAGACAATGCATCAAGGAGCAAGCAATGTTTGTGAAACTTTCATCTATTGTATAACTGGTCCACCATGTAGTAACTGAGGTTGTGGTAAAAATTTGACTGGAAAAATAAGTTTTGAGAAGTTGGGCCAATTTGTTTTGCAAAGCTGTGACATTAGGTACACTACATTAGGCAAGTAAATTTCTTTCACTTTCTTCTTGAAACGCATGACATGATAGTTTCAATCACAAACAATTAAGAGGAAGCATATAGGTAAGCAAATTACAATCAGTAATGCCTGTTTAATTCTGTATGTCACTCCTCTTTCCTAAGCACTCCTGTATGATTTTTTATCCTATGTTAAATTAATCCAAATACTACGAGCCTCTGCAATAGGAAAGTTCCCTTTCTGAACTAAATCAAGAGCACTAGTATGGGATTTTATTTTTTTAAATGATGAAATGATATTTAATTTTTTAGTTTACTTAAACAAATATCATTTACAAATTACTTGAGTTATTAAAGACATTTTTAAGTTTTTGCCCGTTTCTGCCGGTTTTTACCGGTCATAACCAGTTTCTGCCACTGGCACGGCAAAAACTAGTTTCTGCCGGCAGAAAGCCAACCCTGATATATATATATATATATATATATATATATATTTATTTATTTATTTATATATATATACAACATGAGATACATTTTAAGAACATATTTTAAATACAAATTCAAAGACAAAAAACAGAAAGGGCCTTGTGAACTTAGGAACCGGTCCTCCACTTGAGAAAGTGTCGGTCCCTAGTTCACCTTTTTTTTTTCATTTTTATGTTCTTGCGTTTTGCATCTTCAATTTCATTTAGATTGTTTATTCATTAATATATATATATATATATATATATATATATACACTGGTGTGCAAAAATTAAGGACGAATTCGAAAAGTTAGTATATCAGCTGAACGAAGAGACAGAGCGGACAGAAAGACCAATCAGGAGATTAAGTAAGGTGATGTACGGTAGCACATGCGCAGATATGCAGGCAGACGTAATGGGGGAGTGTCTGAGTAGTATAAAGCATGTTGTCGGTGTAAGATCAGTATTTCTGGCAAAGTGATTGCACGCCGTATAGCAGTTAAAATCACACCGAGTTGCTGCCTCAGCGAGAAATGGCGAATAATCAATCTGTTAGACGACATCTGTATGCTTTTACCCGAGGTCGAATCATTGTGAAGTTGGATGAAGGCCGCAGTGTGACAAGTGTGGCTGCTGAGTTCGGAATTGCTGACAGCATCGTTTCACGACTTTGGAGACAATTTCAAACTACAGGAACAGCTATCCGGGGGTTCAGTAGTGGTCGTCCACGAGGAACCACACCCGCAGATGACCGGTATATTGTTTTACAGGCCAGAAGAAACAGGTGGCAGACAGCGAGAGAAATCGCTAGACACACGACACAGGCGACTGGACGACCGATATCGCGTTTTACCGTGGCCAGAAGACTGCACGGTGGTGGTCTGTTTGCACGACGCCCTATACGGTGTACCTCTAACGCCTGCACATCGGAGAAGGCGTTCTCTGCGGTGCGGGAACACCGGAATTGGAGAGACAATGAATGGGGACGAGTACTCTTTACAGATGAGAGCAGATTCAGTCTGAGTAGCGATTCTCATCGCATACTCATCTGGAGAGAGCGGGGAAGCCGCAATCATCCCTCGAATATCATTGAAAGGGACAGGTATGGAGGTCGCGATGTTCTCGTTTGGGGAGGCATCATGCTTGGTAGTCGTACAGACCTTCACATCTTCGACGCAGGTTCAGTCAACGGGACCCGTCATTGTAACGAGATTCTTCTTCCATATGTGCGTCTTTTTAGATGCGCTATGGGTCCGCAGTTCCTTTTCATGGACGACAATGCACCATGTCATCGCACAGTAGCTGCTGGACAGCTCTTAGAGAGTGAGGATATTGAACGTATGGATTGGCCGGCACGATCTCCGGATCTCAATCCCATCGAGCACGTATGGGATTTTCTAGGCAGACGCTTGGCAGCTCGTACCTTACCACCAGTAACGATTCGGGAGCTTCGATTGGCGCTGCAAGACGAATGGGCAGCAATGCCTCAACAACTCATTGACACCCTCATTCTCAGCATGGGCAGACGCTGTGAAACCTGCCTAGCAGTCGCGGGAGATCATATCCCCTACTAAAGACCGGATGTTTCTTGCTGGACACCCATCACAGAGATGTTTCGGGCTTCAGTCGCATTGCGCTCCATGCTACTTTTTCAATAAAGCTTCTTTTTATCCCTCTGATTTCTCTTTTAGTAAGTGTTGCTTACATTACACATGTCCTTACTTATTGGGGATCTTACGGTATTAAATTTGTTGATTTGGAAAGCTTTTGTACAAAGTTATATTGAAAAAACCGTCTCGTCCTTAATTTTTGCACATCAGTGTGTGTGTATATATATATATATATATATATACTGTATAAAATATATATTTCAATCTTGCAAAGACCAAAGTTTAATTCGTTTTCAGAACGTAGTTATCCGTTTGCCAAATTACAGCTCGATGATTATATACGATGATAAGATACTGAAATCAAAAAGCAAATAACTTAGTATTTCTTCGAATGTCTCCACTGCCCCATAAATATTTAAGGAACTTCCTCAAAAATCATCACTCACATTCCTCATCAGTGCTTCAGGGTAGCGAGGCATTCATTTTCTCCCTCTTTTTTTTTTCCATTCTTCGTGATAAATTCAATCTATTCGTCTTCGAGTCGAATGTAACAAAATTTTACAAATTTGTTCTTGTAATGATTTTTGGCAATTAAGGTATGTGCAAGAAGAGGAAAAGAATTAGGAATACGTTTCTCAATATTACTGTAAGCACCCGTCGCAGAATGTACGTATTAGTGATTTCAATTATTCGCGTATTCCCAATGCTCGTATCTTTTCTGTGCATTTTTCTGCTGGCTGAAATCCTTTTTTAAGGATTTTGTCAGTGCAAGAGTAACGAAATTTTTTCTGCCGTATAATGTGTTAAGAATTTTTTTTAGAAAACTCCTTTCGAATGGAAAATCTATGTAAAAGGTTCAAAATATCTTTACCAGCGACGCAGCGAAGGGTTGTTTTTGGGATGAACTTCCCCCCGTCAGAGCCATTGGTTTTAACGTCAATGCAAATTCTAATACAGTAGTTTATGCATATGAAAGGGCTCTTTTGATTTAAAAAAAAAACCTAAGAAGATATTTTTGAGCAAAAAATCCCCTTCAGAAGGTGAATTTTGATCAAAAAACCTTCTCCGGGAGGTATTTTTGATCAAAAAACCTCTCCAACAGGTATTTTTGATCAAAAACCCCTTCAGCAGGTATTTTTGATCGCAAAACTCCCTCCGGTATTCTTGCTACAGTAATGCTATTAACAGAAGTGAAGAGCATCCACAGAGCATAAATTAGCAAATTAATTGCATGCTGCGTGTTTCTGAATTTCAAAGAACCCTTTTTTTTACATGCAGAAAAATGTGAGCTTTACGATTTTACATTTGAAAGTTTTCACTTTCTGCATTGAAGCCCCGAAACATGTGTACTGTCTGACCACCGAGCAGTTGGAAAGGCTGACATCCAATTTTCAGGCAGAAATGGACGCATCATTTAGTTTTCAATCTACGTTGTTTTCTTATGCTATTTTGTTGCACAAAGGTTCATTTCGTATCTTTAATGTTGTTTACAATTGTAATACCTAATATGTTGAAAGCTTTACGTAATAAGCCATTACATATTTTACGGTAAGTTACCGCCCTAAGCCAGGGCCCCCCCCCCCCCCCGTAAGGCAGAAATACATAAAATACACCACCAGCTCAGTCATTCTATCCGAGGACTGCAGTTTCGTGCTTTTTAGCACTCATCAGCCCTGAATAGGAAGTAACTGAGTTGGAGGCGAAAAACAACCGAGCAAACCTTGAGTGTTAAAAAGCAGTCCTCGGATGGAATGACTGAGCTGGCGGTGTATTTTATGTAAGCCGTTATATAATTTTAAATGAACACTAGGGTGGTTAAAAAAAAGTTTTTTTCGCTGGAGTGCAGGACACCCCCTGATTTTTTAGACTTATTAATATTATTATGCTGTAAAATTTTTAGCTTCTTACTCAAATTTTAAGACGGTGCTGAATGACCCCTTAATTTAACATTAGCCGTAGCATAGAAAATGCCACAAATTTAGAAACATTTAATTTCCCCAGCTGTTTTTCTTTTGTAAGTAATTATTTTATTGCAATGTACGAGGGCAAATCAAAAGTCTTTGCGTCAATTTTTTATTCGTCAAAAACAGGTACATACAGGTATTTACAAATATACGTCGTGTACTGCGTGCCTTACATTATTTCTCCACATAGTCACCACACCGGTTCAGACATTTGTCACGTAGCAGCACTAAATTAGAGATCCCCCTGTGGTAAATTCTTCCGGCTGCCTGTGGAACCACCATCAGACCGCGTTCTTGGCTTCTTCGTCACATGTGAATCTTTGTCCTGCCAGAAACTTCTTCAGTGGAGCGAAAACGTGTTAAACAATAGGGCAAGGTCTGGACTGTAGGTGCCCCTGTGAATTGCTATGGGCTTTTATCCGTTACTCCATACAAAACGAATAACACTTCGCTACTCATAAGTTGTGGACGTTTGAAGAACAACCGTCATCTTAAATGACTGATAGCACTCCGCTGTTCCAAGCAAAAAGCAGATACGGCTGGTACGGTTTAAGGAACTGTCACTGCTGGGAATGTATATGTTTGTTTTGTATTCACAGCCATATTTTGGCTGAAAAAAAATAGGCGCAAAGACTTTTTGATTTGCCCTCGTATATGCATATTACTAAGGTATATTATAATAGGTAGCATTGTTTTTACAGTTCAATGTATTTTGTAACCCCCTTCCCCATACTTATGAAGTTTGGGGGAGGGGGTTGAGCACCATCTTTCAGTTGAAATAGGAAGCTATAATTCCTCCGGAGTATTACTATCCACAAGTCTAAAAATATTGAAGGGTGTTCTGTTACCAAAGAGAAACTTTTTTTTTTTTACAAGTATTTTTGAACCACCTTAATGCTCCACTAAACGGTTTGATTTGAGTATTCTTGCATGAAGAAAATTGCCTTGCTTTAGCATTTTAGCGTAAGTAGAGATATTCAAAGTCCCTTGGAGTTATTTCGGTTACTTTTGCGCAGTTTTTTTAAAGTAAATTACACTCAAACCTGTTTTTCTGCGGTCATTTTTTGTGCGATTTTTTTTTCTTTTTTTTTGCCGTACATGAAAATTTTAATCAGATTATGACTCAATTGACAAAATTATTTTTGAAACGAGTGCGAGGTAGTACCTTTAAGTGACGACATAGGCAACCCGATGGGAAGTCGCTGTGACCTCCCAAAAAATTCCTAATCCGGGAAATTTTGTTCACTTATCCGGGAAAATTTAATGTCAAAATTATCATCACTTGTTTTACTTTGATTTGTTTAAAAGATAAGAAATTTCTAGTTGTTTGGGTTATTTTCTACGTGAGACTTTTTTTATGCAGTTCCTATCTGCCGCATAATTTTTTTTTTTTAACTGTGTTGCGAAAACAACTGTTTATAGCTACTAGTAAAGTTTCGAACAATTTTTTTAAATGCGATTTTTTTATGCGATCCCTATCTACCGAATAAAAAAAATATTTTTAAACTGTGTTGCGAAAACAGCTTTTTATAGCTACTAGTGAAGTTCCGAACATTTTTTTTAAATGCAATTTTTTTTTATGCGGTCCTTTTCCACCGCATAAAAACAGGATTGGGTGCATGACTTTGGGGGATGACCACAAATGAAGTCACACTTGGAGGGTTGAAGTTAATGAAATTTTCAGAACATGACAAGGGGGAGGAGGTGGGTAAGGGGGAGTGTGACATCACGCATTTCTTTTCAGAATATGTTTATAAAAAATAGCGTGATATGTGACAAGAGGAAATAGAGGGATGCGTAAAGTGTGGAACTTTGTGGCAAAGGAGGGTAGGGCTGCAGTCTAAAATGTTGGAAAAGGGGGTGACATAAGAAAGGACAGTCCTTTAAAAAAAAAAAAAAATGAAGACTCAGCGTTACACTTACGTGGCAAAAATAAAAATAAAAATATTTATTCCCTATCAATACAAAAAACAATAAGTTAAGTTCAAAACTAAACGAGCTTACTTTCCCATATACCAATACCGACTTTCTAGTACCTGATCAATGTTCTCAAAATTAACTGAAATAGCAAATCATTTCAAACATAACTTTTTAACATTTTAAGCCGATTATTAGAAATAAAATATGTTTCATTCGTCTAAAGAAATAGATGAGTAAAACATAAATAAACGAACAAACAAAAGTAGTGGCACTACCTTTTAAACCAAACAATTATATTTTTTTCCTTGCGATTTTCTTTTTTTTTAACCGCATTCAAAAAGGAAGAAAAATAATTAAAAATAATGAGCTCATTAAAATGTACATTATATACAATTAAAAACATCGTTTGTTTTCCCCTGTTGCCAAAATAGGATTTGAAAAATGAATAAATTTACTTTCAAAAAATGAAAAATAAAAAGCAATAAAATGTTGTCAACTTAAAAAATTATTTTCATCGCAAAAAAAAAAAAAAAAAAAAAGTCTGTGCATATTTTTAAGTAGAAGCATGAAGGACTCCGAATTTCTCCGCCAAAAACTGAATACATATATTAAAAACTTTAGAGTGAAAATAAGAACAAATCTTATCAGTAATTATTACTTCACAGCAAAAACTTGGCTGTGGAGTCGGAGATAGAGGCAATCTCATTTTGGGGTAAAAGAGTCAGAGTCGGGAGTGGAAGGTTTTTAATTCGAAGACTCTGAGTCTGAATCCGTCATTTTCCCCTAAAGTCAGCAACTCTGCCAATGTCTGCGGAGTCGGAATCGGACTTCTTTCGAGATAAAGGAGTCGGAGTCGAAGACTTTAAATTCTAAAAGTCGGAGTCAGTCATTTTCCCTCTGTGTCTAAATTTTTGCCTAAACCACAGAGTCAGAGTCGACTGCCCTAAAATACTTAAGTGTTTTGGAGTAGGGAGTTGGCCATCAAGAGCTATTTCCAACAAAATTTGTTTGAAGTAACAGGATCTGTATTGACCTTCAGTTTCCCCGTAGAACTCCCCCGTATTTGAATTGTTCAAATTTGAACGGAAAACTGCTTAAATCAAAAAGATATTTTCTATACATGTTCTTCATCAAAAGCGTTTTTCTACAAACTTTGTTCAAGCAAATTCGCCTGGCTCTATAAGTTCAGAATTTATATTTGCCTTAAATTTCCCCGTAGGTGCTAGTGTTTTTTTTTTTTTTTTTGAACTGTTCAAAATTGAACGAAAGATTGTTCAAATCAAAAAATGAAATGTGGGAATGAGGTGTCCTTGCCAAGATCTTTCGAACAAAATAAATTTGTTCAAATCGGACTATTCACTCAATCGTTATTAGGGGGGACAGACCGACAAAAACATTTTCCTCCATCTCAAAACTTGTCAATTTTTATTTTTACGATATTTATTTAATCATCTTATTTATTTTTGACTTTTTTTTTGTCTTGTTTTTGTTTTCGTCGATATTTTGGACATACATTAAGCCTTCTTTCATGCTACTTTGTTTCGCCTTTCTCTGATTTTTACTGGGAAAGCAGGCTAAAAAATGGCAGTATTATACATGACTAATCTTGCCATTCAATTATTCTGAAGAAACTGTTTGAAGGCTATTTTTGAAGTTGATAAAAGTACTCCTACTATATTGTAATGTTCTATGCAGTACTATGAACGACGGAAATCGTGTGATGTTGTGAAGCACTAAGGCGGAATTTTTGAACATTTAGAAATTTATTTTTTTCTACTTTAAAGTTTCCCTACTTAAGATATAATAATTTATTTTGCATCCCATGTACCCCAACTTTCTAATAAAGTTTTCGTAATGTGGTTGTTTCCATCAGTAAAAAAAGTACTACTTTTAGTCACGTAAGTTAATAGAATGAGCAAAAAAAAAAAAAAAAAACATCGAGCGAGGAAAATTTTTTATTTTCGAAACGTTTTATTTTAAATTATTTTCTTAAAATGACCGATTTTTTCAAACAAGGAATTATCTTTATGACGTCACAAGTGATGAACTTTGGCGTGTTCCACTGCCCCGCTGAATGCTTATGCTTGCTGTTTACAGCGTTTCCAGGTTATGATAATTCAGAATCGAAATCAACAATTGCTCTCTATGAACCATATCGTTGCCAGTTCATGTGAGTAAATAAGCAAATTAAATATTACGCTTTGCGCTAATGGCATCAGTGAATGGCATTTCATCACTTGTGATGTCATGTGCAGAAGCGTATTAAATGAAATTGAATCTGCGCACTGATTAAAATAATTCTTTAAAATATTAAAATTGGCCAAACTATTTTTAAAATGGTCAAATCCTATGTTTTTAAGCATGCTCTTTTAGAAAAAAATATTTTTTTTAATTTGGAAACGATCGCTTTGAAAAAAAAAGAAGGTTTGTATGTGTTGCGGACGTGACCATGTAGTCAAGCCGTGTACAAATCACTATTTTTTAAACGCAAGAGAAATTTTTTTAGAAAGTTAATACGTACTTCTCATTATGATACAGAATAGTTCCTTAAATCCAAATATGTAAAAAGTAAAAGCCAAAGTTTAAAATTCCAGGAATAAAGTGCAATTACATTTATAAAAATGTTTCATTTGGCCGAATATATTCAGGAAACTTTTACTTTTCCTTTCACCTAGAAACTTAAAAAAAAAAAAGTTTTTCCAACTCATAGTTATGTCGCCAAAATGAGCGCTAACTTTACAAAACTGGGCTCTCCTCCGTTATTTTGGGGAGTGTGCCCTCGATGCCGGTGCGTAACCATGACGACGGGGAAACACTGCAGTAGTAGATGGACAATATCGAGTCGATCATCGGGATTTTTAACAGCGCCACCGTCGGACTTTTCCACAAACTAATGAATTCCTCCAACCCCGAAGAGTTCCACGCGCTCACCATCGGAATGCGAGGGAAAATGGATTGCCTTTTTCGTGTTTCTGGTGCTCTTTTCTGCGCGAAGTTCCGTGCGCGCATCTCAAAAATGATTATTTCATTGATCTTTGATGTCTAATCATGTGCCGCACCTCCCATACAACCCAGGTTTTAAAATGTTACTTCTTTTTTTAGGACGGCGCACATTCTTTATGCTTCTAAATTTATGTCCGCGAACTTACATTTGCTTGTCACGTGAAAGACACGGGGTATTGGGAGAGAGTCCTGTGCACTATGTAAGGGAAAAAAAATTGCACGCCCATTACACAGGTGCTGCCTTTTTCTCTTTTTTTTCTCTGCAAATCTTTTTTTTTTTTCTTTTTTCTCTCTTTTCTTTTAATTTTTAATGGGGTTGTTTCCTTCAGTCAAAAGTACTACTTTTAGTCACTAAAATTGAGAGATTAAGCAAAAAAAAAAAAAAAAAAAAAAAACAATAATAACATGGAGTGAGAAAAAACTTTCATTTTCCCAATGCTTAATTTTTAATTTTTTTTCCCACAACTTTAAAATTGTCCTTTTACTTTGAGTGGTTGTAAAAATTAAAGATGTAACAAAACTAAATATTCTATAAAAAAGGCTCTTAATTAAAAACAAAAAAATCATCACAGTTTTGTATGTATCTCTTAAAAAGCACTTTGCGTAAATATCTCTCTAAAATATATCTTTTTAAAATCCAGATACACAAGGGGGTTGTTTCCTTCAGTCAAAAGTACTACTTTTAGTCTGAAATTGATAGAATAAGCAAAAAAGTAACATGGTCCTAGAAAATACTTTCATTTTCCCAACAGTTATTTTTTAATTATTTTTTTTAAATGTCCGATTTTGAAAATAAGGCGTGGCCTTTATGACGTCACAAATGATGTACTTATGGCGCACCTGTCTACCGCGTTTCCCACGTTATGATAATCAGGAAGCGAATTAAATACTGCGCTCTACGCTTGCTATCAACCCTATCGTTGCCAGTACACGTGAGTAAAGATGCAAATTAAATATTGCGCTCTGCTAATGGCAATTCATCATTTTGCGATGTCATCGGCAGAAGCGTAAACAATAAAAGCGCATCGATCAAAGTAATTTTTTAAAAATATTAAACTTAGTCAAATTATTTAAAAAAAATGGTCAGATCCTTCGATTTTAAGCATGCTCTTTCAGAAAAAAATACTTTAAAAATTTAATACTATTTCCTTATTTGTGGCTTTAAAAGCAAAAGCTAAGAAAAACAAAATCTGTAAAATTTTCTGACAGCTCGGGGAAAAATAGCCAAAAAGGAAAAATTTTAAATCCCCCGTTTACAGGAAAAGCCTCAAAACAAAAGCAAGAATTTAAGTAAAGGACGTTTTAAGGAGTTAAACGTTTTTGAAGTTCAGATCGTAGATAGATTTCTATTGAAATTGTTTTTCTAAATCAAGCTGTATTGCAGCACCCACCAGAGCTACTAGTACCCTCTCTTGCCCTAAAACAGGTTCTTATATTATTTGTACTTATCCAAAATTTTTAATTTGGCGCTTACCCCTCTTTGATTCTCGCTGCTTCAAATGATGTCGCGCTTTGAGGCGGGATGGGGGTTCTTGAAAGTGAGTTTGTGACAAGAGGGAGGGAGGGTGTATCAGGAAAGGTGACATCACACATTTATTTATGAAAACTCGCAATGTAATGCAGCAAATACAAGGGGGTAAGGAGAAGTGTAAGGGGAGGGAGTCAAGTGATTTTTAAAACAAATTGTGTGTCATAAAGACACACGATGGAATGAAAACTTTTATGTTTTCTTTTTTTTATCTTTTGAACTGTCACTTCACCTGCGCGTTTTCCCTCACACCACGCTCTTGTTCTTTCTGCTCATGACTTAGTCATATTTGCGAAGGGTGTAAGAAGAAGTGTGAGGGGAAGGAGTCAAGTGATTTTTAAAACAAGTTGTGTGTCTGTCATAAAGACACACGATGGAATGGAAACTTTTATGTTTTCTTAATTTTACCTTTTGAACAGTCACTTCAGCCGCACGTTTTCTCTCACGCCACGAGCTTATTCTTTCTGCGCCATACTTAGGTATATTCACAACAAAATGGTTTATTTTAATGAAAAAAAATCGATTGTACTCAACAAGAAAACTAAACAGTACTTGAACTTTGCTTCTTAATTGTTGCCAAAAAAACAATGCAAAATACTAGCAATTATAAAAAAAAAAATTTTTTATAAAAATTAACAACTAATTTCAGGCTAAATTTAAGCAATGTGGATTATGCTTTAAACCGATGACTTAACTTGAATGACTACTTGCTTAATTTTTAATTTGTTAAATTTTTCAACTGAACTAACTTTATAATTTCTTTTATTTTTTATTGTTTTTAGCAACAATTCAAAAACAACTGCGTCACTTACGTCACGTGAAAAGCTCATGGGTCAGAATTTCAAAATCCTCCCATAAGACGTTTTACTCAAAAAAAAAAAAAACTCTCATAATTTATAGAAAGCCCTTTAGAAAATAAGGAAAAAAATAAAAACTCAATTAAAAAAAGAAAAAATTAATAACATTTCTTGGTGTCGCTTTTGTGTGCTAGCTAGAACAATAGTTTTGATGAATATAGTTGCTGAGGGTATCTTTGATCCCCAGTTTCTCTATTTTTTGCTACCACATTATTGTTTTAAAAGCGTTATCGTATCTTTTGGTGCGAAATTGGGGCAGAAATCCAAATGTACTGTATAGTTATTCAAAATTAACTTAAAACAATTACAAAACATTTTACAATGCATTTATTAATCAGATTCAAAATTATCCTGACTTCACATGAGGCAGTTAGTTGAATCAACTTCTAAAAGAAGTAGTTTTTCAATTAGTTAACTGGCGTCTTTCATTCTTTTCACACAAGGCAACTTAATTGAATCAACTTTTCTTCCAATAAGTCGAATTTATTTGAGCAGCTACTCCACACTGCAATTGAAACTGAACAGAGTTGACTCAACTAGTTTACTCGTGTGTAGAGCGAACTCTTGGCAATGTCCCGATGAGATGAATCAACTAAATAGTTAATTCGACTCATCGGGATGATAATGGTAGCGGCACAAGTGCTTGATGTGCCTGATGAGTTGACTGTCGTGTGAAAGATGGTGGGCGATTCATTTACTTTTCTACCTGGTTGCATAATACACAGGAGCTTAGAGTAACTTTGAAGCACATGCGAAACTAAAAGAAGTTACTTTTAACCAACTTCAAAAAGGAGGCGGTTATCAGTTCATACCGCATGTTTTTTTTTTTGTTCTGTTTTTTTTTTTTTTTTGGGGGGGGGGGGTGTCAACTCACAGCTTCTCTCCTAGTGCACCGATTTTGATGTTTCTTTTTTTTACTGGATAGGGGATGGTTCAACTTAAGTCCTATTACTGTGTTAGACGATATTTGTTCATTAGAAAAAAGTTATGGGTAAAAAACAGTTAATTTCATGCAAGATTTTTTTTAATTTTTATTTTGTTTGTCCACTCAGAGCGTCACTCCTAGTGAACCGATTTTGATGATTATTTTTTAATGGATAGGAAATGATTCAACTTAGGTCCCATTACTTTTTGACGAAATGTGTTCATTAGGAAAAAGTCATGGGTAACAAACAGTCAATTTCATGCAATTTCCCTATTAAGGGGAGTCAGCACTCCCTATACCGTCAGTGTTAATTTGCACTGGTTCATGTACCTTTTTCTAAAAATCTATTAAAGATACAATTATGAATTTCTTTTTCTGTACTTTAAGTAGACTCTTTTGTCTATACTGAAGTAAAACTTTACAGAAACAAAGCTTAGTTTTTTTTTTTTTTTATCTAATGTGTAAGTCGCTGTATTTTTTTCAAAAAATGCCATTTTGCAACACGAAATCAGCTCTATAAAAAATATTTTTTGAATATGAGAAAAAATTTACTTCAGTACTATCAATTAGATGCATGGAATAGGTGGTAAAAATTTCAAAGCCTAACACAGTTTAGTTTCTGAGAAAAAGGAACATTTAGTTTTAAAGTACCATTTCGAGATATTGCTGTTTAAATGGGAATATCAGGGGCGGCATTTCACCATTTCATTTGGGGGGTCGAGTTTCTTAAATGTGTATAACCCCAAAGCGAAACCAAACACACATTGAATAACAAGAAGTTGTCATAAAATCGGTTTAGTATGAATAAAATTAGTGTTTAGAAACAATTAAAATTTTGGTTCATTGACTAAAAAGTTATCATACAAAACATCTCGCTACTAAAGGTTTTATACCTTTTGGAAAATTTATAAAGCATGAATTTTGAAATTCGGAAGAGCAGGGAATCGTGCTACTAATCTATCAGTGCCCGATGTCGTGCTGTTTTGCCAGTTCAGCTAAATGGAAAAGGTAATTTTTTTTCCCTTTGTGCTTCCAAAATATTTCTCTAACCTCCTGAGACATAAAAAAAAATCTTTCTCTACTAGCTGAACTGATTGTAATAGTTAAAAAACAATTGAAGTAACGCAAAGTTATGTATTAAAACACTTTTTATATCTTGCTCTTCAAAATCACTTCAAAAACTGTGAGGCGCTCTCAGCTTCAATGAGCTATCATCTGCCTCTAGCTCTGTTATTCCCTATTCCAGACATATAAGTCCATAACAAGGACGAAACTGCAGTCTCTGGATGTGAAAACCATTCTGTCGGTATATTGCTTGTATTTTTTCTTGCCTTATGCTAAAAATTTTACTCACAGTTGAAACATTTTATTTTTCGTTTTCAAAATCCAATCCAAATAACCATAATCCATAATGGATTGAAGATATAAGATTTTTATAGAGTAAAGCATTTTTCAAAAATCTTTTCCCGGTACAAACAAATTGGATAAAAATTCAAACGAAGTCATACATGCTAAAGGGCATGAGCTTTTTCATCATTGAAAGAATTGTTTTGCAACAGTTCTTCCAGTCGTCAAATAATTGCTTTGAAGTTATAGAGAAATGTTTTAATCGTTTTAACTCTTGAAGATTATCTTGTGTCACTCCACCATTGCATAATTATAGAGCCCCATAAAAGGTATTTGGTTGATATGTCTTCTTTTATTCAATAATCACATGCATTTTTAAGAAGCTTCTAAGAAAGCATTATAATGTATTGAGCAGCTGTAACGTGTTTCTAGCAGAAGAAAGCAATGAATACCCATTAAATAAATATGGAACTTAAAAAATGAGCGTAAAGTGAATGTAAAATATCAAGGAATTTTCTTGTGAAAACCATGCTGCTACACCACTTTTCACGAGCCTCTCATATTGGACATACCATCGTTACACTGGGCTCACAAGTGTGCAATATTTAGCCTATATGAGGCAATGTCTTCTTTAGTTTAAATTAACCATGGTTCTCTATCTGTTTTCTATGTTCTGAAAAAGCCGAAAATACTCCATGAATTTCTAAGTCATCATCCAAATAACGAAAAACACTTTTTCTAGTCTGAAAATGTGTCGAGTTTCTTCAAATAGTTGCTGAGAACCAGCGTGATTTCCTTTAATGAACATTGATTTCCGACTTACATAAATTGAATTCACCCATTTTCTATCATTCTGCTCAAAAAATTTGGGGGTGCGACCGCCCCCTCTTGACCCCCCTATTTGCCGCCCCTGGGGAAAATCATGCCTCATCAAAATAGGTTTACATTTTTTTAAAGCTTATTTTAACTTACTTCTAATATGAGCGCGATCAAGAAGTTTGTATCATTAAAAAGGTATTGAAATGGAGTTTCAAAATATATAAAAATCAAAAAATCGAATTTTGGAAAGTATTTAGGGTACTGACTCCCCTTGCGGCGGATCCAGACTATGGATTTGGGAGGGGAATTTTTTTAGAAATTATATTCATTGAGGGAATATGAAATGTATCATGTTTTTGAAGTTACAGTAGAATCTCGTTTATCCGGCCCTCGTTCGCCCGGATTGAATTTTCTGAAGAATCTGTTTTATCGTTACATAAATAACTTTAAATTATGCTATAATACGCCAAACATTCGCTTTTTCTGTCGTTAAATGAAAGGCTCCTGTACAGATTTTACAATAAATTACGGTGTTCTAAAAAAGAGATGGTCCTAGAGAAAACTCCAAAACTACCGTCAAAAATCGTATTTTAGGTCTTTTTTTTTTTTTTTTGGTAACGTAAGTGGAAGACAGGGAAGACAGAAAGCAGTGATTTTCCTCTCGAATGTCATTTTATTTATTTATTTATTTGTTTTTGAAAATTGAAGTCACTGGTGACGTTATAGAGTTGGGGGCTGAGTAGGGAGAAGGAGAGCAGAAAAGTGACTCTTTTCTGGAAATGTTTTAGAAATGTATCTCTACATAGTATAAAATCTCCAAAAAGTCTCCAAAAGTCTCCAAAAAGCGTCTATTTGTGTGAAACTTGAGAACTACCCGCCCGATTTTGCTGAAATTTTCACATTATCTTTCTTTTTGCCCCGGGAATTTTTGCAGACCGGTTCGAAAATAAAAATCGACGAGTAGTTCTTTTTTTATTTCAATTTAATCTCAATTTTCATATTAATTCTCGAATATGGGGGTGAAAAATTCTTTGCACATATTAATATTAATATCTGCGCGTTCTACGTAATTTGTTTCAATGCTCTAACTTAATACCGGCGGGAGTTTTTTGCTTTTTTAGCTGGAATTTGTTTAGGGTTAGTTGAAATTTAGTCACTACTTTCTTCATTAAATCTATCAATAACAAGTGAAGGAATAGTCCCACAGTTTACTTTTTGCGATATTGGAAAAAGCGGCATTTTTTACTCCAGATCTATCTCGATCAGTGTTTGAAAAACTAAGCTTCTATCTCCAAAGGAAAAAAAGTTACAAGCTTTTTAAAATCAAGTTCGAAAAATATCATTTTCATTGTAAGAAAAAGTTGTTAACCGTTTTATTTTTGCGTTTCCACGGTTACGCTTTTTGAATCCATCTTTTTCATTTTTGGATCTTAAACTTATTTTCTTTTGTGTTTCCATGGTTACGCTTTTTAAATCGATCTTTTTCATTTTAATATCTTAAAAGTATTTTAATATCGTCATTGTTTGGAAAGAAAATTTTACCTGATGTTTTTTTTTCTTTCATTTAAGCCTGATTGCAGAACATACGTCATTTGACACCATTTTTATTTTCAAGGTAGATCGGGCAAAGCCGGGCAATGCAGCTAGTTCTCTATAAAAATGCATTTTTGAAGTCATTCGCGGTGATATTAGGAAAGGGTGTTTGAGACGGGTTTTTATCTCAGAAATTTTGCAGAGCAAAAGAAGGAAAAGTGAAGTTTTAAGCTTTCTTTGGTTTCTTAAGAAAGTCATGACACCCTTTTGGCTCCACGCTTGGACCCTTATCGATACACTTGAATTTGCCATCCGAAGCAAGGGTCCAGAGTGACTTACCCTAGATCCGGCAGTGGCTCAGACTCAAGGTATTTTGGAATATTTTTGTGTAAAGATTTCTTTGGCAGTAACAATTCACATTTTTTGTCATTTACTGAACCGTCTTTGATAGGGTGGTTTAGTTGTGCAGGGCCAGATTAAGGCATGGACACATGCGGCACGGGCTCAAGACACCATCATTTGGGGGGGGGGGCACCATATTTTTAGATAAAGTATTATTTGGGCTCATTTCATATCGCACTGTAACAAGATGCAAATATTAAATCTAGAAAAAAAATATTCCCTCAAAACATTCCCAAATCCCCAAAACCACTCCAAGTTCAGCCTATAGAGCCACTATTAAAAGTTAAAATATAGATAATTTTGAAATTTACGGCTTACTGCTACGGGCAAAGTTTGACGACATCATCTTTATAATGTTTAACTATCGCATACTATACTACTGTGGGTAGGTAAACGGCAGGATCTGCAGAAATAAGTTAACAAGATGTTTGATGAAACGCGTTTTGGGGGATTCAATACTAACAATAGGGAAATGTTGAAATTCGACGTTTTTTTTGCTATTTTGTTTCTGCGGAAACCAAATAAGCAATCTTGTACAATGAAGCTAACGTACAATAAATGACACAAGCAAAGATAAAATTAAAAATTTTAAAAACCCCCGACTGAGTCGCAACTGTAGAATCAAGAGGGAAAATTGAAAATCCTTTTAAAAGCCTTACATTATTAAACATCAATGTCGAGTATTTCATTTGCTATTAAATAGAAACTGGCAACAAATAAAAATTCTAAATGATTGCGTTTTATTTCCTTGTTGGCCAGCAATGAATTCGGTTATCAGTCGCGTGAATAAAGGCTTAGCCTATGTTAAAATCTGCTTTGAAAAAACGTTATAATTCTAATTCTATAAAACATTGGAAGTTCCAAACACATACTATCAGAGGCGGAAAAAAAAAGTCTCTTCATTCCGGCATTAAATTTAAAATTTTTAACTACGTTTTCACTGCAAAAATCGCGAAAAAGCTTTTAGAGGTTTTTAATTAATATTTTCGTTAATTAATGTCATCCAAAGATGCAACCTAGCTAAGAACAATCTCGATCAACTCTCCTTTAGAACATTTTTTTTTCAAAATCGGTCCATCCGTTTAGGCGCTAGAGTGCCACAGACAGACACACAGATACAAAGACACACAGACACGTCAAATTTATAGCCCCTTTCCTTTGTGTGTCGGGGATTACAAAATGCAAGAAAAGAAAAAAAAATAGGAAATATGAAAAAAATGCAGTTACTACCCTTTACCTGCTCACGGTCCTTTCTACTTTTTGTAATGTATCTACAGGTATAGTTATCAAAATAATGGAAACACCTGTGAATAAAAGGGGTATTTTGGAATGCGCTTCGAAAGTTGTAAAGAATAAAACTAGATATTTGTTTTTTTTTTTTTTTTTTTTTTTTTTATAAATAGTAATGTTTATATTCTGGTAGTATATGGTAGTTTAACGGAAGTTCTGGAAGTCTTGGATTTTTTTTTCAAGCGCGTGAAATGTCGGACCTCTCAAATTTTTAAGGAGGCCAAATTGTTCGGGTTGGAGCAAGTGTAGCTGAAACATCTAAACTTTTTGGCATTTATAGAGGTACAGTATCTAATAACAGCATACGCACAGCGCGGTAAGACGACAAGCTCGACAAAGCAAAATAGTGGGCGGAAAGAGAAGCTCAGTGAAAGAGGTCGAAGGGTATTGAAGCAGACTGTTAAGTCCAAAAAGCGAACAACAGCAGCAAAAGTTACCACAGAACTCAATCAGCATCTGGATTCACCAGTGTGAGTGATTAGAGTTGGAAGCATTGAGAAGAGATAAAATGGAGGGTCTGAAGACTTTCATTCGTGAAGCCAAGACCTTCAAGTCACGTGATTGATTTTAAAGCAAAGCATTGGAAGAAATCAGGTTTATTTCGCTTGTTTCACGCAAAACGTGACAACCATTCGCAGTTGTTGAGTCACGTGACTTGGGGTCTTTGGGTTATCTTTTGCTAAGCCAATGATTTAACTTGCTCCATCCATTTTAATTCCTGCTCTATGGTTGAAAAGGCACCTTTATAAACAGAACATTTACGGCAGAGTAGCGATTCTCAAAAAAATTTCCAAGTGTTTCCATTATTTTGATAACTACCTGTATATAGTAATGTAATATACAGCCAAATTAAGCATGGCTGTGTTAATGCGCAAGTATCAAAATATGTTATTGCATAAGAAGGGGGGGGGGCACCAAATATATTTCGTGCCCAGTGACTTCAAAAATCATAGTCGGGATCTGTAATTTTGTCATCAATTACATAATCATCTGAGACAAAACCCTCAGAATCGTCTAGGATTTTGTAAAGGGAACGTTCCTCTAGTTTCCGCTTTATGGATGCCTCCCCCCAGCCCCCATAATAAATACCCATTGTTGAAAACGTTTGCTACCATATTACAGTAATGTTGATAGTAGTTGTTATGAGAGAATGTTAAATGAAGGCTTCTTTGAAGCATGCATCAAGTTTTTCCTCGTCATTGCTTTATAGTGGGGGCAAACAAGCGAGGAGAATCACTTATGCCAATAATAGATATTGGGGCTAAGTAAGGAGATATGGGATAATCGTCACAAGCAACTTATATGTTGTGAAATATAAATTAATTTGGGGAACCGTTTATATTTAAATGGCTATAATTAAATTAGCATACAAATGAATCCTAGAGAGGAACAAGGATAAATTTTTAGAGCCAACCGCTTAAAGTTTAAGGCATGTTTATAGTTTTTTTTTTCAGTATGGAGCATTTTTATGAAAAAAATAAGGTGAAGTTTCGTGATGGTAACTTCTTGCTATTTCTAAAATTCATTTACACTAAAAAGAATCAAATAAAATACGTTTGGAGAAAAAATAAAACCGACTTAAAAATTATTCTAAAAGTGAAAAATAATTTTATGCTTTGAACACTATCGATAATACTTTTAAACATAATTTTTGAAGTTGGCGCAAAAACTATACATACAATCATTAGTAGCCATAATTCAACTTGTACAACTGTAAATTTTACCTGGTCCAGTTTCTTCAATACCACTCGCATACATTAAATGCACTGATGACAGCATATTTGAGTAACGGTATGAATTTTTCGTTCCGAACTTTGGATGATTTTCTTAAAAACTATGAGCGAGTTATGGTTACACATGATTTTACTTATTGTTTTTGCGCCAACTTCAAAAAATGCGTTTAAAAGTATTTTGGGTGGTGTTCAAAGATTTTTTTTTTTTTTCACTTTTTAGAGAAATTTTGTAAAGTCGGTTCTTTTTTTTTTTTCAAAATTAATTATAAAAACTACTTGTACCTGAAAAAAAAACTTTTAAGTGAAAATAGGAACTCCTTATTTTAATGTCACAGCTTCACTAAACTTCTATAATTTATTATATTGAGCAGAATATTTTTGCAGAACATGAGAAATTTCAACAACCTCAAAACTGCTTTCAAAAGCAGCTTCCTAACCGTGATATCATAATTATTGGAGTTTACAATTAATTGTACCCACTGTTGCCAACATATGTTATGGAATAAAAAGTAGAAAAGCTTGACAGAGGAGTGCAGCATTGGGCCTGTTGGAGTCGAATGTGTAGAATGAGGGGCAAAGTGAAATAATTGGCTTTTTGTAGTTCCCTTGAAGTCAAACGTGGGGGAATGCTGGGCAAAGTGAAATAATTGGCTTTTTACAGTTCCTTTGTAGTTAAATATAGGGGAATGCTGGGCAAAGTGAAATAATTGGTTTTTCACAGTTCCTTTGAAGTTAAATGTAGGTGAATTTAGGACAAAGTGTAATACGTAGTTAAACTAACTTACGTTTTCAAAATGAACTAGAGAGAAATTACAGATAACCTGAAAATTACAGAAAATAAGAAAGAAAAAAAAAGCAATGTATTTCAATATTAACTTGTACTGAAATATTATTTTTTATTTTTCGCAGTGAATTTGTACATTGAAAAAAAATGGAGAATTTTCACTTCGCCCCATGTATGGAGCAAAATGATATTTAATATATTTTTGTAGTGAAATATTTTCTCTTTGAGTATTAAAAATGTTTTTATTCAAGTGCAAATGAATCAATGTATAAATAATGAAGCAATAAACAAATACATAAGTTTATCATTTAATTAGTATGTAAGAAACAAAATAATGAGTGAATAAGAAAATTAACTGAATGTATAAATAAGGAATGAATAACTAAAGAAATTTAAATGAACTAATTTTTTAATGAATATCTAAATGACTTAATGATGAACTAGACTATTGCAATACTTAATGAATGATTAAAGAGAAAACAAGAAAATACGGTCTTTTATTTATCATTGAACATAGGTTGAAATGAAAAGCATTGTTGTAATTTACGCAAGAAGAATAACATGTTAAGCAACTACATACTTAAATAACACCTCAGGTGAAGATAGTAAAGCAGAAATATTGTTAAATATTTCTTTCCGTGTATTTTTGATTATATTGTTAAGAAATTCATTAGAAAAAAACACATGAAAATATGAAAAAAAAACTAACATATAGCAATAGCATGTGAAAGAATTTTAAAATCCAAAACAAAATTAAAAGAGGAGTTCTGCCGTGGGGATGGTAAAGCGCAATATCTGCAGAAACGAGTTTTTGAAATATTTAAAGAAACGCGTTTTGAATTCCACAACAGCAATACGGACATATTGGAAGTCGACGTTTTTTTCGTGCCTTATTTTCAGCAGCAAATAAAAATAAATAAATAAATAACATTTGCAGTTGCTGCGCTTTACCCTTCCACCACAGTATTTTTTTTTTTCACTATAAAATGATTGGATATTTCTTGTATTGGTATCTGGACTTAAAATTGACAAACTGACGATAGTTCTATGTCTTACTTTGAACATCTGGATTATGTTCTAAGAAACTGTTTACTTGATTTTCAAATTTTCATGATTTAAATGTTTTAATATGAATTCATACATACAAAAGCTAATTTTTATAAAGGCCATAAAAGAAACTCACGGTATGTCACCCGTCGGAGTCGCACTTTCAACACCTCTGCACTAGAAATTGAGTACAATGAAACCAGTGTAAGTTTGACCATTAGTGGTGACGTACTTTAGTGCTCAACTTAGGTGGTCAACTTATAGGGATTGATATGTATGCTAAAGGACTAATTAAAAAAAAATGTACCTGAGAAAGCCGGTTCACTTAGATGTGTCTTCAACTTACAAGTGTGGTCAACTTACAAATATAGTCAACTTACCAGTGTGGCCAACTTACAAGTGTGGCCAACTTACAAGTGTGGCCAAATTACAAGTGTGGCCAACTTACAAGTGTAGTCAACTTACAAGTGTGGCTAACTTACAAGTGTAATCAACTTACAAGTGTGGGCAACTTACAAGTGTGGCCAAATTACAAGTGTGGCCAAATTACAAGTGTGGCCAAATTACAAGTGTGGCCAATTTAAAAGTGTGGCCAACTTACAAGTGTAGTCAACTTACAAGTGAGGCCAACTTACAAGTGTAGTCAACTTACAAGTGTAGTCAACTTACAAGTGAGGCCAACTTACAAATGTGGCCAACTTACAAGTGTAGTCAACTTACAAGTGTGGTCAACTTCACTGGTTTTACTGTATAAGTTTAAAAGTCGGTGCCCGTTTAAGCTCACCAGACGCTAGTTTCGCATGCTGAATATTTCATCTGATTGTTGACTGCGTAGAGGAGATCGCTGTATTGTGGAGTGTAGTACTTACAGTTAATAGTGAACGGCTTCTGGAATTAAACTCTGAAACATCAGCATGGAATTGAAGAGTAAAAGTTGAAAATGCATTATGTACCCAGAAAAATTCTTATTCTTTTTTTCGTCAAAATGAAGTAAATGCAAGCATTTCACTGAGGTAAACTATTTATGTGCCTATCCCCCTAAAAGTAGTTAAAATAACGTTGTTAGGATCCGCCAGTGGTGCAAGAGTTAGCGTCCGTGCGGTGGAGAGCGCAGTAAAAGCCATCGAAGGTTATTGAAGGTTACTTATCTTGGTCTCTTTTTGTTTAATACCAAGTCCATAATGCAAAAAATAGAAAACGCAGTAAGTGTCACAATCTGCCTTTAATCATATTTATGATTCCTTGTAAAAAAAATTTATTTGGCACTGCGTTTTCCATTTTTAGTCTTCATTTGTCATTAAACTTCTGCTTTTTTTCTCTTTATTTATTGAATTTCCAATAAGCACAATTGTAATAAATTATAATTCATTGAATTGTTTCCTCCTTTTCCGAATCTTAGAATCAGCTTATCAATCACGAAACATGGTTAAACCAAGCCTGATAATTTCAACACTGTTAGGTAAACGTATCACCTTGCATCAGCTGGTTACATAAACCATTCAAACATTTTCGTGCATTACATAATAATGATTGTCAGAGTTTTGAACTCACGTCTTGGTATCGATTTTCCGGGAGTTGCAATGTCCGTCTGTTTTTGGCAAAATCCCATGTTCGAAAACTAAGGCTCCTATTTCCTTTCCGCTCTCCTATACTTCGCTCGATTTTAATCTCGTCTTTCAATGAAACCTCCCTATCGTAAAGTGACAAAGTCAGCCATGGGCTGTTTTTTTATTATTTTTTTAAATTTTTATATATTTATTTATGTCTTTAGCTGTTACTGACTTTCATGGTCATCTCGAATAGCAAATGCTCAATACGTGAAATAAAACGTTTTGCATGTTCTATACGTACTAGCTGCGTCGCCCGGCTTTGCTCGGTCTACCTCGAAAATAAAGTTATGTCGAGTGACGCGTGTTAAACACTCAGCCTTGGAAAAAAAAAGAATCAGTAAAATTTTGCGGAAGATTGCGGAAAAATAACCAAAAAGTAAACATTTTAAATCCTTCGATTACAGGAAGTGCATTTAAAAGAAACACAAGAATTTTACTTGTTCGTATTCGAGAAAAAAATGGCAACAGATCTTTCGTCTCAATAATTTTCTTCACGCTATAAATTTTATTAAAAGCATTGTTGCGGAAAGTCGAGAAGAAGCACTGAATAATAATTTGAAAGGAGGAAAGCATTTGAAAAATAGGGATTTTATGTCGAAATCTAAGTGTCCTTATTAACAGTTTTTAATTGATATTTCCGCTAATTGTTATCGGATGATTATATTAAACAGCCAAACATAAACACGAGAAGATTACGAATAAATCGTTACCTGGTTCGATGATCAGTTCACTGTCGTTCGGGAGAAGAAACTCGGACATAGATGACTACATAAATACATTGGTACATACTTAAATATATACGCCCAGTTTTTAATTATATAAGATTACTAAGTTTAGGCTTTGGTAAAATTTATTGTGAAACGAGCTATCTTCGTTTTTCTATTAAATAGGCAACGAAACGAAAAGGTATTTGAATTGGTGAGTTTACTAACTGAATTATTTACTTAGGACTACATGTTATTTGAACATATACATGAAACATCTTTAAATATTCAATAGCAATATAACATAATATTTAAACACATATACAAATGTCCTTAAATATTTGATAGCAATAAAACGACACGGATAATAATAAAAAAAAGTTTAATGCTAAGGCTTCAATAAAGCAAATGTACATTTCAATGTCTTCGCACGGGTGGGATGACACCTTTCCTCATATATTTTTACTTTGTTCCCAGAAATTTAAACTTCTGCTTCTAATTGCGACAGATTCGAAAGTAAGAAACCATTATGTGTCATAACATGAAGTATCAACGTTCTAAAAAGTGTTATTGTTATTAAAAATAATGTGTGCCTGCTGCGGGTGTGACAGTATAGTCACACCATAAGGATTTCTTAACACCATTAGAAATCCTTACGTCAAGATACAGTCAGAGTGACATCGATAAGCAGTCTTCGTAATTTCTCAAACAAAAAAAAAAAAAAAAGAACTAACTCTAACACATTTTATTTTCAGAAGCAACGTAACCTTACACCAACGCAGTGGCGTAGCTGGGGTGGGGGGAGGGGGCGGTCCTCCCCGGGTGGCATACTTTTGGGGGCGGCGATTCAGCATAGCTGAAGTGAAAAAAGATTCCAATAAGGGAACCACACTTCAAATCTATTACTGGAGGCTAAGGAAAAGAACCTCTTCGAAATGCAAGGTTTTGGTATGACTACAACTGCGCTTCTTAGTGTTCAAAGCTGAAAAACTTCCGTAGTGAGTCCCTGAACCTTCCTCATTCCCTTAACGTTAGCTAAGATAGACATAATTTGTAATTTTAAAATTCAAATTTCGGAAAATACCCTAGATAAGGCCCCGACCTCCTAACGTCACCAAAGGCTCAAACTGACTTCAGTTTTGATGACTCCCCCCTCCTCCTCCCCAACGTTAGTTTTAACTGCGATCTTTGATGTAGGTTAAAAATATTTCTCCGGGATAAGCAACTGAAACCCCCATCCCCCTTTTATTCTGTAGGAAAAATACGGATTAAATTAGCTTCCATTTCTTCCTTTAATAAAGTTTTCAATTTTAAGTTCAATAGTTTTTGATGGATTAATGTATTAGATATGCCTTAATCAAGGGGCGGCAAATAGAGGAACCACCACCAGGCGTCAGAATCTGAAGCTACGCCACTGCACCAACATTATTAAAACGTATACAGAATCCAAAAATTATTTCATAATAGCAATTTTATTATTTTCAAAAAATCGTCCAAGAAGAATTTAGTTAAGAAATATCTTATCTATGGAAAAGAAACTCATCATTACTAGATGAAATTAATTAAACTCATCTAAAACAATGCCCTTATTGATGACATCTCTGGCATTTAGCAAAAGCAGAAAAATAATATCAATAATATTACGTACATTTCATCTGTTGAGTTTTTTTTTTTAAATATGAAAACAACGGAGATCATTTAAAAGCAATAATTTCAGCTTTCACCTTCATTACTTATCTGTCTGTTGAAAAAAAACGCCTTATTAACAAAAAAAAAATCTAATTAGCTGAGCGCATAACTTTCGTGAACGCATTTGAATAAACGCAGTAGTTCGGCCATGGAAAGAAAATTTCTTTTAGAATAAAATAATTCTTTTGTAACTGCTGCAGCGCTTAATGCTGAGTGCTTCAACTTGGAAATTCATTAAAGATTTGAGCATAATGTTGGTATTAAATTTACAGGGATAAAACCTAACTTATCGATGGTAATATTTAGATTATACAAATAAATTTATAAATCTAAATAAGTTTTATTCAATTTTTGATTTAACATTCCAAAATTATATTATAACTTTATTATTATTAGCGTTAACTACACTCTATCTCAAATAATATATTTAAAAAAAGTTTTAAAAGCCAAATTTCTTTTTGGTAGGATGGTTGTGCAAATTTTATTGTGGTGAAAGGATAAATATCACCAGCAAAGACTTTGTACTCTTTTATAGAACACGAAAGCTTACAAAAGTCCGGATAAGGGTTTTACTTCTTCGTGATAGATATTTCACGGCTCATTTTCAAAATTTTCTCCAAAGTTGTCTAAAAAAACACTTATTTGCTTGTCAAACATGATCAAAATCAATAATGCTGAAATTAAAAACGTAATGCTTAACTTTTATGAAAATAAAAAAATTCTAAAATTTTTCTTCTAATACCATTCAAATGCTTCCTTTTAACGTTCTTTTCACATATCTTTAAAACTATTTATATTCTTTACAGCTTTTAGTTCGCATATAACCCGCAATGTTAAAGCTATAATCTTTCATAGGCTAGGTTTTTTTTGCAATGTATGTGCGTATTGCAAATTTTGATTGAAAATGCAATAGTATCTTGTTACCGTAACAGCCCAGAATTAACCACAAAGAGGTGGTTGCATTTCCATCTCCAGTCTGTCCTTGCCATCAACCCAACCAAGTTACTTACAAATGTACAATTAATATATGATTTTAACCAGGCTTCTACTTTTGAATTAAGTTTGAAGTTGTACTTAGGGACTCAGTTTTTGGTAATTGTGTGATGATAGTGCGTATAAATTTTCATGCAAATCCATATTCTGCCTTAACAACTCACAAACACACTTGTGTCGACACTTTCTTGAAATGACAAACTTTTTTTTTTCACATCATTAAAAGGGAGGAAGTGAACACGGTGACCAGTCATTTTACTCTTACAGTTCGAAGCTTCAAAACTTAATACTGAGGAAAGAATTCTTTAATATCCATTGCAGTGTTTTCTGATGGATAATTTTTGTCTTGTATACCCTTCTGTATTCCAACTCCTTTATATTTTGACTATCGTCCACAGCCTTGGCCAAACCCAAGTTCTCAAAATTTGCGAAGTAGGTATTTCTCTGAATCATTGGTCCACGAGGTTTAGAAGATCAACAGACAAAGTAGGTTGTCTAACTTTCAATATGTCACAGTCCATGTTTCTTGGACATTTTCTTATTCGTTTAAATTTTTTTTTCTTGAATCATACTGAAGTATAATTTTTTAAGATATAACTTAGGAGAATCTTTAAATCATTAGTAGTAGCTCAGCTTAAAATATATACAACTCTCTTACGCCATTAGCACACGTTAACGAACGCTAATGACGGAAAGGTCTTTTTGACAGCAAGTTCAGGTGCGCATTTTCTTTTCTGTATTGCATTGACAATGTACATTAAATATTTTTTCTTGATTTTTAAGTCAGCTACTAAATTTTCGATATCTTCTGATCGAGTTCTGGCAAAGTTAATAACAGTCGATTTTTCAAAAACTGTTAAAACTGCTAATAATTGATTAAATGTTCGTCTTTCACGATTCGGTTGCTGAAAGGGATATAAAACAGGTTAGTGAGTCGGTAGATAAGTACTTAGGGAAAATGCAAGATATGGATTTATATGAAAAGTTGCCCTTGCGATCACCAATGCCAAAACTGAGCCCTAAGTCTAACTTCAAACCTTGATTCAAAAGTAGAAACCTATTTAAATCATATAGTAATTGTAAATATGTAAATAACGTGGCTGGGTGGATGGGAAGGACAGAATGGAACACGAAACGCAGTCATTTTTTCCTTGTGGTGGGTTTTGTGCTGACTGTAATCAAATACAATAGATTCTTATACAGCTGAGCGTATGTACCTATGTAATTATCTATGTATCTAGTTACTTCTCCCGAACGCCAGTACACTGACCATCAAACCAGGTATCGATGGATTCGTAATCTTCCCTTCTTTATGTTTGGCTATTTAATATAATCATCCGATAATAATCAGCGGAGATATCAATTAAAAACTATTAATTATGACACTTAGATTTCGCCATAAAATCTCTGTTTTTCGAATACTTTCTTCCATTCAAATTATTATTCAGTGTTTCATCTCAACTTTCCGCAACAATGCTTTTATTTAAATTTGTAGCGTGAAGAAAATCATTGATAAGAAAGATCTGTTGCCATTTTTTTCTCGAATATGAACAAATAATATTCTGGCTTTTGTTTTGAGGCTTTCTCTGTAATCGGGGGATTTAAAACGTTTCCTTTTTGGTTATTTTTCCGCAATCTGCCACAAAAAAAAATTTACTGTTTTTTTTTTTTTTTTCAAGCCTGATTGTTGAACACGCGTCACTTGACATAACTTTTATTTTTGAGATGGACCGTGCAAAGCCGTATGACGTAGCTTCCTAGTAAAAGATGTAACGTGCACACATTGCAAAAAAATAGTAACTGGACTAAAAATGCAAAAAAAGCTGTAAAAAAAAGTAAATTTTTGTTTCACTTTGCGAATCTATACGGTTTATTTGCGAACTAAAATCTGTAAAGAATGTAAATAGTTCGTAGGATATGCGCAAATAGTGTTAAAATGAAGCATTTGAAACTGTAATAGAATAAGAATGCTTAACATTTTTTTTTTCGCAAATATTTTGAAAATAGACCATTTTTTTCCAAATTTTGGAGAAATTCAAACCTTGTTAAAGGCCTCAAGGAGTTTTTCAAACTTGAAGATATTTTATACGTGTATTGTACCTACAGATACACACCTTTTGGTGGATATTCTTAATCGAGATTAAAAATTTATTTCTTTCGGTACACCCTACTGTGAATGTTCATTCACTAGTCGGACTACCCTACCAAATGAGAGAGTTCACGTGCTGACGCACATTGATGTCAACGTAGCTATTTGAAATGTTGCTTATTATGTTCATAAACGCATCATGTGAGCAGTTCCTCTCTTCAGCATGAGAAATCTCGTCGCTCTCTTAATATTTCGCTAACGTGCGTTAAGTCTAAAGTTTCGATGATTCAAACACAGCACAATCGCATGACAAACGCATCCCCTGACCTTTGGACAAGCGAAAAAATTTGCATTAGATTTTTGCCACTGCAGACTGCAATGAATCTGTGGCGTCATTCAATTCATCTGCCATTTCAATTCGCAACGGCTCCGAGATGTCATTCAATTCATCTGCCATTGCAAATCGCAACGGCTCCCAGATGTCATTTAATTCTTCTGCCATTTCAGTCTATGATGTCTCCGAGACGTCATTCCATTCATCGTCATTGCAGACTGATGTCTCCGAGACGTCATTCCATTCATCCGCCATTGCAGACTGATGTGTCTGTGACATCAATCGATTTCACTGTCGTTTCATACTCTAATATCTCCGAGCAGTCATTCGATTCTACCGTGATTGCAGACTGATGTCTTTGAGACGCCATTCAATCAACCTGCAATTGCAGGATATGATGTCTTCGAAATGTGAATCAATTTATCTATCATTGCAGAATGCAGACTGTCATATCATCGAGATCTCATTAATTTCAAGTGACACTACGGACTCTTTGACGTTTCCAAGAGGTGACTGTATGTCAGGTGGTTAAATTTGTTTTGTTCCACATATTATGTTCTTAGTGCGCAGTTCTTAAGGATAATTAGAAGTTTTGTTTGCTAAAAGAAAACAAATGTATAGTCGAGAAAGTTGTAAATGAATGTAATTTCATGTGGCAAAAGAAGTGTGAACCTACTATGGTTACTGCACCTATGCATTTAAAAACTCTTCACCTTCTAAATTTAGTAATTATTTTAAATCTCCGCTGCTCGTGCGGTCTGCGTCAGACAGATGAATCGTTTGTTATCTATGCATTTGTTGTATCTAAATCAATAGATGAAACATAAACATTGTAGCTACCTTTTACTATTTATTCTCATCCAAAGATTTGTTTTTTACACATCTTTAAGGGTTTATTATTATTATTATTTTTCATTTTGAGTAGCTATAAATATTTTTCCTATAATTAAACTAAATATTATATGAACCAGGAACTTTATTTACATAAATTACAATTTTCCTTAAATTTTAAAAAGCGATTTGAAATAATATCTGCCTAAAATACATCTTTTTCAGTTCCAGATCAGCCAATGTTAAGAAAGCTGACGATCTCAATATTCTTTTCTTCTTTCTAACGGTGCTGACTATTATGCTGTTAGACTGTTAAGCCTTTTTTCAGACCTAGTACGATCCCCCAATACTGCATCCAATCTTTTATGTGCCACCATTAAGATTTTATGTCAATGGACCAGTCAATTTTGACGTCCATTCTAAAAGATAGATAAATTGAAAAAGAAATTAAAACAATGCAATCACGCAAAAATTTGCAGGAAACTGCATACACGCGTTTATGAGTTACGCTGACCCTCCTTTTTCGATAAAAAAAAAAAAAGAACTGATCTTGAGGGTACAAAAACATTCGATTTTTTCTTGGAGTTCCAAAGCCGTGGGTTCCTTGTAACCCCGAAACACGTGTATATAGTTTTCTGAAAATCTGTGCCTATTTACTTTAATTAATTAATTTTTTTTCAAGTGCAAAGGTATTTATTGAATTCTGACCCAAGAAGATTAACAAGATCTCTTCTTTTTACCATTTCTTATCCAAATGTTCGATTTTTTTTCATAACTTTAAACAAAAGGACAATTTTAGTCCTTTTATTTTGAGTGGTTGTAAAAATTACCAATGTAACAAAACTAAATATTCTGTAAAGTAAGCTCTTAATTTAAAAATATATATATATAATCATCACAGTTTTGTATGTATGCGTTGAAAAGCACTTTGCGTAAATATCTCCCTAAAATACATTTTTTTTAAATCCAGATCCACAATTATTACTCAAATACTCATTATCTCACAATAACTTACATATTCTATAATCCTAATAACAAATCGAGTGACTTCCCACAAATATACCCTCATCATTAGCACCTCACTCTAAACCTATGGCTTTGTTGTCTCTAAACGACAGATGATGCATTCTTAACACTGTCACTTCCTTCCCTTTACCATTTCTTTCTTATCCAAATTTTTGATTTTTTTTTTTTTTTTTTTTCACAACTTCAAAATTATCCTTTTTTTTGACTGGTTGTAAAAATTACCGATGTAACAAAACAAAATATTCTGTAAAGAAGGCTCTGAATTAAAAAATATATATAAAATCAGAGTTTTGTACACGTATGTGTTGAAAAGCACTTTGAGTAAATATCTCCCTAAAATACATTTTTTTTAAATCCAGATCCACAATTATTACTCAAATACTCATTATCTCACAATAACTTACATATTCTATAATCCTAGTAACAAATCGAGTGACTTCCCACAAATATACCCTCATCATTAGCACCTCACTCTAAACCTATGACTTTGTTGTCTCTAAACGACAGATGATGCACTCTTAACACTGTCACTTCCTTCCCTTTACCATTCCTTTCTTATCCACATTTTCTTTCTTTTCTTTTTTTCATTTGTCCTTATCTTCTAGCTGGAACTAGAAAATGCTAGCTCGAATTGGAGTGCAGAGCGACTATGGATCGTAACAGCGGGAACCTTGCCAATAGGGGGACCGGTGAGATACATTCGCGTGAGAAAGGGGTGCGAAGCGGCAGACGATACTTGATGGGATAACTTTCGTGGCGGTTATGTAATTTCGGTGCGGCTGTAAAAGCGCGGGAAAGAGTTAGGAATTTTTATGGAAAAAGAATGTCAAAATCAAGATTCGATAAGCGTATTTTGTTATTATTTTTCATCTATAAGGGAGAAATAAACAAAATCTCTCAAAGCTGTATATTGAAATTTGATAAATATTTTAATGCAGTAGATCCTCGTTTTACGCGGGGGTTTCGTTCCACAGAAATGCCGCGTAAATCGAAACCGCGTAAATTGAGATCTTATACTAGTGTTAAAATAGGGGTTTGGTTCCGTAGATAACAAAATGCTTCATTCTAGTGATGACTAATTGTATAATAAGTTTAATGCGTAGTTATATCTATTTGTATGCACAACATGCATAAAGAAAACATAAATTAATTTCGTGTTCTGTTTATAAAGAGGAGCTGGCTATATGATAGTCTTTTCGCAGTCATTTAGAATTTTTCTCCAAAATTCTTTGCAGAGCATTAACGCATTCATGATCACTTGCGACATTTCCATGATAGAATCTTCCTTCACTAACAAATCAGAAAGATCATTTCTATTGTGTAAGAATTGCCCAAAATGTTCAGTGTGAACGTTTTTGCTTGTGCGTCCCCGTCGTCGGTATCCTCGTTGGTTTTGGCCTCCTTTGCACTCCTAAAAGCTCTTCTTCCAGGGAGTTCTGAACTGTGGGTGTTTAATAACTTTACTTCTGTAAAGAGTTCAGGAACCAATCGCATAAAATGCCTCCAGTGGCTCAAGCTTGATAATTAGCACGTCAAAATGCAGTTTATTACGTGTAATCTGAAACCTTTAGGATTTTGGATTTTGAACGAGGGGAACATTTTATCTGTTTGCATTTCTGCATCCGCGTAAAACTGAAACTCTTCCGCGTAAAATAAAATAAAGGTATCAAATCTTAAACCGCGTAAAATAAATCCGAGGAAAACGAGGGTCTACTGTATATTGAACACCAGATTATGAAGAAGTGATTTTCAAATCAGCTATTTTTCGGGGGGGGGGGGAAACTAATAAATAAATGAATAAGATAAAAAGTAATATCATTTGAAGTTTGGCATCTTGAATTCAAACGATATTTTCGCAATCACGAACTACGATAGGACCCTACTCGTTGGGTTTCTTGTGTCTACAAATAGAATCAAAATGGCCAAGAAATCTGCACCCGTCATATTATGACTGGTGTTTTTCTAGAATAGGTAAAACGAGGCCCCTTTCTTTTTGACCAATCGAGGAACCCCGTAAAAATTGAATGGGCCCTGACTGTTGATCCTTCTATTCTGCTTTTGAATTTATGATTTGTTTTATGTGTGTATCGATTATAAAACTATTTCAATGGTGTAGTTATTGAGTAGTACTTAATAACATTCTAAACTACTGGGCTTATTTTTTTTTTTCTTTTTAGGGTTTTTTTTTTTTTTACGCAGTCGGGTTTTTTTGTTTGGAAAGAAATTTCATGTCGACGAGAAAGGACACCTAAAATGTATCAGATTATTCTATTATATGTTGTTGTTTTACCAATGCCACTCGGGAACTCGAGCCCTAGTTGCGGGGCTACTCGAATTAAGCCAGAGAAGTGCGGCTTCCGTTTAATCGAGCACCTAATTAGGTGGAAGTTCGATTTGGCTCAGACAACACGATAGATGGAAGCACTATGAACAGTTCGATAATTTAGAACCAAACCAGAAGCGAATAACTCCTGGCTGAGCACCCCAGATCTGTCGTTTAACTTGGAGGACTTTGTGACGACGAGCATATTTAACGTACCCCAGTCACCCTTAATGAAGACGCTGGATCTTCGACCGGCTAGAATAGAACTGGGGACCTTCCGGTCACAAGTTCGATGCCTTACCGATCAGGCCACCACGGTCTTTATTCTAATCTACGAAACAATAACGTATGCAAAAATTGATGATATCAAATATGCTTAGTATAATTTGAATGAAATCTTTGTAACCACCTAATTTACTTTTCGGCAGGCTTTTTTTTTTTTTTTTCGCGTTTTAAAGCAACTTTTGGGAGAATTATTACAATTTGGAACGTGCAAAATTGGCGATAGATTGCCCACTAAGAATAATTAATGTGTGATTATACATTCGGGTTTCATTCGTCGCTGAATCTATTTTCACCAAAGTGCGAGAAGAAATGTATTATATCAACGAAAAAAATAAATAAATAAATAGAGATAGGACTTCAACATCGGTTAAGTGATAACAATGAACAATTCGCCATTCCTCAATAAACATATTAATCAACTGAATCATCTATCCGCACAACCGAACTCAACGGAAATGCATATTAGCTGCTAACGTGCTCCACACGGAAAATATTACTGAAACATTAAGTATAGAATAACAATAAACCGGTGAATGCTCCTTATCCGATAACCCGGCAAAATTTTCCAACTCATCTTGACCACAAAATCACGCAACGGGGAAGTTCCGGATATCAGGTACTAATTATTAATCGCCAGCATCCGCGGTTGACAATAGGACATGAGGTAAGTTGTAGTCGAATGCCGGTTGAATGGCGTTTCCTGCCAATTGACACACGCCAGCTGACAATTAAATATCACGTGGGGACGGAGTCGAGAAGTAGTGGATTCTGATAGTTATGATATGTATTCGTTGAAAGAGAAAAAGAGTTGTTTGGGGGAATGAGGTTGTTTCTTTCAGTCAAGAGTAGTACTTTTAGTCACTGGAATCGATAGAATAGGCGAAAAAAAAAATAACATGGACCCAGAGAAAATACTTTCAATTTCCCAACAGTTATTTTTTAGTTTTTTTTTTTTTTCAAACAAGGCGTGGTCTTTATGACGTCACAAATGATGCACTTTGGCCAATTTTTCTACTGCGTTTCTACGTTATGGATAAGACGCGAATTAAATATTGCGCCCTACGCTTGCTATCAACCACATCGTTGCCAATACACGTGAGTAAAGACGCGAATCAAATATTTTGGTCTGTGCATGGCTACAGTGAATGCCATTTCATCATTTGTGATGTCATCGGCAGAAGCGTAAACAATGAAAGCGCACCGATTAAAGTAATTTTTTTAAGTATTAAACTTAAATAAATTATTTAAAAAATGGCCAGATCCTTTCAAGCATGCTCTTTCAGAAAAGAATACTTCTTAAATTTTGGAAACGACCGCATTGTCTCGTTGGCTCATGGCGATTTTTTTGTAAAGCAGTCTCTTAAAACCAAGTAAGCCTTACAAACATAGATGGCTGATGCATCAAAAAATTCGGGGGGGGGGAGCAAGAAGGTGCGGGGGGGGCAGGTTAGATGGGAGGAGCCTTTAATGCTGACTTTTTTTATTTTTTAAATGGACAGTTGAGTTTTAACGTCATTATCACGTCCTCAAAAATCGGGACAGATAGACACAGTAGACTAACTTTTTCCTATTCGAAGTTACGTTTTAATATTTTTAAAATAATATCATGAGCGAAATTTAAACCTCAGATTTATGAAGACAATTCTTCATTCTTTAATCGCAGTAATCTATCAATTTTATCATTTTTTGCTCGATTGTTAAATTTAAACTTAGAAAAGAGGAGAGAAAATGCCTCTCTGCTTTTGAAAGTGAGGGGCCAATTGCCCCCCTTGCCCCTCCGTATGAACCGCCTATGCTTAGAAATAAATAATCCTCATGTTACAAATCGCTTATTATTTCTTTATCATCTTTGGGCTTCATTTCTAACAAAAGAAGCACGGAAGTCCGGGAGTCAGTCAAAAATATTTTGAATTTTGTCTCATATGTAAAAATTCACATAAATTTGGTACGAAGTAAGAACAGCTTAGCTCCGTAGAAATCTCACGCATACTGTTCAACACACACACTGTTATTTCGTAGTTGGTTGGGAGCCCTATGAATGACCCTACTCTGCCCCCCCCCCCCACACACACACATTCTCCATAGGGCTAAGTTTTTATTTAAAACAAAAGCCTAAACATAAGTTTAAAGAAATTTTGGAGGAATATTTCCGGCATTATCTGCATCACATGCGCTTTCAGACTCGTTATAAATATCACTAAACAGTTAAGGCTTAAATCTTTCTAATAATAAAGTTGGAAGTTTGTCTGGATGTCCGGATCTCTGTGACGTGCATAGCGCCTAGACCGTTCGGCCGATTTTCATGAAAATTTTCACAAAATTAGTTTGTACTAAAAGAGCGGGCGTCTAGAAGCGATTTTTCAAAAATTCGAATTTTGTTCTCTTTGCATTCAATTTTAGGCTCATTTTCCATATAAATTTGATAATATGGTTGAGAAATATTTCATGCACATTCTTAAGTTTTAGGTCATTCGAAAACTTGGAATTTTTTTGCATAAGATGAAGTTTTTCGAAGTTTTTATGAAACTTAGAAGAGCTGTAAGAATTGTTTTTAGAAAACCGGAATCCAAGGCTTACCTTAAGCAAGCCAAACGATTTTAAATGATTATGCTCGAGAATAAAATCAAAAATTAAAGATAAATAGAGTTATTTTCTTAACTCAAATTAACACATATATATTTCTATGGTTACGTCATTTAGTCCTCTTGTCGATTCCGTCCTCTCTTGTCGATTCCGTAGACTCTTTGAATTTTAAAACTTTTGACTCCCAACACCGACCCCTTTACTTCGAAATCAGTCGGTCCTTACTCTAATATCAGTCCTACTCCGACTTTCTGGCGGAATTTGCATTATCGGAGCAAAAATGGTGAACTTCGACTACTTCACTCCACAATCAGTGTGACTCAGACTATCAATCTGCAACTCTGGCAGAGTTCCGGAATCGGAGGGAAAATTATTGATTCTGACTCCTGAAATTTTAAAACTTTTGACTCCCGACTCCGACGCCTTTACCTTAAAATCAGTCCACTGTGACTCTCATTCCGCAGCCCCGGAAGAGTTGCAGAATCGGAGGTAAAATGCTCGCTTCCGCAGACTCATTGAATTTTAAAACTTTCGACTCCCGACTCCGATTCATTTATCCAATCCCAAAATCAATCCAACTCCGACTCTCACTTGGCAGCCTCGGAAAAGGGGCGGAATCGGAGGGACAATAATCGACTTCGACTAATTTACTCCACATTCAGGGCGACTCTGACTCTTCCTCCGGAGCTCAAGCAGAGTTTCAGAATCGGAGGGAAAATTAACGACTTCGCACAATTTTAAAATTCTAACTCCTGATTCCGATGCCTTTACCCAAAAAAATGTCCTACTCCGAACCTCACTCCGCAAACTTGCAGTGTTGTGAAATCGGAAGGAAAATAATCGACTCTGACTCGTGGAATGATAAAACTTTTGACTCTCGACTCCGACTCTTTTACCCAAAAAAACTATCCGACTCCGACTCTGACGCTGCAGCCCTGGCAGAGTTGCGAAATCGGAGGGAAAATAATCGACTCCGACTCTTGGAATTTTAAAACTTTCGATTCCCGACTCCGACTCATTTACCATAAAATCAGACTCTGACTCCGCGACGCCAGCTAAGACGCCCTGGGTGTGGCGAGTCCTGTTTTGAACCCAAAATGTCGGATAAGTCGTCTCCTCTTATATAATGTCCTTTTACTATAGATCTCGGAGCTACTTAACGTTCCGGAAACAGAAGAGTGAAATCCATACCCACTTTCTGCTTTGGCAACCAAACTATGACACTGGATTCTCTGTTTATTTCACCCGTGCACTTTGCGGTAAATTACGGCCGTAAATGTAGTCAGTTATTGATTCCGAATGCTTTCTCAGCATTGATCCATTACAAACGAAACCCATCTTGCATCTCCATGCAATCAGCGATCCATTAATTTAAAGTATACTATGCGAGACGACTTTGCGATAAAATGACAGAATACTTTGGAGGGAATTCTTTGCAGAGTGCGTGAAAGTTTTAATTTTGGAAAAGAGTAAATGGCACGCAGAAATGTTCGACTGTTGTTTGTTTCTATTTTGTAATACGAAATTATTTTCTCAGAAAATGGATGAACCTTATCTCTTGAACAGTAAAAGTCCGTTTCCCCGATGTCTATTACAGTGAGAATCACGTTTTAGCGATGCCTTAGATCAGGGGCGGCACTTCAGCATTTCATTTGGGGGTCGAGTTTCTTAAATATGAACTACCACAATACGGAACTGAACACACATTGGCTAATAGGAAGTGGTCATAAAATGGGTTTAATATTTAAAAAAAAAAAGATTTAGAAACAATTTAAATTTTTATGACATTTTTTTTTTTCATTTTTTAATAAGTTATCATACAAAATTTCTTGATACGTTTTTACGCCTTTTAGTAAAGTTTTAATGCATGATTTTACGAATCCGGAAGAGCAGGGAATCTTGTTACTAATATATCAGTGCCCGTGTCGTGCTCTTTTGCAAGTACAGCTAAAATAAAAGTTTATTCCCTTTTTTGCCCATTGTGCTTCGGAAATAATTCTCTAACCTTCTAAAAAAATCTTTCTCAACTAGCTGAGCTGATTGTAATAAAAAATAATTGAAGTTTCACAAAGCAATGTATGAGAACACTTTTCAGATCTTGCTCTTCAAAATCAACCTGGCAACTTCAAAAGTTTCTGGATGCGATAACCGGTCTGTCGGTATTTTTTATGCTTGCAGTTTTTCTTGTCTCATGGCAAAAATTTTACTCATAATTAAAACATATAATTTTTCGTTTTTAAAATCCAATCCAGATAATATAGAGCCAACAATACTTAGAAATAGTTTTATCATCAAATCTTTTGTTAAATTCATGAAAAACTGAATCGATTATTTCAATACAAAGTATTAAATAAATGTCATGATTCTACGTTATTATGCGAATTTTGTGTCACTTCTTCCTTTTTTTTTCTTTTGCTTGTTTCATAATTGACTCGGAGTTTTTTTTTTTTTGAAAAGTTTTGCGTTTGGTTGAAATATACATCAGTGTGAAATTTATTTTCAGTTTCAATTGTAGATTGAACTGCGGCTTAAATAGTCCAAATTTAGGGTTAGCGGATTGAAGACGTTTTGTTAGAGTAAAGCATTTTTCGAAAACTCTCCACAATACCAACAAAGTAAGTAAAAATTCAAGCGAAGCCATACATGTTAAAAAGCATGAACTTTTTCACCATTGAAAGAATCGTTTTGTAATAATTCTTCCAGTCGTCAAATCACAACTTTGATATTATTGAGAAAGGTTTTTATGGTTTTAACGATTGAAGACCATCTTGTGTCACTCCGAGATTGCATAGCTTCAGAAAAGGTGTTTGTTGAAGTGCTTTATTTATTTATTTATTATTATTATAATAATAGCATGCATTTTTAAAAAGTTTCAATGAAACATAGTATGGCATTGAGTAGCTGAAACATGTTTCTACCAGAAGAAAGTGATGAACACTCATTAAAAATAACCCTACAATTAAAATATGAGCGCAAAAGTCAATATAAAATATCAAGGCATTTTCTAGTGAAGACCATGCAGCCACACCACTTGCACAGGCCTCTCATACTGGACGTATCATCGTTACACTGGACACACATGTATGAAATATTTTGAATATATGAGGAAATTTTGTCTTTAGGTGAAATTAACCATAGTACGCCGTCAATTTTTCCGTTCTTGAAAGGTCAGAAAATGCTTCATGAATCTCTAATTCACCATCCAAATAACGGAAAACACTTGCTCTTGTCTGGGAATGTGTCTAGTTTCATAAAATAATAGTTATACTGAGAACTAGCGAGATTTTAAAAATTAACGTTGATTTTCGATTTGCACAAATTGAATTCATCCAATTTCTATCATTCTGTTCAAAACATTTGGGGGTGCGACCGCCCCCTCTTGACCCCCCCCCCCCCCCCCCCCCCCCCGATGTTCCGCCCCTGACTTTGATGATTCTCGACTCGAATTACGCAGCCACCATCCAGTGCTGTCGCTTCACATTTGCACCTCAATATGTTTCTCAAAAAATCATGTTTATCATTCGATGCAAACGTATTCTACAATGTACCTTTATCAAGAGCTCGGTAGCATAAACAGCGCGACACTGTGACATCCGTCGCAGATTCCTGAGGAGGCCTGCAGAATATTTCTGAATTGGAGAGATTTTTTTTGAACCACTCTCTGCGCGGATATGTCGCATTTAAAGGAGCAAAATAGTTTTGAATTAAGCGGAAAGATAATTATCATTATTATCATTATAATTTTTAAATTATTATTAATTATTATAATAATATTAATAATAATAATTTTAATAATAATATTAACAATAACAATAATAATTACAATAATAATAAAAAATATTATTATTATAATCATAATAATTATTATTATTATTATAATCATAATAATAATAATAATTATTATAATCATAATAATAATAATTATTATTATTATAATCATAATTATAATCATAGTCATAATTATGATTATAATCATAATTATACTCATAATTATAATAATAATAATTATTATTACTATTATTTATAACAATGATAACTGTTACTATTACTTATAAAAATGTTTACCATTATTATTATTTATAATAATAATAATAATAATAATAATAATAATAATAATAGAGGAACGGAGGCATCAATTTATGAAACAGGATTCCGTTTTCTATAGAATAGAATCTAGACATCTGTGGATCTATGTAGCATAATTCTTCAGTTACAGCATTTGAGCATCAGGATTTTATTAGTGATGAATTGGTATTATGATAGCTAATTGATGGTTTATCTTGCAGACTATTTTCAGGTTTTGGATTTGCGTCTTAGATTGTTGAAAAAAAGTGTGCTACCGGGATCAACAGCTATATACAGGGTGACAAGCAATAACTTGGACACACAAAATACATTAAACCTTAAAGGCTAATGAAAATATTACAACCAAACTTTAAAATAAATATGAATATACATCATATCGTCATCAATACATTTAGAATTTTCAAAGTAGCTACATTTAGCTTTAATACAGAGCTTTAAACGTGTCACAAAATTTTCGGCTATGGGCCGCAACTCACTTAGTGATATTTTTTCCCATTCCTTGCATAACGATTTCTTTAGGGATGCCAAAGTTTTATGAGGTTTTGCCAGACACCCTTGTATGCAAGTCCTCCTTGCATTGGTGAACGGTGTCAACGACCCCAATCTATAATGGTTTGAGGAGGGATATGTGTTAGTTTGAAAACACAACTTGTTTTTGTTGATAAAGAAATAAAGATTAATCAAGAAACCTATCGCAAATTTATTTTGGAAGATGTTGTCCTACCTTAGCCGCAACAGTTCTTTGGGAACAAAAGATAGACCACCAACAGGATTCCACACCTGCAAACAGAGCTAAAGACACTCAAGATTGGTGCAAGACACTTTTTCCGGACTTCATTGGTGCTCAAGAGTTGCCACCGTATTCCCCAGATTTGAACCCAATGGATTACTCGGTTTGGTCCAACTTGGAGACAAGGGTGTGTGCTAAACCTCATAAAACTTAGGCATCCTAAAAGAAATCCTTATGCAAGGCATGGGATTAAATATCAGTAAGTGAGTTGCGGCCCAGATCCAAAAATTTTGTGACACATTTAAAGCTCTGTATTAACCCTAAAGGTAGTCACTTTGAAAATTTGTAAATATATTAGACAAAATAATGTATTCATATTTATTTTGAAATTTGGTCGTAATATTTTCATTAGCATTAAAGTCAGAATGTATTTTGTCTGTATAAGTTATTTCTTGTCACCCTGTATATGAAAAAAAAAAACACGGAAACAGTTTGAAAGTTTACAGAAAAAATCCGCATTGGATGAAAAATTTACTCTCTAGATTTTCCATTACCCACTCTTGCTTTCATGTCAACGGATTCCAAGCACCATCTTGTATTTAAGATGCATTTTTTAGCTAATATGCCGCAATTCCGACGTGATGTAAATTGTACAAACGTGATCCAAGCTGGTTACCATGTTAAACAATATGCAGCAACCATGCCAACCGTAAAAACGCTCGTATTTGAATATCGACCCCGCTTTTTCCTTGGTGCATTATCCTCATCCACAAGCACAACACGGCGTGCCATGCGTGACCAACTTTCTGCTGAAAATCCGCGTCTGCCTGTCTCCCGTGAGACGCCAGAATGGCTTATTGTAATAAATTATGTATCTATTAGCACAAAGCAGTTTTCGAATCAACTCGAAAGAAGCATTTAGAAGCTCGGAATGCAAACCTCGTGGTGTGTATTGGATAAAAAGTTGCATTCGGTAATGAAGTTTATTGTGTTAAAAGAGCTAGTACACGGGAATTATAAAAGTCGTTATTACTGCATCAGAACCATTAACCCATTTACTCCAACCATATTAATAATTGAGAATGATGAACATTGATGATTTTGAATGCTCAATCTATTTGCTTAAAAGATATGTTTTATGCATATGTTTGATTTTAATCCCGAAATCTTAAACTTTAGCCTTTAATTTAGCCTTTAATCGTACGTAAGCAAGGGCGCCCATATGCAAACTTTTAAGGGGAGGGGCTCAGATATTTTCCCCGTGGTTTAGCAGGATATTTCCCCATACAAACCGATTTCAGTACACATTTGAGTTATTAAAATTTGACAATTTTAATAACTTATTCATTGATTGCTGGAGAAAAAATGTTTTTACATTTTTGCAAAGAAAAAAGTACTAAAAGCAAGGAAGTTCAAATTCAAAAGGGGGGGGAGGGCTTGACCCCCATTGCCCCCCCCCATATGGGTGCCTTTGTATATAAGGAACCATTTGCATCATCACATGAAATAGTATAACTTCCTAAAATGTTCTCTTGTATTACAGGGTGACAAGAAAGAACTTGGACACCCATTATTTCATTCTTTTTAGTGTGAACCAAGCTTACAGAAATAGTCCGCAGATTCCAAAAACATTTTTTATATTTTATCTAAAAGTTTTTTATTTTTAAACTTATTTAAGCTGCTGATGTTTTGATATTTGAAACACATTTACCTCTTATTGTTAAAGAAAAAAATATATAATATACTTTTTAATTTAAATTAACAATTAAAAAAACCATATTCACTTTCGTTTTAATATAAATGTACTGCTCATAGATAGAGAATAGCTTATATTTACTACTCTAACTATTACAAGTTCGAATGCTCGGATTTAAAAATAATTTTGAACTAGTATCTCCTTTATATTAAAAAAAAATAAAGACGAAAAAATTTTGAGAGGAAGTTTGTGGCGGGCCTGCGTCCCTAGGAGACCCCATAGAACCAACAGTCTTGAAATTTCGTACACAATTACTAAGAACCCCGGGGGGTGTGCACCTGGGTTTTTTTTTTTTTTTTAAATTTCGAATTAGTTTTCTTGGAATTAATTTTTTAAGCTCAAATTTCGCGTAAATTGCCTATTAAAGGAGTGAAGATTACTTACACATATTAATTCGTTGGAAAGGGTGGAATTTTCCGCGTTATGAGTATTTGTTTCAATGCTCTAACTTAATTACGGCAGGAGTGTTTTGCGTTTTTAGCTGGAATTCTTTTAGGCTTAGGTGAAATTTAGGCACTACTTTCTTCATTAAATCTATCAGTAAAAAGTGAAAGAATTGACCCACAGTTTACTTCACACCACTGGAAAGAGCGGCTTTTTTTACTCCAGATCTAAGTCGACCTATTGTCAGAAAACTAAGCTTCTATCTCCAAAGGAAAAAAAGTTACAAGCCGTTTTAATCAAGTTCGAAAAATCTCATCTCCATTCAAATTATTGATGTTTTATTTAGCGTTGCTATAGTGTACGTCTTTTAGATTCGTTCGTTTCTGCTTTCTTATTCACAAACTTGAAGGGTATCGATTTTAACAGAAAATCTTAGGCTCAACTCAATTCAAGCCCCGAGCTAAAGAGCAAAATATATTACTAGAGACCACGAACTCTGCAAGATGATACAAGTTATTTTGAAACCCGGAGGTGCTTTTTGTTCCAAAGGGAGCTAATAATGCGTTTTTAATCTGTTTCTTTTCAATTGACGATTTAAATCTTTGCGAATCTTTAAAAACGCTTTTAAACTGATGGCTTGACATAAATCAAAGAAAGCTTCGATTACCGGAATTATTTGAAAAGTTTCAAATGTCCTAAATTCAAATATATGCTTGCTTGAATTCAGCCTTAAAAATTGTTTTTTTTTATCAACAAAATTAGCTTTATAAACAAAATAAGCTATTATTTTCATTGTTTTTGGCAGCGATTAATAAACGGAATCTACGGATTTTAAGGTAGGGAAAGTAACTCAAAAAATAATCTTAAAATATTGAGATAAAAACATACGTATTTTTCTTATCTCTCTTAAAAGTTAGAGCCTCTTTTGAATGTCATTGCTTATGCATTCCAGTATGATTCAATGTTATGTTTTTCGATAACATTTTGCGCACGTCGTTACTGAAATAAATGATAAACATTTCACTAACAAAATTTTTCACCACCTCTCGATTCTTTCATATTTTTATTCAACGTCGCGATGTCATGTCATTTCGCCTCCACACAGTTTATTTCTTATAGTCATCATTTTTATAGATATGAAATTTAAAGGTTGCAAATATATTGCGACTTATTTATGTTTCATTTGGTAGAAAAATATTTTGAATAACAGGGCACCCATCTTTTGAGCAATCACGATTGCTTATTGCTTTCATTTCACCGTCCTTATTGTTGTGGTTCCTTTTTTCAGCTTGAACCAGGGACACCAGCACCACCGCCCACCGGCCTCTGCAGGCGCGGCTCCGAGCACTGCCTCCTGGGATCCGTTTCTCCTGGTCGATGACGTCCATGTCCTACACACACGCGCGTTCATACACGTGCACACACGCTCATACACACAAGCCTTTACACACATACACACACGCCTACGTGCATACACACAGGTCTACGCACACACACAAGCCAACACATGCACGCACGCGCGCCTACACATGCACAGACGCCTGCGCACACACACTCACTATACACACGTAACCGCCCAGGAGGAGGGGTATGCTTGGAGGGACAGGAGCTGTTTCTAGAAACAATAGCCCCCAATGAGTTGGGCCCTGTCGCAACTCGTGATTGCAAAAATAATAATTTGAATTCAAAATTTCAGAATTCGATTTTTTTTTTTTTTTAATACATTTCATTCACTAAACAAAGTATCGAAATATTGTACCTCAGGCGTTTCTATGGATATTTTTCAAGCGCGCAGCCACTTAAAAAAAAAATATATATTCATTAAGTCCACTTATTATTTTTACTACGGAAATTATATTAATATAAATGAAGCCCGTTTACATTAACCGAAAAGAAGTTTCATTAGCGAGCCTCCAAACCACGATCAGAAAATTCCCTCTTTTTAGGAGAAAAGTTGATCAATGCAGGCAGAAACTTCCACCTACTCTTTACCAGGAGGATAGCAGGTTAGTTTGAAGTAGCACTGGTAATAAAACTTCAGGTTATTATCAGTATCTCTACTTCCAGATTTAAACCGGTTTTTTTACTTCCCTTATAAGCATTGCTTGGTTCCTGCGTCTTCTATCGGATTAAATCATCATAAAAGTTTTAAAATCAGATTTTATTAAGCTAGTACTGTTTTGGATGAAAAGGTTCATACCTGGTTTGCAGGTGGAAAGAGCCGCTTCTCTTAGTTTGCGGGGATGCCAATTCTCTGTTCTAGATGTGTGTTAGATTCGTAGTTTAGAAGAATCACATTAAAAAAGAACGAAACAAGAGTGAAATTTTTCTTTCACATTCAGATGGAATCATCTAAATCAGGGGTCCCCAACCTGTGGATCGCGACCCACAAGGGGGAATTTCTTAAGGGGGCGCTAAATTATCCCTACATTTAAAAATGTATCATTGCATAGTTAAAAAAATAAAATACGGGGGAAATAGCATCATTTTAGAGTAGCATCACTATTTATGCGCAATGGCCAATCCAGGAGAAGGGCTGTGGGGCTACAGCTACCCACGCCCCCTCAACCAGAGTACCTGATCTTCTAAAGTTCTCTACGATTATCTTAAGCTTTTGTTTAGGCACTTCAATCTCTACAAATTTCCGTGAAAGAGTCCCGAATTCACTCCCACTAACATCATCCAAAATCGTCTAAAAATTTTGCTTTTGAAACTTATGTTTCGAAAAATTTCTGTGAGAAATTCTCTAAATTGCAACCCTTATCCTGAAAGGTGTCCTGTAGTTGCGTTTTTAAGACTCAATTTTGGAAATATTCCGGAGAAGAGCCCCGAACCCCTTCCGCCTCCTAATTTCATCAAAAATAATCAAGAAATGGGTTTTAAGGATTTTAATTTCAAAAACAAATTCAGGGAAGTGACTGCTGTCCCCTTCACATAATGGGGTTAATTCCTTCAGCTAAAAATAGTACTCTTTGTCACTGAAATTGATAAAATAAGCAAAAAAAAAAAATAATAATAATAATAATAACATGGACTCAGAAAATACTTTCCTTTTCCCAACACTTATTATTTAATTATTTTTTTTTAAATGTCCAATTTTTCAAACAAGGCGTGGTCTTGATGACGTCACAAATGATGCTGTTGGGGGCATCATTCTACCGCGTTTCCACGTTATGATAATCAAGAAGCGAATTAAAATTGCGCTCTACGCTTGCTATCAACCATATCGTTGCCAATACACGTGAGTAAAGATTCGAATTAAATATTTTGCTCTGTAAATGGCAACACTACATGGCATTTCATCATTTGTGATGTCATCGGCAGAAGCTTAAACAATGAAAGCACACCGATTTAAGTAATTTTTTAAAAATATTAAACTTAAACAAATTATTTAAAAAATGGTCAGATCCTATATTTTTGAGTATGCTCTTTCAGAAAAAAATGCTTTTAAAATTTTGGAAACGACCCCATTGAAAATCATGGAAAATTTCGTTTTTAGGGCGTAGGGGAGAAGTGGGTACAGTGAGACAACAGCAATATGTTCTCTGTTTGGATATTTTCAGCCTGGTAAAACTTTTGAAAAGTCAGGATAAGTGAACAATATGCTTCCGTTCGACGAGCTCAACCGGCAGCTACCGGTTAACTGATCACGTGACAGCTAATGATCACGTGCTTCAATCAACCAATCAACAGCTCAAAACAGTAACCGGTGCAGTAACCGGTAGATAATAGAACGCTGCGGTTAGTAACCGGTTACTCACCGGTCGACCGATTAGGTTCGTCGAACGCAACCTATTATGGAAAAAAAAATTTGAATTCTAGTATCATGTAAGAAAAATGACTATGTTTTCCTAGTTTGAACTCATCAAATTAAAACACCTCCATTGTTTTTTGTACTGCGTCTGAACAGTTAGATAAACTTTGCAAACTGGTGTTACTAATCTAATATTAGCTTATTAACTGACATTCATTTTAGCAGTAGAATGATGTTAATTTTCTTTGTCTAAGATTGGCAGCCATTGAGTTTATATTTTTCAATGAGGGAACAGTCAGGCAGGAATAGTGAAACAACATTAATTCGCTGCTCACTGCTCCCATAGAACTTTTGTATGAAAAGTGGAGAAATTATACATTAAATTTAATTTAATTAGATCTAGTATGTTGATGCAAGAAATAATTACATAGGTTGGAAAGCCCTGCATCAATAAAATAAGGATTCTTGAATGGAATTACGGTTTTTATTGCTGTATAATATCAGATAAATATTTCCATTATGTATTTATTCCGTTTATTTTTTTTTTCTATAGATTGGAGATTTCCTGATACAGACTGGAACGAAGGATTCCTTCCTTATCAAATACTATATCACAAAATGACACTTCAAGCCAATATACTAATACAGAATAATCTTAATCTTTTTACCTCAGTCTCAAACAAATACGCGGTCACTACTGGGTCATTCTTCAAAAAGTGTAACTTTTCCGTCACACGCCTTTTACAGTAAAAATTTTAAGGAACAATTCATATAACAATGGTTTTTAATTTCATAAAAAGTATATCTATTTAAACTTGCTAACAATTTTTGATCAATAATTTTCATTTTAGTATATTTTTGGTTCACAACATGTGAATTCTCACCTCCGTGGCATGTCACACACCTTGTGTGACTGTTTATGGTGCTTAATAACTTGTTTAATTAAAATTATGTACTTATTTATTATTCCTTTCACAAGTGTCCCAAATACTAATTGTTTAAGAATATTTAATTTTTTAATATTGTGTTTAAATTCATTTTAGTTGGACAAAGAGTCATGTCACACAATAAATTCTCACCTCCGTTACCCAAACATAAAATGCCATGCCTCATTAACATGTGGCAGTAATGACATCAAATTTTATTTTCCATGATACAAGGGAGCCCTCTTGTTTATTTTCAGCCCTAGTTGAAGTTGTGAGATTTTTGTGAAAAACAAGAATAAAGATTTTGCTTTCAAAACTTGGTGTGAATATTCTGACTTCCCACCTCCGTGAACTAGAATTTCAGGGATGTAAATTAATGTAAAAAACGTGAACATGTTTTCATAAGCTCATGTGCAGATTGTAGCAACGAAGAAAAAAAAAATCCTGAAAAATGCATCCATTTGGCCTATATTTATGGAATATTCCTCACCTCCTTGACAGACCTTATCAATGTCATTATTTCTGAATGATGTGGTGAAAATAAATGATAGAGGGAAAATACATTAATAATAGGCATTCTGCCAAAATTATAAATTGCCAGTATATCCTCAAATTTACTAAATACTATTTTTAATATACATTTGAAACTACTAATTAAGCCGTACTTTAATTAAGAGAGCCTATTATTATATTCGCACTAATCATTAAAATAACTGATTGTTTGCACAATTAACAAAATTACTACTTTGATATTAAATTGGCCTCGATTTTTAAGTATTAAAAGTTTTTTCTTTTTTTTTTTTTTTATATCCGTGAACAAGGAATTTTTTAACTTCTTTGTTTATGAGTAAAATAATTGGAACTTAGCTTGGCCATTGTTTATGGTTGCTTGTAGTCAAGAGCGCCCATATGCAAAATTTTTAGGGGAGGCTCAAAAATTTTCCCCATGGTTTAGCAGAATATTTCCGCCATGGAAAGAGATTTCAGTACATATTAGAGATATTAAAATTTGACATTTTCAATAACTTATTCATTAATGGCTGGAAAAGAAATTTTTATACATTTTTGCAAAGAAAAAAGCATTAAAAGCAAGGAAGTTCTCATTTCCAATGGGGGAGGGAGGCTTAGCCGCCCTCCCCTATTCATTAATGGCGCCCTTGCTTCTAGTAGGTAACACTTTCACGTAAGAATTAAAAAAGAAAACAAAAGGCTTCAAAATTGAAAACTATTTGCGTTCAAAAGTTACATTTTCTGGAGAATGACCCCCACAAAAGTCTTAGTTTTTACTTTTTGCCAATTCAAATACAGTAGTTAATACACTTTTAAGGACTGTTGTGACCGAAAAAAATTCTCCAGAAGGAAAATCTAGCTGCGCGAGTGCGGAACGAGCACGTTCAAAATAACTTAGAATGTTTATCTTTATTATTATTCTTTTTTTTTTTTTTTGTATAATCTATAGTGGCAAGTGTAATAGTTTATGTAATTATGAGTTTTAAAACTGGGATATTCTTTTATGCTAACCCTGTATATTTATGTTCTACGATCCATGCGTTTTGTATTTATAGTTATAAATGGTCAATAAACATATTACAAAAATGATGGTACTGGGTTTTTTAAGCAAAAGTGGCAAACAATCATAAGGTAGTCACGATTTAAATTTTCAATAATTTTGTATCTCTGAGGATTTCTGTGGAGGAGCAGGCATCTTCAAATTTCACAGGAATATGCAACTTTCCTGCAAGTTAGAAGTAGATCTATATTCACCGCAAAAGACGCTTATTCGGCTCAAAATTCGACATTTTCGCAGGAAAAGGATTATGTGATGCTTTTACGAAATTGCGCAAGAAATTGCAGATTTCTCTAAACTTTCTACTTTAAATTGAGGCAGTGAGAGGAAAAAGCAGTGACAGTGCTATGCATATGCAAACTGCGACTGCACAGTAGGGTGGGCCGAAAAACCTCCTTTTTTTATTTCGAAGTTGTAATAGGGCGGAAAAGTTGCGAATTATAAAGACAAACAAAGGAAAAAAATATGGAAATCGATTGACATCTTTCGTTCACGCATTTGGCCTAACAAGTTGACTAGTTTGACAAAATATGAAAAAAAAAAAAAAAAAAAACATCATTTTTGAGATTCAAAAAAAAAAAAAAAAATTCATTTGATGTTTTCTTAATATAATAGTTTGTAACGTCTTTAAACAGAGCCTCAAAACATTGTGTTTACATTTGGTTTCAATCAGCTAACATCTTTCGGCTGCGCATGGGCCCCAAAATTTTCCAAAATAATGAAAAACTTACATTTTTATGGATTTTCGCTCTTTGATGAATAGTCAGTATTTAAATATAAAAGACGAAGTATTTTTTCATTCGAATTGAAAATGAGATTAAAAAAAAAAACTGTCAGGTTCAGTCAATGTTTTCCGGTTGCTCAAAGCCTTATAAACTCTCGTGTGCAGACGTCGGACAGCAATCCAGGCAACGTCACTCGCCTGGCTGGAGGCGCTCTCCTCCACGCCATCCCCACCTTCCTAGAACCCCGTTAGCTGTCTCCCAACATTTTTTTTTATTCAGTCTGCATATGTCCAGTAGTGATTTTAGTAAACTATTATTTACATGAAATACACCGCCAGCTCAGTCAATTCCAGCCGAGGACTGCAGTTTCGTGCTTATTAGCACTCATCAGCCCGGCATAGGAGTAACTGAGCTGGAGGTGGAAAACCTCTTAAGGATGCCAAGAGTGCTGAACAAACTGGTAGCTAATGCATAATTAGCACTGACCAGACAGGTGACCGAAACAATGGTTCGGTTCAACTCGAACATTGAAGGCAAGGCGAGTATATTCAGTACTAGTGGCACCCGCACGGCTTCGCCCGTAATAGAAAAATTAAAGGTCTTTTGGTTCGCTTGTATATTTACAAATAATGTAGGGTGAATTTTCTTGCCAATTGGCTTGTACCGACGGTACAGTTCCACGTTATGATAATTTCGTATCTCGCCAATTGGCTTGTGCCCATGTTACGGTTCCACGTTATGATAATTTCGTAATTTATGATAGTTTTTTTTTCTTAAATTTGAAATAAAAAAGAACCACATCGAATTTTCGAAAAATCGCTTCGAGGGTGCACACCCCCATGCTACAAACTAACTTTGTGCCAAATTTCATGAAAATCGGCCGAACGGTTTAGGCGCTATGCGCGTCACAGACATCCTATAGACATCCTATAGACATCCTACAGACATCCTACAGACATCCAGACATCCTCCGGACAGAGAGACTTTCAGCTTTATTATTAGTAAAGAAGTTACCGCCCTATAACCAGGGCTAAGGCAGAAATACATGAAATACACCGCCAGCTCAGTCGATTCCAGCCGAGGACTGCAGTTTCATGCTTATTAGCACTCATCAGCCCGGCATAGGAGTGACGGAGCTGGAGGTGGAAAACCTCTTAAGGAAGCCAAGAGTGTCTGGTCAGTGCTAATTTTGTATTACCAGTTTGTTTGGCACTCTTGGCTTCCTTAAGAGGTTTTCCACCTCCAGCTCAGTCACTCTTATGCCGGGCTGATGAGTGTTAATAAGTACGAAACTGCAGTCCTCGGCTGGAATTGACTGAGCTGGCGGTGTATTTCATGTATTTCTGCCTTAGCCCTGGTTATAGGGCGGTAACTTACTGAATAAACTATTATTTAGTTCGATCTAGCTGTTTTCATTCTGCAACTCTTGTAGTTTTCTGTCATGATATATGCTTGTGCAATAGGCAGTTTGTCTCCTCCATTTCAATGAGTTGCCATTTCGCCACAAGTTTAATCTCTTTGATGGCAAGACAACGGAGCCCAGTACCTCTTAAGAGCCAATTGTTCTTGGTGAAAAGTTAGTTGGCAGTCTGGAACATTACTTTAAAGCAATTCCCAGTGCACACACAGACTATTGAACGCTGCATAAAACTCGTCACGGTAAACTCAGGAAAAGTTTGTGGAGCTGAATCTCGAAACGGATTTATAAAAACCACTATACTGTCCAGATCATCCATGCCTAACTTCACGAGCAAATAGATCTTCAAAGTCGGGGATTGAGTCATTGTCGATGTGTGATTCGACGTCGTCGTCGTCACTGATTTGTACCAACAATGGGGAAGAAGATAATTCACAGCATACCCAGTTGACCATTTTTGAGTATTCTTGCACATTGAAGTTGACTTTTAGTGAAGTGAATGTTCTAACTGTTTTCCTTCTTGGATCTATCTGTCTTGACTTAAGAATTCTTCGAACCCCGAACATTTATGTATTTATTGTCATCTTGAGTCATGGCTAAACAGTAAGTTTTCTAGGTAAGCGAAAAAACCATTCCGTTCGATAGCAGGGTTGACAACATAAATCAAGGGTTTTGGCAAGTACCTGATATATTGTATTGCTTGGTAAACAAGTTTTGGGCCGTCTTAAGATAATTTGATTGAAAACCACATTGGCATGAATGATTTCAATATAAACTATCTAATTCTTGAAGTTCAGATGCGAGGCTTTATTCACTTGTATGCACAATCTGAGAGTTCTATTTGCCTTTGTCAACCACCTCGAATATGATAAACGCCGAGGATTTCATACAGCCAGGTTTTCTTTACAGGTCTGATTCAATTGCCTTTGAAATATCAAATTAATGATGCTGATCTTCGCTGAACGCGTTTTGGTCCATGTCTATGACCAGGCAATCGATACTCTGAATCTTAACTACCGAAAGATTCTGACAGTCAACTAACATTACCCCAATCGACCCTTTAGAGGTACTAGACCCCGTTGTCTTGGCATCCAAGAGTTGAAACATGTGGTGGAACGGCAACTCATTGAAATGGAAGAGACAAACTGCTCATTGCACAGTCATATATCATAACAGAAAACTACAAGAGTTGCAGAACTAAAACAGATAGATCTAACTAAGTAATAGTTTACTGAGATCACTACTGACAGATGCAGATTGAAAAAACAATGATAGGAGACAGCTAACCTGGGTCTAGGATGGCGTGGAGGGAAGCGCCCCCAGCCAGGCGAGTAACGTTGTCCTCTCCGACGTCTGCGCAGGAGAGTTTCTAAGGCTTTGCGTTACCGGAAAACATTGACTGAACCTGACAGTTTTTTTTTTCTACCTCATTTTCTGTTCGACTGAAAAAAATACTTCGTCTATTATATTTAATTATTGATTATTCATCGAATACCGAAAACCCATAAAAATATAAGTTTTTCATTATTTTGGAAAATTTTGGGGCCCATGCGCGACCGAAAGATATTAGCTGATCGAAACCCAATATAAACACAATGTTTTGAGGCTCTGTTTAAAGACGTTACAAACTGTTATATTAAGAAAACATCTAATTAATTTTTTTTTTTAAATCTCAAAAATGATGTTTTTTTTTCATATTTTGTCAAACTTTAGGCCCCATGCGCAAACGGAAGATGTCAATCGATTTCCAGAGTTCTTTTTTTCCCTAGTTTGTCTTTATAATTCGCAATTTTTCCGCGCTATTACAACTTCGAAGTAAAATAATTAGTTTTTTTTGGTCCACCCTACTGCACAGGGCTCCTCACGCTATGATGCACAAGCATCCTGATGCACCGACCCTGTATAAACGTTAAACATTATTTTGCGTTGACTAAGTGGTAGAACAGGTCGGGGGCCGGGCAGTGGCGGATTACGGGATAGTGAGGCCCCAGGCGCAACCTGATCCGGAGGCCCTTGACAAAACAAAAATGATATAGTTAACTAATATAAACAATGCAGAAAATCAAAAATTTTTTTTGTTCTTTGAATCAACAAGATTTGAGGGGAAGGAGGTAGTTACTTCTTATTTAAAAGGAAAAAAACGACATTTCTGACCAAAAAAAAAACCAAAACATTGGTGAAAAATTTTGCCTCTCTATATTTTTACGTAATTAAGCTAGTGCAAAGGGTGAGATCAAAGCTCCAGTCTCCGGCATCTAGCAAAATCCCAGCTTTTTTTGCGCTGTTTTTCAATGCAAGTGTAATTTAGAGGCGCAACTAGAAAAAATTTTTAGGGAGGGGGGGGGGGGGGAGGCACTTGGACAAAAAAAAAAGGAAAGAAAAAACCTTTGATTTTATAGGAAAGGTAAGGAAAGGGGGGAGGGTAAAAATTTTGAAACATGTAGTTTTCAAAACGCATTTTAAGACTTTCTTTGCTGATGTTATTGGGTAAAAATGTGTTGGGGACTTCAAAAATAATAGTTTCAAGTATAAATTTGTAACACTGTAAAAGCATTCATTTTAGCGAGTGGTAATTTTCGCGAAAATAAATATGTTAGTGACTTCGTCTTGTTTTAAAGAAGAACATTTAGCAACTTTTAATAAGTTTACTATTCCTTTTGTTTTATTTTACTCTATTTTTAAATTTTGAAAACAGTTTTTAAAAACAGATTAAAAGCGGTGGTGCGGCGAGGAGGAGTTCGTACTTATCTACAGGCTCATGCCAGCTCATTTCAAGCATAGTCATGTTTAATTACTACTCACTAGACCATCACCAGAAAGAGAACCTCATATTTAACTAAATACAATCTGAAAAATATCATTATTTCTTAAGTCAAATTTTATTCAAAAATTCATAAAAAATATGATCCCATTGAGATCCAACTTGAAATTTTGCACAAACGAAGATAAAACACAAATATTGAAAAATTGGAGATTCAAAAAAAAAAAAAAAAAAATAATCATTATGTTTTCTCAGAAATTTAAATTTTACTTTTCAAAAATGAAATTTTTCATAAAATTAATCGTTGCGTATCATGTTAAACAGCAACTCATTTACTTTAAAATGCTTTTTATCAAATCTTTTTTATCTATATTTGATGCTGAGTTATCGTCCATTATATGTTCAAGCATTCATGAAAAAAAGAGGGTTTTTCTAAAAATCAAAATCTCATAAATGAAAAAAAATAATAATAATAAAAGACATACAAATCTAAAAATTTTAACTTTTGATTACCTCGAAGAATACAATCAATGAGCCAAATTTCGAAGAAATACAAAAATGTGAGGGAAAAAATTTCTCAAATTTTGGATCACACTTCACATTTAATGAACCGGCTCTCTTCTCAGAAATACGCTCTTTAAATATTTCCAGAGTAATTTCCTTCATTTGACTTTTTTCTCTTTTTTTTTTTTTTTGCTCATTTCTAAGCATTTCTGGAAAATGAAAAATCACTTACAATTTGTGAATCTAAGTTTAACTCGGTATCAGTTTGACCAAGCAACACCATTACGTCAGCTCAAAAACGGGGAAAAAACTTTTACGAATATAAGCAACTTCTGTTACGTAAATTCATGTCTTCTATTCAAGGAACACTGTATCTTGGTTAATATGATATACAAACACCCTATGCTACAGTTGAAAGCAAATAATAAAAATTTACTTCACTATTTTTTATGGATAACTAACTCACTAAGAAAAAAAACGGGTTTCCCTGCTTACACAGGGCGAATAGTTTACATCGATAGCAGGAAAAATTCCGGCATCGTAAAAAATGATGCGTAGGAGCAGTGCATCAACAAAAAAAAAAAAAAAAAAAAAAAAAACGCTTCGGCTCTTTCAAAACGATTCTGTTTTTAAACTTATAAGTTATAACTTATAACTAAACTGCTAACTAAGGCACTACAAAAGAAAAAAGAGAAAAAAGTTTGATTGCTCACCTAAATTCCAGTGTTCTTTTATAACGGAAAATGCTGCTTTTCCTATTAAACTAGAAAGAGGCTAAACATTGTGACAAGATAACAAGATAACTCTGAACTGAATTGAATTGAAATGTACAAGTATAAAGAGAGGAAAACGCCTGTCGCGGTCATTTTCTCAAGGTCAAAACCCCGGGGTTTTGTTATATATTAGAATACTGACGTGAAACTTGAGCAATACTAAATAATGCTTCTGCTTCCCCATTAGTTTACAGCCTTGAGTCCTTTGTTACGTCTTATCTTAACACCCCACTTTCCTGGGGACTTGTTTGAACAAAGAAGTGGGAGTTCTCGGATCTACCCCTCCCGCAATAATAAAACTGTGCAAGTGCAGGGCCTAAGTTGCAAGTGTCCCAGAAGAAGCTGAATTCGCTGAAGGTCAAAGATTCATTTGTGTTGCCCCACTGACTTTTCTCTCTGGATTTACAGAAACTTTTCTTTTATCCAGACAACTGAGAACTGAATTCATCAAAGTTCAAATTAGAATATATAATTTGAAAAGTAAAAAAACTAAAATTTTCTGAATATTTTCCAAACATAAAATATTAAGGGAACGAAAAAAAGTAATACATAATTTAGGAAACTTAGAATCCTGCTTTCTTTTGGCTCTCTCCGTGATTTGACGCTCCGTGCGATCCACCTTGCCCGCCCATTTCGCTGACCCTGCATTTGACATCAGCAGCAGCCAGGGCCTGATTACTGCACAGGCCTACAAGGCCTGGGCCTGTTGCCCCACCTTCCAAAGGGGCCCCTAATTTCTTAAAGAACTCTGCATAGCTTTACAACTATATGAAAAATACAAGTATTTTTGAAATAATAATAAAGTTTTGGCTTGTGTTGTAAAAAAACTTCCTCAAAAGGGACTTTTTATTCATTCTGCCAGTAACGAATGTACTTTATCATAAATATGAGGAGCCTCAAAGGGAGTTATTAAATGTACATGATAAATGATTTACACATAGATAAATGATTGACAAAGAGGCCCCCAAAAGAGCATTCCGACAGGCCCTATACCTGTAACTCAACCACTGTAGAGTATTCAGGGGGCCTCCAAATTAACGTGGGCCAACGGCCTCACTTTTAGTTAGTCGGGCCCTGGTAGCAGCAGCTACGTACAACAAGTTAAAGACAACTCTTCTCGCTTGATTATAGAGCACGAAATATACTGCTTGTTTTGTTGAAGCATTCCGGAGGAAAGAAACAAATATATTTTGAAACTTTGAACCTCGTACATACAAAAAAAAACCATACTTTTTTTCTAATATCCCAATTTTTTCTCCTGGAAATATCCAAACGAAAGCACCTGAAATCTGGGGCCACTTTTTAGACACAGGGGCCATATTAGGAGCAATCAGCCCGCTCCTAAAATCCATGACTATCTGTCAATTTCCATGAGTTTTGAGCATTTTCCACTCAAAGTTAGGACTCTCTATGGCAAATCCTCAAAACAAAAAATTTTGGTTTCGAGGATGTGACACTTCGCGGCTCCGAGGCCCCTGCTTTGCTGGAGGCCCCAGCACGCGCCTCATGCGCCTATGCGGTGATCCGCCACTGGGGCCGGGACCCCCAAAGTATTGTGGGATTCGGGCCTCACTTTTAGATAGTTGGGCCCGATTTAAGTCAGTTTTCGGTTTTCAGATAAAAAAGTGTGTTTAGTGTGTTTCTAATCCTCCCCCCCCCCTTCCCTCTCCCTTCCAAGAAAATATTAAGTGATTCTTCTGCTGACCTGCTTCCTGCTTGAAAAACTAAAAATTTAAAGTTATTGACACCCAAACTTTAGAACTAAGAAATAATTGCACACTAGATGGCAGCACAAGCATTATCAAACACGATTTCTATGCGCTCCATAGCCTACGAGATGCATTACGGCAGCAATTAAAAAAAAAAAAAAATGCGTCTCTCAATCTCTCTCTTTTCAGTTGCTGTAAATTCATGTTCTTAATGATATTTCCAATTCCAAAAAATTAATGCAATTGCAGCGCAATAGTTTTTTTTTTTTTTTTTGCATTTTAAAAAAATAATGTAGCGATAATCACAAGGTAGTGTGTATATAAAAATAAACAGGGGTGCCTATCCCCCCCTCCCAAATTCAATGGCGCAAATTCCCACCCAAAATTTTCCCTTCTCAACCTTCTTTTCCTTTTTACTTTCTTCTTTATCTAATATATAGAAGAAAGTATTGGTTTCGTGCAAATTTTCGAATTTCAAATTTTGACGGATTTGAACGTTTTGAGGAGTGCTGAGAACATTTGGACCATTTCTGGAAAATGTGTCTGTCTGTGTGTTTGTGTGTCTGTATATATGTGGCCGCTCTACAGCAAAAACTACTGCAGGAAATCGATCGAAATTTGGTACACATATGTCGTCAATGCACATGTGCGCTAGCATTCTCATCCCGAGTCAACTTATTAGTTGATTCAACTTTTTGGGACAGTGCCAAGCGTTCACTCTACACCGAGTTAGCTAAACTAGTTGAGTCAACTCGGTTCAGTTTTAACAGCGTTAAGGAGCAACTGCTCGAATAAATTTGACTTATTAGTTGATTTAACTAAGTTGTCTCATGTGAAGACAGCAAAAAATGCCAGTCAAGACAAGCAACTTTTTAAAAAAGTTGATTCAACTAACCACCTCGTGAGTAGAAAACCTTACTAGTCGCAAACTCAGAGTCAAGAGAGAAAAAGCTTTGCTCTTGTACGAATATCGATTACAAGTGTTTTATCTGTTAACAAATAGACGATGACGAACGATTTTTTTTTTTTTTTTAAATCTTTGAACTTTCGCTTCTTGTCAGCCCAACAATGAAATCGTTATTAATCGCGTAAATAAAGAATTTTAATTATTTTTAAAATTTACTTTAAAAAGGTTTATAGTTCTAATTCTGTATATAACATAGAAGTTTAAAAGAAGTTCTATCAGAAGCAAAAGAAAAAAAAATCGTTCTCATCTAATCCCTAAAAATCTGTTTCGTACGAATATTTTAAATCTGCGAGTACGTTTCTACAAAAAATATGCACAGAGTGGAAATTCGGTTTTTAATTACTATCACCGGTAATCCCGGAAAGGGATTACCTGTCGCAGATTCTTGAAAAAGGCTACAGACCTCTTTTTAGTTGGGGTGAAAAAATGAAAAATACATTTCAGCAATTGAAGATTAGTACTTTATTTCCTATGTTCTGGGATATAGTCCACAGGCAGCATACTTATAGTTTTTTAAGTTCAGCAGTTTATTGTTGTGCATTTTTCGAATAATCTAATGTCGGTTCATCTTGTAGTGTTTTTTTTTTTTTTTTCTGGATTTTAATCTATGTCGCAGACTGCACAAAACATTCTGCTATTTGCGGACTATTTTTGGGCGTCGCAGATTGCTGAACGAAACTCTGCCCCCGAGTCGGTAATTAAAGTCCTGCAAAGATGAGACCTAACTAACAACATTCTTGCTCAAGTCACATTCCGAAAAAAAAAAGAAAGAAAATGAATTATCAACATTATTCCAACCGTTTGGGAGTTACTGTGCAACAGCTAAATACACAGATGCACACACAGACACATCAAATTTAATAACCCTCGTTCTTCTTGCGTCGGGAATTGTGAAAATTAACGATTCACCTAAAGAACAAACCATGATCAGCAAAAATTATAGTCTCTTATGTTAAGATTACTTTCTTAATAGAAATAGGAAAATAAAATTAATCAATCAATTGCTTTTTTAATTCTAAATAATGAATACAAAATATTTTTCATTGTGCTTGATGAAATAAAGGTTTAAATCTACTACTTAAACCAAATTTTGATTTCTAACAAAAATCCGGTAACCTTATAGTTTTCAGAAATTTTCGCGCTTAAGCGTAAAGAGTCTAAAGATATTCTAATTCAAGACCTTACAGTTCTAATTAGGATTAAACTTAACTATAAGCTAAACAAGCTCTATAGCATTGCGCCCCGCTCTGTAGAAGGCTCCCAATTCTCCCAAAAATACATGACTCGTTTCTAAAAAAATGAAAAGCAGTAGAAAAAATAAATTTAATTTCCAAGTGCTCGAAGGCCTAGAATACTTGGGAAAATTTCGTTATAAACCTTAAATTTTAAAATTTTTACTAAATACAAAGGAAAAGGGGATACCAAAGTGTGCCAAGTTCAGCTCCTTGATACATCCTGTATCAAAAATGCAAACACTATGGTTCTCTCGTTTCTGAAACATAGTTCTTGAAATAAAATTTCATGACTCACATGTTTCATATCTTGCTGTTTATTTAAAATCAGTTCAAAAATTTGCTTTGGAAATTCTTTTGTTATTGCTTGTTTTTATCTTACTTCTACTGCAAACAGTTAACCTGTTTAGCACAAGTAAAAAATATTACATACCTCGATTCTTTTTCTGCTACTTGTGATTTAAATAAAAAAAAAAAAAAAAAAAAAAAAAAAAAAAAAACAAGTTGTTATGGAAAAATCTTAAGCTATTTCTACTTTTAACTTAATGCAGGTATTTCTTACAGGGTTAGAGGAATTTGAAAAAACTGTACAATCAAGTATTAAAAGTTCAGGGACTGGAAAGTGCCATAAAAAATTTTAATTGTTATCGAGTCCCTGAAAATAATTAAATACGTCTTTAAAACTCTTCCAAGAATACTGATTTTTTTAAAATCAAGAATACAAAACATTTTTTTTCTGCCTCTGCCAAATTAATCCGCAATACACACCGTTAAGTCTAATTCCAGCCTTGAGTCTAATTTCTAGTAGGTCTAATGAGCTAAAACCCACGCAAAATTGAAAAGAAGCTAAGATATCAAAGGATCTGAACTCCCATACAAAATGAGACTGCAACAAACTCATTCATCTTTCTAAAGTTCTTTCAGCTTTATTAGGATTCAGTCAACAGAAAAAGAGAACCGATTTTTTTTTTTTTTTGAGAATTCCAATATTTTAAAGGTTCAATTAATCTCAAATTTAAAACTTTTTTTTTTCGGAAGACATAGTTAAACGAATCAACATTGTATTCAACAAAACGAAAATCACACCAGTAAATTATGCTTAGTGCTGCCATCTTTCATGTAGTAGTAAAAGTAAAATTATTTTTACACAATTTATGGATGATAAGGCTCGTCATTTGAAAGATCAGATGAAAGCAACACAGTGCAATTCTACATATTTGCATGGACTTCATGTTTTATTTTTTATCCTTTGCCAACCCTTCCAAAAGACTTTGAAAGAAGGTTTCTGACGAATAGAAATTACTATTCAAATTTATTGATATTCAAAAGTCAAAAGTTAATATTAATCATGAACTAAACGAAAAAGAACAATACACACACACACACACATAATACATGACATGTATATTCATTTATTTTGGGTTTCCGAATCAAATGTACCTTAGGAAGGGGTAAGCGTATGCGCAATACGATTGTGGTGTTTATAATTGACCCCTCCCCCCCCCTCCCCTTTCAGCTGGATAAATTTTTCCTGTGTGGAGCAAAGACTTGAAACTGCTGTCCTTACCCATCCTTTTTCAGGTTTTTAAAATTAAGCTTGAGGGTTGGGATTCTGTTCCAAATGTTTTTTTAAAAATTGAAGTCAATGTTAGATTAGCTTTGGTCCTGTCGAAGGGTCGGAGCTTCTTCCGAAACTGAAGCTTTAAAAACACAATTTTATCTTTGGTGTGATATCTCTCTATCTAGAATAAGAGAATGGGGAAAACTCAGGGTCTCATTGTTTAAAATTTTCAGAATTGAAGTTTCGAAAACGCATTTTAAAAGATCTTTGATGTCGTTAAAGGATGTTTAAAATTTAGGAGAAATCCTAGAAAGTTAGAATTCTGGGATGAAACCCCCAGAAATTTTTAGACATTGAAGTTTTAGACACGCAATTTTAAATTACAGGTTTAGAGGTTCACGGAGGGGATGGGGGTTCTCCGTCGGAAAATTTTCAAAATTGTTGGCCTAAAAAGGCTGTTTATTGTTCCTGTTCGGTGACATTAGGGAACTGAGAAGGCACAAGGGCTTTCCCTTGAAATTTTTCTGAGAGAAAAATAAATCTCAGTATTAAAATATTGTCTCAACTTTTATCGAATCGTCATCAATATTTGCCGAATAAGTAATTTTTGGGAAGTCACATTGACCTCCGAGCAATGGCGCATATATTTAGCCGGCGGTTGTCAGAAGGGGGAAGGCGGAGGGTTTTTGGAAGAAGGGAAAGGGGGATGCTGCCGAAGGAGAACCAAATTTCATTTTTTTCTAAATGATCAATTTCTTCTTTTTTTTTTTTTTTTTAAATCTCTTTTAAAACTATATTTAAAAATTTTGCATTTTTAATAAGTCTTATATTTACTTTAGTGATGGGGCATATTTTCTAGATAAAAGTTTCTCTGAAAAAGAAAGCGAAAAGTGGAATATAAAACCATATACCTGCGCAGTCAGCCTGACTCGTGTTTACGGCCGGATTCTTCTATCAGTATTTTGCGCCTCTTTCTGGTGGTATAATGTCTAGTACAGGTAGAGGGATTTCGCAGTTCTCCCCGCCCTAATGAAAATGAAGACAGCCAAATGAGGTTTTGTGCAGTCATTAGTTAAAAGCAGGGCTGTGGAGTCGGAGTCGAACCGATTTTGGGGTAATCGAGCAGAAGACAAGAGTCGAAGGATTTTAAATTTCAAGAGTCGGAGTTTGAGTCGATCATTTCCCCTCAGAGTCTGTTACTCAGGGCTTAGAAGTCAGAGTTGGGGTTGTCGGGCTCAAAAATAATAGCAGTGTAATCAATGGCGTACCTAGCATGGGTAACTTTCGGGGCGGTAGTTTAGGGTATAGGGTGTCACCCCCCCCCCCCCAACACACACAAACGCAAAAAAGGGGGGGGGTATTATTCTAATGTAACCATGAAATGTATTCAATTTTCAGTCTAAGTACTGTAACTATGAACCTAGTAAAGTCCATGATGTAAAGTGGAAAAAAGAGGGGTCTCGGGGGTTTCCCGCCGAAAATTTTTTAAATTTGTAGTCTTAAAAAGCATTTTATCTTCATATTTTTCAGAAACTTGCAATTCTTCCGCCACTGGTATTATGCACTGGTACTAGTTTGTTTTCAACCATTTTAAATAAGAATAAATGGAGAACACAAGTCACAAAAAAAGAGACACCGTGTATTAGAAAACAAAGGAGAAATTTGACTTTGTTACAAATAGAAATACTTGTCCACAGATGCCTTATACGTTATGATCGAAATTTTTCAAGTTTTAAACATCTTAGAAACTTCTTACAAAAATATGGTTCAAAGTAACTGACTTTCATAAATTCTATATAATGTATATTTGATTCCTAACCCGTTGTGATTGAAACTTTCTGGCTGGAGCGTAAATGAAACGTCAAAATAAGAGCATATTTGCTAACGTGAACTTATCAAAATTCAAGAAAAAGTATTTAATTCTTCTTTTTCTAAATTAATTGCTTATGTAACCCATGAAAATATAAGCAAAAGTTATCTCCCTTCCCCACCATAGGAACGTTTAGCTTACACTTCTGGTATTTTCTAGTTTTCTAAACGGTTACGTTTAGTAAAGAAATCAAAGTTGAAAAAGTTCACCACAAATTATGCTTTCATCCTTTTTATTACCAACAGAGGGCAGCATCTTGAAATGTTTTGCGTCATGTAACTCTTATATCGGAGAGGGAGGAAAGGTGAAATTCGTGTCTTTGAGCTCGGAAAGCGACAATATTTTGTTTATTTATTATTTTTTTTTTTTTTGTATTAAAAAATTTGGAAATATAAATCCAGTTAAAATCATTCTGAAAAATCGCACACAGTGCAGAAAATGCTCCACTTCAAAAAAAGAAAAAAAAAAAAAAAAACTCCAGGTATAATGGTGCATTTTCCATAATCAAGGGCGGATTTAGGGGAGGGTCAAAGGGTCAGCTGACCCCCCTGTGACAATAATTTTATTAAGGTTATTATTAAACCTCATTTTTTTTTTTTAGATTCAAAAAGATAGTACATGGAATCAATGTTAACCTTTTATTTGCTTGGTTCTGTAAAGTATTTCTTCTCAGGGCATCATAATTCAAAGGATTGACTAGATTTATCTGTAGAGTTTTTGCTATTTCGAATTTTTTGGTCATTGTCAAAAGAACACATATATTCACTTGCGGAACACATATATTCTATACCAGCCTGTCTGCCTAAGAAAACTTGACTTTTGATGAAAAGAGGGAATATGATAGATGGCAAAATTTAGGGGGAGGGGGGGGTCGTGCTTTGTAGCAAATGAGGATGGGCAAACCCTGCTTCACTAATAGTTTTTTCCATAGGAGGTTTAATGCTGGCCATTGAAACTTCACCCCTCTAACAAAATTTCTGGATCCGCCCCTGTCCATAATCGGATTGAAGTTCGAGATCTGCAATTCAAAACGAGCTGATGTGTGCATCACATGACTTCCTTTTACTCCAATTTAATGTCATTTTTCCATTATTGGCAATTTTAATGTGATTCAATTAGTTTCCTCTCTAAATATCACCAACAGAGGCCAAATTGAAACCAAATTATAAAAAAAAATCGCCAAATTTGTCGCCAAGTTGGCGACAAAACTTGGCGACCAAAAGACTGGCGATATATCGCCAAATGTCCGCCAAATTATAACACCACCTCAGCTTACATCGAAATTAACAATGATTTCCCCCCAAAAGGGGCAAAAGACCCCTTTAGAAACACCCGAAAGCAACCAAAAGGGAAGGTGCACAACTAGACCCCACTAGGAGTTTACGTACCAAGTTTCAACTTCCTAGGACATATCGTTCTTGAGTTATGCGACATACATACGCACATACGTACATACATACTTATATACAGATCATCACGAGAAAACTCGTTGTAATTAACTCGGGAATAGTCAAAATGGATATTTCGCGTGTCTATATGTTCTTAGGCACTTATCCACGTGTGGTCGAGACGAAAAAAAAAGAAAAAAAATTCTTTATTCATTCGGGGGCGAGCAAAACGAAAATTAAGGTCGATTTTTGAGTGACAATTTTTTTGCGAATACAATGTTTCTTTTTTTGTAAAAGGAAGTAAAAATGATGAAATCACATAAAATGTTCTTTTTGAATAAAAAAAGAAAAATCTTAAAGTTAAATGATTACAAATCCGGTTCAAAGGCGCATACTGTTCAAGCAAACAATACACCTGTGTACCAAATTTAAACTTAATACGCGAAATTCTTTTTTTTTTTTTTCGGGAAGAATGACGTAAACTGCTATAAATTTCTTATTTCATTTTTAGAATAGAAACTCAGCTATCCAGATCCCTGGTTGAAACGTGTAGAGTTAAAAAATATATATTTCCTTAAATAATAATTCTAAATTATAATAGCAAGAATAAAACTATAAAGCGCCAAATATTCGCTCTTAATTTTGATTAAATGCGCACAACTCCTACGTAGGTCGTGCAATAAATTATAGAAATCTAATAAACAACATGCCGTATTTCGAATGTCAGTTTGACGCCACTGCAGCTGCACTATAAATGATAAAATGTAACAACCTAAGCAATTTGTTCCAAAACATTGTTTCTTGCTCTAAAGAAGGATAAGTCTGCTTTTTTACAAATATGTTTTACTTATTACCCATATTATCGGGAAATTAGTTTATCGTTTATCCCGATCGCTTTTAGTACCAATCAGGCTCAGGGTTGGCCGAATTGGACCCAATTGGGTTGGACCCAATGGTTTTTTTTGAAAAAACCCATTTAAAAAAAACCATTATTTAGCCCATTTTTGGGTTTTTTAAAATTTTCTGCAAAGTTTTTTAAAAAATTAATTAATTTAAATATTTTTACAATTTAAACTTCTTTTTTATTTGTTCTTCACCACAGACAATGAACATAAAAAATGAATTTTGAACTTTAATAGTATTTCTTAACTTTTAACGGCATTAAAAAAATACTTCAAAGGTTTTAAATAAATGTTAATATATTCCTTTATTGAAATGTTAATATATTCCTTTATTTTCCTTATTATATTGAATAACTTTTTTCTTTAACTGGTCAATAAATAACTCAAATTATCTTTACCAAGTCCTGTTACGTCCGATTTTCTCAATATTTGTAGATTGTACAGATGAAACTAATCTAGTTAAAAGGTTTTCATGTGAATTATTTTCTGCTAACCAACACATCACAAATCTCGAATAAACACAAGGTATATTTTTTAGAAATAAACTGATTTTTCAAACGGTCGACAGAAAACAGAACAGGTGCAGTATTTTCATTATCTTACGAAAAAGTTTAATATTTCTTACTCTGTACACAGAAATAGAAAAACAGGCAACATAAAATTCAAAGAAGTGTCTTGATTAAGCTGGAATTCTGTAAAAAGGGATTTAAACTACTTGAGGTTCTACAGTAGTTTTGCATAACAAAATGAAATACAATAAAGAAAAATTCAAAAAAAAAAAAAAAAATGTAGTAATTAAAAACGAACAATAGATTTTATCACTCGAGAAGTAACTTTGCCTTAACTGTTGGCAATAATGAAAATTAAAAAATCTGAAGCTTCACCATTCTTGGGTTTTTTCGTCTTTTATACTTTTCTTCAGAAAACGCTGAATTTTAACTAGTTTTCCAGCTTTTTTTACCCGAAGACAATTTTTGCACTTTGTCCATACTTACGCTACAATATGCTACAAGTACCTCACATTTTCCCTAAAAAAGACAAAAAACCCCACATTTCTTTTAAAAAACCCAATTTTAGTTGGTTTTTTTTGGGTTTTATTTAAAAAAACCAAAAAACCCTGGGTCCATGGGCTTTTTTAAAAAAACCCGGGTTTTTGCCAACTCTGATCAGGCTAGATGAGTGAGATTGTACTGTGTATTTAGATGATCAAATACGGAGAAGCGACCTCCCAGAGGGGTAGTATTGTTATTCTTAACATATCGAATGTATGTGTCTCATAAGATACGCTGCTACTCAGCAAAGAATTACTTTAAAATTGTTTCTAGAAACATTTAAAAATGAATAGCATTATACAGGGTGTAACAATACAGCGTTTACAGACTTTCAGGGCAGATAGAGTACACCTAGACGATGGGAAATCAGATTGCAATGCATGGTCGGAAACGCTTTCCCGGCGCGGTAGTGACGACACAAATCGCCAAAAAGACAAGATACGAATAAGAGAAGAAGACATGTTTATTATCCTTAATACAGCAAGAATCTAAGAAATAAAGAATATGAAGGAGCCAACGATCACCGTCAAAGTAGGTGTTCAAAGAGATCTTCGAATGTGGGGATCAGATCTGGGATTTTGTGGTCCCCTTTATCTTGTTATCCAATGAGGAGAGAGAGAATTATTTGACTAATTTATATAAGTTAAAAAACTTGAAATTAATCAAAATTTGATTTAATCGCTAGATACTAGCCTTTGAAGAGAAAAAACATGCTTCAATTTTGAAAATTCTTAAAAATTTAAAACTGCTAATTTGAAGTCATGTGACGTATGAGGAATCGACGTATGAGGAGCGTTCAGAGAACGCAAGGAGATCAGTGAAGGAAGGAGAGTGCTGATTGGTTCAAGGAGGCTGAAAAGGGAGAGCAGCGCCACCACGCCTAGCGGTTGTTATTTGGAAGGCCTTAACTGTGTCGTAATCAAGTATCATAGTATTTGATGGATTTTTGTAGTCAATGAGATTAGAAATGTAGTGAATTTGATCAGCAATTTCTTTGTTTTCATAATTACGACCCCGGGCTGTGATGCATGCTTCACATTTCCGGCGCATTGAAGAACGAACATAAAAGCGAGAGCGGCAACAAAAACCGCATGAGCGCATGCACCGTCATCTGACGCTTCGGTTTATGTAACGACGTCTATCGTGTACACCAGACAAAAACTGACCAGTATTTTTGCTGTATTAGAAAAAAGAAACATGTCTTTTCGTCTTATTTGTGTCCTGTCTTTCTTGTACGTTGTGTCGTCACTATCGCGTCAGGAAAGCGTTTCCGACCGTGCATTGCTATGTGGTTTCCCATCGTCTAGGTGTGCGCTATCTGTCCCGAAAGTCTGTAAACGCTTTATTGATACACCCTGTATAAAAGCAGAATCCATATTCCTCATAAAGTTCACACAATAAAACAAAGCTCCAAACACTGAGTGAGAATACAACTAGACCGCACGAAAGGGCTATTTTTCGGCTGTGAAGAGGTTTTTAAAATCCGCGCCCCGAACTTTTTGGGAGGGCGGAATGGGGTTGTTTCCATCATTCAAAAGTACTAATTTTAGTCACTGAAATTGATAGAATGAGCAAAAAAAAAAAAAAACCATGAAGCGAAGAAAATCTTTTATTTTTCAAACGCTTCATTTTTAATAATGTTTTTTAAATGTCTGGTTTTTCAAATAAGGCGCGGTCTTGATGACGTCACAATTGATGGACGTTGGCGTGCACTCCATTGGCGCACTGAATGCTTACGCTTGCTGTCTACCGCGTTTCCACGATATGGTAATTAAGAAGCGAATAAAAAGGTGTGCTCTACACTTGCTATCAACCATATCGTTGCCATCACATGCGAGTAAAAAAGCGAATTAAATATTTCGCTTTGCGCTAATGGTATCAGCGAATGGCATTTCATCATTGTGATATCATGCGCAGAAGCGCAAAAAAAAAAAAAAAAAAAAAAAAAAAACACCATTGAATCTGCTCACCGATTAAAATATTTTTTTTTTAATTTTAAACTTTGTCAAATTATTTAAAAAATGCTCAAATCCTATGTTTTTAAGCATGCTTTTTATTAACCAGAATGATGATAATTTTGCAGAATGAAACTCCAAATTTTGCAGAATGTTGATATTTTTGCCGAATGGAACTCCAAATTTTACCGAATGATGATAGTTTTGCCGTATTGTCAGACAAAACTTTCCGAGTAAGGACATTTTTGGGAGGTCACAGTGACCTCACGTGACCCTTCATCGGGATAGCCCTGTTGACCTTTACTGTTTGGCGAGACCTTAAATTTTTGGAAGGGTTGAAATTTTCAATTTGCCGAACGGTACTCCAAATTTTGCCGAATGATGATAATTTTTCCCGAATGGATCTCTAGCTGTCAGCCAAGCGTACGAACTTAGCTGGGCAAGATGTGGGTAGAAAGATGCCAATTGTAGAGCTCCCTACCCCCTTATTTGACCAACACTTTCTTCCCAAGTCGACACACAGTTTCGGTTTTGCGCATAAAGGAACGAACGCTGGAGTGCATGCATGTTCTATGTTCACTACCCGAATTATCAAATTTCCTTGACAAACCTTGCAATTACCAGACTGATCCGCGCACATTTAGGTGTGTACAGCTCACTGCGAAAGACTGAATTGGGGTTGTTTCCTTCAGTCAAAAGTAGTACTTTTTGTCACCGAAATTGATAGAATAAGCAAAAAAAAAAAAAAATAATAATAATAATAACATGGACCCAGAAAATATACTTTTATTTTCCTAACAGTTATTTTTTAACTATTTTTTTAAAACGTCCGATTTTTCAAACAAGGCTTGGTCTAGATGACGTCACAAATGATGCTCTTTGGCGCATCTTTCTATCACGTTTCCACGTTATGATAATCAAGAAGCGAATTAAAATTGCGCTGTACGCTTGCTATCAGCCATATCTTTGCCTTGTGAATGGCAACACTGAATGGCATTTCATCATTGGTGATGTCATCGGCAGAAGCGTAAACAATAAAAGCGCAAAGATTAAAGTAATTTTTAAAAATATTAAACTTAAACAAATTATTTAAAAAATGGTCAGATCCTATGTTTTTAACCATGCTCTTTCAGAAAAAAAAAAAAAACTTTTAAAATTTTGGAAACGACCCCATTAGAGAATGCTCACTTTACTTACTGAATTTCTGTTAGAGGGAACCAAAGGCGGATATTCACTGACTAATGTCGACATTTACCAGATTTCAAACTTTCGCAAAAGAACTAATGTCTAAAGTTTAGAATTTATTACAGTGGGTTTACATTCATAGTGACGAATTTCATTAATAACACTCATAATTGAACTCCGAATAATACATTGCAGCATAAAAACCACAATATGATATCCTATTTTTCAGATACGCTGTGCATTAATTGAAAAAAAAAAAGCATGGACTTGAAATGCCATGCACATATTTTTTTTTTTTTTTCAAATTAAAAATTGAGTAACGTGGCTTGCTAAACATACTTTCTTCAAATTGAGAATTCAGTAACGTGGCTTGTGACATATATTTTCTTTAAATTAAAAATTGAGTAACGTGGCTTGCAACATATATTTCCTTTAAATTAAAAGTTGCGTAACGTGGCTTGAGACGTATATTTTCTTCAAATTAAGAATTGAGTAACGTGGTTTGCGACATGTAGTTCCTTCAAATTAAGAGTTGAGTAACGCGGCGCCCGACGTATATTTGCTTCAAATTATGAATTATTATTTTATTTTTACAGCGGAGGAAAGAAATAAAAGAGTAACCCTTTCCAGAAAATGGAAAGCTTCTATGTCTACTCATTACAGCGAAATATTTACTTTGAAAACTAACTCAATATTTTACGGGGTCAATATTTGATTTTTCGTGTTTTCGATTTTTCGGGTTTACATGTCCCTTAACGGGGGTTATTAGGAGTTGGGAGAATTATTTAGAAAGAGTTTCATTACGTAAGGAACTATCCACAAATTAATGGTCGGCCAGAACAATGTTGGATGTTACAAAATTCAAATTTTACTGAAGAGCTTTTTTTGAGAACACAGTTAAATACAGAGAGCTGCCAAGAAAATGTTATATCCAATGTTGCCCAACTGTAATAAACGTTTTCCTCCAAAGAAAAAAGAAAAGCCTAAATTTGTTTTTAACGAACCACCCTACATTTTTCACCAAAAAACAATTTTCTAAAAAAAAAAAAAAACGCATCCGTTGCTCCAGCCGACGTTGTTCCATCCGATCATTCAAATGATGTCACACATTTTTTCAACAAATATAACCCTCCCCCTAACACATGTCACGCTGATTTTTTATATTGTTACAAAAATCGTGTCCTGTCACACTTTTTGCTATCCCATCCCCCTTTAATGCATGTTACGATGATTTTTTATATTGATATAAAAAGTGTCATGTCACACGTTTTGCTACCCGCTCCCTCCCCGTTAACCCAAACTGTCACAATTTAACGACCTCTCCCCCTACCCCACACAGTGTGACACCATTTGTGGACCGCCTCTTGCGAAAATAAACAGAGTTTCTTCCGCTCTTTAGTTTGAGCCCCTCATCCCAATTCCATTCCATTCAGCCCCCCCCCCAGATAATATCGTGAGGTGAATACTTCATCTATAGTTGGGGCAAACCCAACCTGGCAGCACTGCGAAGGCTACGCAGATCCTAATCATAGCATTATAAAGCTGCCAGGTTAACTTTGCCCCCACTATAGGTAACTACAATACAATTCATTCTTAGACATTCTTTTCATTTTACTTCAAGAAAAACTCAGAAAATTCATGTTGCTTCACGACTTTTTCCAAATAAAATTTTAATTTAAATGTTATTAAACTACCATTTCTAAAGTATTATTTAGTTAGAAGTGTTTCTGTTCTCTATCAAACAAACATTTTGAACAAAAGTAGACCATTCTATTTTACAAATCTGTAATTACCAAGCGATAAAACTAAGCAGACGATGTATTAAAGTTTTTAAAAGCACTTACCCTATAATGCTCTGGAAATTTAGCACGGTAAAAGGTTCATGCAAATGATTCAAGTTTCTTTCACTACGGCATATTTGTTCATTAAGTTGTTAGATCCACTTCAGTAAACTGAATTTTTCACCATTTACTTTCTAGGAAAATGATTTCTGATGAAATCTTTCAATGATTAACATATCATTTAAGAAGACAATAAAACTGATGCGTTTAAATAAAATAGCTATAAAACGTTCCGTATTGGTTATTTCAAATTTATTGCTCAAACAAATGCTTCTCAGCTGAAAGAAAATCTACTTGCAACGTAAAGCTTGACCACGAAAAGAAGGCGGATGACCTTGAAGCGAAACATCATTGTAAAAAAAAGAATCTTGCCAGAAAGCACCGAATAATAAGACGCATGGTCTCGCTAATCCTATCTATTCCAAAATAATAACAAACAACCTATTACAAATGATGTTTCTGCTTCACGGTCATCCGCCTTCTTTTCGTGGTCAAGCTATACAAGCAGAAACAGAAAACATGTTATGAACACATGCTAATGCTAATGTAAACAGTAGTGCATGCCTTTCGAGGATACAGTTACAGTGGGGATTTTCGACCAATGATTTTCAGATTTCATAGGAAATCATAGGCAGCGTTCGGAAACTATCCATCGGTTACACCGCGTGGTTAGCCCGGTGTGGTTATGACGTATTTGGAATTTCTCTAGGAATTCCGGTAGAACAGCTGTGTTTCCGAACGCTCGTGTTTAAACCGCGGTAGTTCTAGTTCAGCAGCAAACGACACTCCAATCAAAGCGTAACTTTCATAATAGGCAAGTCACGTGCGTTACGATCAAAACATGAAACACGACCGGATTGGCCAACACAGACTTTGTGACGTTTGTGATCTCGCTAACCGCTTCCAGACAGCGGTGCCACAGGTTGCTACCAAGTCGACCGCCAGAAAACAACCGCAGCGTTTCCGAACGCGGTTTAGTGACGTCACCGGTTCCACCGCAAGCGTTTCCGAACGCTTGCGGTTGCACCGAGGCGACCGATCCTTGTTTCCGAATGCACCCATATTTGCTTACTCAATTTAAAGATAACCCCTTGCTAAAGGCCTTGCCTCCTAAAGCCATAACAGCAACTTTTTACATTTTTACTTTTTCACCGAAAAACAGCACGCGAAAGAGTTACGTCACAAAGTATGGAAGTTTCATCAATTGCACCGGTGGGAATTGATCCCATGCCCTATTATACCGCAAGCAGGAAAGAGGGACTACTTGGTCACGAGACCCCTCGACCACAATTATTGCAATCCAAGGGCGCCCATATGCAAAATTTTAAAGGGGGGGGGGGCTCAGATATTTTCCCCACGGTTTAGCAGGGTATTTTCCCCATCGAAACCAATTTCAGTACAGATTAGAGTTATTAAAATGTGACATTTTTAATAACTTATTGCTGGAGGAGAAATGTTTTTACATTTTTGCTAAGAAAAAAGTACTAAAAGCAAGGTAGTTCTAATTTCAAAGGGGGCTTGAGCCCCCCTTGCCTCTCCTCTCATATGGGCACCCTTGTTGCGATCTAAAGTCTTTTCGCGAATAAAACATACAAAAAAATCGCACCCTTAAAAAATAAAGCTGACCATCTGCGAGTAGTTTAAATTTCAAATCGGATGTGGACCATTTGCTTTTGGATTCTCAACTGATATTTTTCATAATTAAAATGCTACTATTTACTGTAAGGGTACGTTCGGAAACAGGGATCGGTCGCACCGTTGCCATCGCTTGTGTTCGGAAACGGCAAACAACTTTTCTTTGACGTCACCTACCAGTGTTCGGAAATGCTTGCGTTCACTCTCACACGGTGGACCCGGTTGCAACCGTCCTCCCCTATCTGTCTCCACAGTCTCGACATGGCTAGCGCAATCACTTGGTATTTTCTGGCCATTCCGGTCGTGTTTCAACTGTTACACTCTCTTTTATAAAAGCTTGGGGACCTCGCGGCTCTGTGGTAGAAGCTTCGTCTTCTGAGCCGAAGGTCGTGGGTGCTATTTCCTTCTCTTGTGCTGTAAACCTCTTATGTGTGTATCCTGAGGCAAGGCACTTAGTATGCAGTCGTCCATGTGTGTGAAGCTGTGTAATTTCTGAATAAATAAATAAATAAACAAATATATTATAAAAGCTTCGTCTGCTGATGAAATAAAAATAACCACGAGTGTTTAGAAACAAAGCTGTTCTACCTTTCATGTGTGTGTCCTGAGTCAAGGCGTTTAGTACGCAGTCCTCTATGTGTGTGAAGCTGTGAAATTTCTGAATGAATAAATAAATAAATTATAAAAGCTTCGTCATCTGCTGAAATAAAAATAACCACGAGTGTTCGGAAACAAAGCTGTTCTACCGGGCTCACCAGAAAAATGCCAGTGACGTCATAACCACAACATGACCAACCACGCTATATTTTCAAAAGCAACCTTAAAAAAAAAAAAAAACGAACTTTCGTTCTTTTGAATGATATTCATTTTATAGTTCTCTATTATTTCATTATTTTTTAATATCTTTTGATGTTTTTCTACTATTAGGACATTTTGTTTGCTTTTCCAATCAAATATTTTTAATATGCGCGAGTAACTCTCATAAAGAAGTCACTTTTAGAAGCAAATTTTAATGATTTTAATTAAAATGCTTTTGTAAATGAACGAGTTCAATGTACGCGTTAAAGAAATGACCGATTCTCTGATTAACGGATCGTTAAAAAGAAAGACATGACTAGTCTCTAAAAGTAACAATTGAATGTGTGAATTTGAATTCAAAATAATTATAAATTAAATATCTCTAGAACGTAATATTTATGTAGTGGTGTAAATTTAATTGCTTGGTGTAATCTAAAAGCATTTAATTTTGTGTTGAATTTTTTCTTCCATTTTTCTGTACATTCATAAAAATTATGAAAAACAAAAAAGCTACACACTATGAAAAACAAAAACTCACAAGCTACAAATTACCACCCTATAGCCGGACCTAAGGAAGAATAGCACGAAAATACCGAACAGGCCAGTTACAGCATCCACAGTTTGCAGTTCTGCCTTCACTTCGACTATGGGGATGTAATATATAGCTTTAGCTGAGCTTTTGTGATGTGAAGTCATATCATATTTCTGGATATATCGCTGGTATAATAATATATAGCTACCAGCGTGAAGATATACTCAGTTTCTATATGAAGGTGCTTTCCTGCAGTTTAGTCATTGCTATTCCAGACTGATGAGAGTAAAACAAAGGTGATATTGTTGTCTCTGGATGCTGCAACTCGGCTGTTCGACGTTGTTTTTCAAATCGTAGTTAAGTCGGACATACTATTTTGTATGAACAAGTAAACAAATGAAGACGCATTAAAAATGCTTTAATTTTATTACTAGTTTAAGTCTTAATATCTGTAATACAATAATTTATTTAAAAGTCCATCTAATAAATTTCTAATATACAAGAATTTTTTCAAATGAATACAAGGAATAATCGTACATAATTAAATAGTTAAGTTCTATACAAACAAATGAAAAATTCATAAGTGAAACAATCACAGAGATGAAACACGACAGTTATGGCGATATCATAAGCAATTTCTAGATAGGACAATCTCTTATTTAAATTTTACTTATTCTTTTCATAGCATTCAAATGAGGTTGCACATGCCATTTATTAAAATTAATACAGAAATGAAATATTCAACAAATTTTATTTTTACTTTCAATTTCCATTCGTTAATTCCTTCAAGACTCAATTTAATAAAACGCGATGTTACAAATAATTTCTTTAATATTGAAACACATAAAATCGCTTTGCTGCGTGTAATTACTTTATACAAATATTTTTCTTTTGTTTAAAGATTAAATTAATTCTAGCGAGTGAAGCAAAAACGCTTTTATTTCATCTGAGTTTAAACGAATAAAATTAAACTGCAGACATTAATATATATATACCTTCATTGTTATCAACAGTTTTAATAAAGATATTATCTGTTTAAAAACTTCACAGTTAAATAAATCGTTTGCGGTTAATCGAAATGCATTACGCGCATTTGCAGATATTACTATCGGCATTTAGATCGATAGTCGTTTCGATAAAGATTTATTCAAATTGAATCCTAACTCAGACATGTTTCCTTTTGCCGTATTTGAAACGCGAAGTGTCTGCTAAACCAAATATTAATATCAGATTTAATTTTAGTTATTGGAACTTATAATATCCTTTTCGCCTTGATTCAATCGAGCAACTAAACGAAATTGCAGTTCCAAGCTGAAATTGATAAAACTGGTTTCTGTTGAAGTATAGTTTTAAGTTTAATAGATGATGAAAAGATAGCTTTTAGCTATTTGGTTTCTAATCAGTACATAATTAAAATTAGTCAAATACAGGTTAATTTTAAAGATAAATATAATGCAACGTCACAATTGTTTCATTATTGGAGACATATGCATAATTCATAACTCTGATAATGAAGCAATTTCGAAATGATTTTTTACATTAAGCCCTTAACATACTAATAATATCTTTTAAAGTTACAACTGAACAATAGCTTTAACCATTTGATATACAATGGCGTATGGGAGATGTCATTTCTTCTACGTATAATTGCATTCTGACGCTTCCGAGATGCGATTTACTTCGTGTGCTAATACAAACTCTTTGACGTCTCCGAGATGTCATTCATTTCATGTTGCATTTCTTACTCTTTGACGTCCCTGAGATGTCATTCACTTTATGTGCCATTGCAAACTGGCATCCCCGAGATGTCATTAACTTCATGTTGCATTACTAACTCTTTGATGTCCCCGATGTGTCATTTACCTTATGTGCAATTTCAAACTCTGACTTCGCTGAGATGTCATTTATCTTATGTGCAATTTCAAACTTTGACTTCTCTGAGATGTCATTCACATCACGTGCCATTACAAATCTCTAACGTCTCCGAGAAGTCATTGTGTGGCAAGTGGTTAAGTCATACTAATGAGAATGATAATTGGTAGCTCTTTATATTTTTCTGTTCTTTTGGCCACACTCTACTTAGAAACAAGTGATGCGCTTACATTAGTTATTGTCGTCAGTACTCAGCAAGGCAGTGATAAACAAAAAACGCAGCAGAGATTAATTTTTAAACAAAAGTACCTTTAACTATCTTTAAACATATTACAGAATTCATATCCTAGAGAATGAAACACTTTAGAAATATTTTTCATACTTAGTCATGCTAATGAAGGGGAAACTGGTAGCATTCAATTTCTTATTCCTCTGGGCAGATTCTATTCAAGAACAACTGAAGCTTTTAAATTAGTTATTATCATCAGTATCTATCAAGGAAGTGATAAACAAAAAACGCTGAAAGCAGCGAACATTTTTTAAACACAATTTATTATCTTTTTATTTTTAACAGTAGGAATATTTTAGAGAATGAAGATTTTTCATATTTTATCATTTTAATTGAATGAGAACTAGTAGCATATTATTTTGTAATCTTCTGACCAGATTATATTCAAGAGCACCTGAAGCTTTTACATTAGTTATTATCATCAGTATAGATCAAGGAAGTAATAAACAAAAAACGTTGAAAGCAATGAACATTTTTTAAACACAATTTATTATCTTTTTATTTTTAACAGTAGGAATATCTTAGAGAATGAAGATCTTTCATATTTAATCATTTTAGTGGAATGAGAACTGGTAGCATATTATTTTATAATCTTCTGGCAAGATTATATTCAAGAGCACCTGAAGCTTTTACATTAGTTATTATCATCAGTATCTAGCAAGGAAGTGATGAGCAAAAAACGTTGAAAGCATCGAACATTTTTAAAACACAGTTTATTACTTTTATATTTATAACATTATACATATCTTAGAGAATGAAAGTTTCTTAAAGATTTTTTACATAAATTATTTTAATGAAATTAGAACTGATAGCATTTTATTTTCAATTCTTCTGGGCAGGTTCTATTCAAGAACAGCTGAAGCGTTTGCATTAGTTATTATCATCAGTATCCAGAAAGGCAGTGATCAACAAAAAACGCTGCAGCGAACAATTTTTAAATTAAGTTCACTCCCTTTATGGGGGAAAAAGATTATAATTTGAGTTAGAAAAAACTCCGTAATAGATCAGAAATATGTAAAAGTTAAAATTTTATTTTACGATGAATATTATTGCGTGAAAATTTATCCGTCAAAAATATTAATTTGTTTCGTGTATTATGTGTGTTTGAAGCTCAACTAGCCGAAACCCAATGTTATTTTACATACGTTGCTGTGCCTAACGCAATGTGTGTGTGAAAGTATTTGTGTGTGCACTTTTTTTGAACTAAAATTAAAGCATGTTAATCACAAGAAAAAACTGAGATTTTTTTTTTATTTAATCAATGATAAATACAAGTGTAGCTGACAACAAAGTTAAAAAGAAACTTAGTTATGGATGAAATATTGCTTTTTACTTAAAAATGCTTTTGAAATTTCAATATTTAATGCTTTTTCAATGCAATAGCTTAACTATCACTGGTACTTTTATTATTGCCAAAAGCATACTTTCAAATTGCAGTACCTTGATTGGTAGTGATGCTTTTAGATATTATTATACGTTGTTTAATTTTTTATCATGCAATACTTTTGAATATTAAGTAACTTTTTTTAATGTTTTACGACCATTTAACGCTTTAAATGTACTACATCCTAATTATTGTTATTATTCTAGTTTTCAGTGTGTAATATTTTGACTATCAATTATGCTTTTAGATATTATCGTTCAACGCTTTTAATGTGCAACAGCCTAATTATTGTTATTGTTCTAGTCTTTTTGTGTGTAATATCTTAACAATCAATAATGCTTTAAGATATTATCATCGTTTAACGAGTAATACTTTTCTTGTCATTATTATTATTATTTAAAGATATGATTATAGCTTAATGTTTTAAATGTACTGTACTTTTTTAGTTAGTAACGCTTTTAATATATTATATTAGTACTTATTGCATTTAGACTTGCAACACCTTGATTATTAGTAATGCTTAAGATATTATCATCGATTAACACTTTTATTGTGCAACACTTTTTTTTAAATATTGATTTTAAGCTATGAACATAGTATAATGTTTTAAATGTTCAATACCTTAAGATATTACTACTTTTTGTTGTCTTTTAGACTTGCAACACTTTGACGGTTAGTACTGTTTTTGAAAATATTATCATCGTTTAACATTTTTAATGTGCAATACAATTACTTTAAGTAACTGTAAGGTTTTCGTAAACAAACAAAATAAAATTAATAATAATAATAACAAAAACGCATAACGTTTTTTATGTTCAAAACCAGGCAACTATTAATGCTCAAATGAATCTTTATTGCATTTAATGGGCAACACTTCGATCATTAAGCTTTAAGTTATTATCATTGTGCATCATGTTGAATGTGCAACATCCTAACTGTTGATAGTGCAAAAAATAAAACAATTATCATCGCTTTTAATGTTCAGTATTTTAGATAGGCTGAACAAGATTTTAAGATACTATTAATGTTCATATCTTTACTGTGCAATACCTTGACTGTTTATAGTGTTTTTAACGATGAAGGGAAAATTACGTTAAGTGTTTTCATTTTGTTTTGTTAATGGCTATATAATAGTACATTTCTGAATTTTGACAAAAGAAAGAAGCACAGAAGAAGTGCAATTAATTCCAGTATCTAATGCAATGAAATTTGCTTATAAAACAGGGATAAAAGTAAAATAATGAGTTTTGTTTTACAATTATAAACATTATTATAACAACAAACATAATCACAGCTCCAAAAAACAAAGCTAAAATGCTTTTTCTGGGTCAAAAAAGATTCGTTTATTTTTTGGAGCATGATTAAATGTCATGTAGAGCAAAATAACAATCAGCACCATTACTTAGCTCTCAGAGCTAATTCTTTTAGTGGGTTCTGATAGGTTGAAGCTTGGTCTTGACAATGAAACTTCTTTTTGGGGAATAAGTGAAAAAGGGACTTGTTATTGCAGCGAATTTGAGTTGAGATACTTCCTTAAAGCTACTACAAAATTCACTCAAATTAACTCAGCACCAATAACTATATCCAATTAACTCAAAAAGAAGTTAACATTGACAAAATCACACCTCAATTCTTTAGAGACACACAGTACCCCTCCCGAGAACAAGAATTTTAATTCTACTGTTTTTTTAAACGAAAACAAGCAAACAATGTCATTTTATCAAAGCTTTCAAAGCCGTAATCAAAGTAAATTGAACATTTAAAAATTATCCGCTTTGTAGTAAACAGCCAAAGCTAGATCTCCTAACCACAGCAAAAACATCACAATAACACACAACAGAGTCAGTAAGCACAGTTATAAATACTTCAAAATCACACATGACGCTCTGCCCAGCAGTTCTTTTTTAAAGTCACACACAATCCAGCACTGTACAAGCTATATAGAAAGCCCTAAAAAACTGAAGCACACCGACATCAATTCATCCTCAGGATCTACCGAATCTTCTTCCTTCAAGCGTACGGCCGACACGTGACTTGGTGCATTTGAGTTGAATGCTTTTTGAAGGAATTACATCAACAAGTAAAACCACTTGCTTACACAGCAACGCAATTTAAATAACAAACAATTCTTTACAGCTTGCGCTAAGAAGCTGATTTGCATTTCTTTAGTCGGTCCTTCCTCAACTTCTGGAGACGTCTTGCGTATTTTAGATTGTAAGTCCTAACGAAGGAAGACTTGTCCACAAGAAGTCTGCTCTCCCTCTTCCGGTAGCCATTGTCGATGCGACCCATGATGACGTATTCCTTACCTTGACGTAACTTTGGACACCTGCATGCGTCTGGGGACCATATGAATTCCTTTGGAAGAAGAGATAGAGTATTCTTGTAACTTTGTTTTACTTCAAGCTCATACCTTGTTTCTCCTTGCAGAAACTCATAGCCAATTATTTCTGCTCGAATGACTGAAAAGAAAGAAACAACATTAGATCTTAGAAAGAGAATGACTACAGAAGAAACTATCTGTATTTTTTCGAAATTTCATGCACTTGAGAAGTTCACCTTCAATTTAACGTTATATACATTATTAGCAATATAGAATTTGAACAAGTAGGCGCGAAAATTTGAACCAAAATCCCAAAACACCCTGCCCCCCCCCCCTTGTGCGACCAAAACTCAGGGAGATATTCCAGTTTAGTTTTAGGGGCCATACAAAAGGTCAGATTGGATCTTACCGCCCTTTCAGAAGAATGACAGGTCGTAAACTACGAAAAGCAAGGTATATATTGTTCATGTTGCTATTCAAAAATTAATACAAATGTTATTCATGCAAACGCAAAAACACACGACAAAACTTCGAACAATCTGGAAAACCAGAAAACCACACTCTATGCACACGTATAATTTTTAACACATGTTAACTGCTATATTTCCCCCCAAAAGGCGTTATTGACGACGAGTGAAAAGTGGTGTAAGTCACAAAACGCTGCTTTTCATATCTAGTTGAATATTGGTCGTACTAATTTCAAACTTTTTGTGTTGGAATTATTTTTCAATTGAGATTATTTCCCTAAAAATAAGTTAGGGGACCTGGGGCCTGTATAAAAAATTTAATTTCGTATTTTTTGACTCTTTTTTTTTTGCTTCAAACTTTCAATATCTTAACCGTGCATCACATTTTGAACATTTTTGTATTCGGAAGTATTCATCTAGGACTAACGGTTGCAAAAATAGAGGTCTTGCAGATTAAAACAGAACACCCTAAATACATATATATATATATACATAAACATGAGATACATATTTTAAATATAAATTCAAAGGCATTGAAAAAATGAAAGAATAATGTCTTTGAATTTATTTTTAAAATATTTATCTCATATTGTATATGTATATTATATTGTGCTTTAAAGTTTCAAGCAGCTTAGCGCTGGCTTTGAGTGCAATTCTCGTGCTTCTTACTTTATATGGATAAGTCGACTAATATTTTAGTCGCCTGGCAAAAAATAGGCTTGTATAGCATCCTGTGCTCGGTACGGTGTGTTTGGAGAGGAACACACCGGATCGAAATCCTGCTACTCTCTTTATAACAACTACATTTACAATGGTGAACATTGTTTCCTACAAGTTAACGGTATTTCGCAGGGATCCAAGTTATCTTCCGTTTTAGCCAACCTATACTTACACCACTTTGAGAAAAATTTCACCTTTTCCATTCCTAGGGCTTTCAGATACGTTGATGACCTCATCATTTTCAATTATCACAAATTTTTAAATGATTCCAAAAGTATCTATCCTCCTGAATTAGAACTTAGTCAAACCAATGATAATATCAAACAATCTGATTTCCTTGACCTTAATATTTCTCTTTCAGACAATTCCGTTCATATTGATCTTTTTGACAAACGACTTTCCTTCCAATTCCATTTTAATCGTTTGATTTCATGGAATTCAAGTATTTCCATCAAAGTTTTTCGTAGTACCTTGATTAATGAAATCAATAGAATTAAAACTATCTGCAACAAAAATGATTTTGTCTTCAAAACTATTAATTTATTGAAAAGTACTTTAGACTACAATAAAATTCCTCAATCTTTTTATTTAAGTTACATTAGAAAAGTAAGGAATTGCCCAGCAGAGTGAAGTATAGCTCAATTGTATTATTGCAGTAAGGCCACCTAAGCTATGGAGGTTTGTTGGGATCTATCCTGAAAATTTCTGATGTAATTTCCGGACAAAGTTTTATTTGTATTATTTTTATTATCATTTTTTTTTTCAACTCGGGTTTTTTTTTTCAACTTCAGGTTTTTTCAACACCATGTTTTACAAATCCAGGTTCTGCTGCTGCCGTGTCTTAAGTGCATGTTTGCCTGGCACGTGCAGATCATTTCTTTTTCAAGGTCTACTTTCTGATTGTTTCTTCCTTTTGATGGTTCACCTGAATACGCTTTCGTTAATTATTTTCCAGGTATGTTTTCTTGTTCAATTTTTCTCCAAGGCTCTCGGGGAGGGTAGCAAGTTATTGGGACCTTCCCTCTTGCTAAACAGAAAGGGCCTTGTGAACTTAGGGACCGATCCTCCCCTTGAGAAAGTGTCGGTCCCTGGTTCACCTTTTTTCATTTTTATGTTCTTGTGTTTTGCATCTTCAATATATATATATATATATATATATATATATATATATACAGAAAGAGAGAGAGAGAGAGAAAGAGAAAGTGAGGCCTCTCTCTCTCCATTTTTCGAAAATATTTTTCCTGAAAGAGCATGATCAAAAACATGAGGTGACTACTTTTTTTTCTTTATTTTGACCTACTTTTTCTTTCAAACAATAATTTTAACGTTCAGTTGTTGTTTTCAATTTTACTGATGACGTCACAAGTGAACAAGTCGCTAGAGTTTACCAGAATAAAGTTTCAGGCACTTACCAAATTTTTTTGAACTGAATTATTTTTTATTTCACTAACAATTCACGGTCCACTAATAATTGCTTTCAGTGAAAAATCACTAAAAGGCGATTCTTCTTGCAAGAAAAGACAACTACGCGCTCCTATTAAAGATAGGTTTCTTTACTTGTGGCGTCACACAATGAAACATTTTGTTTAAAAATCTGACATTAAGAAAATAATTATAATTAAATGTTGGGAAAATAAAAGTATTTTCTGGCTCCATGCCATTTTGTTTTTTGTTTGTTCTATCTGTTTCAGTGACTGACTGAAAGAAACATCTCCATTATAAGCACTAGTTCATATTTACCATTAGTGTTCATACCTATGGCTGTCAGGTTTCTAACTAATTGTTTTATAATAATTTAGTACCAATGTTTAAAATTATTTAGCTGCTTCATAGTGGCAAGCCCTCGGGCCACGACTAGCCATTTATTTCCATATTTTTAAAATCGATTAAGTGCTGGTTTTTCCAAACAGTTTTTCAGTTTTCTGAGATCTAAAAATGTGAATGAAATAAATTTAAAAATAATTTATGCTATAAAAAGTATTTTTACAAAAGAGGGAATAAACCTTAGATAAAGTTTTGAAATACAAAAAGGATAAGCGTAGTCAGCATTCGCTGTCCCAATGCTTTCCTGTGTCAGCGGTTTTCGTGCAATAGTAAATTAACTGTAGATAGGTTGAAATTAAACGGATATGTTTTACGCATTTAACTTCATTAGAAAAGAAATATTTACCGCAATGTAAGAAGAAAATCTTTTTTCTTTCTCTTTTAAATTCTACATTTATTTGACTTCAATGTAATTGGAAGAGCGAAAAATCCAGTTGCAATGCTACTTTTATTCAATTATTCAATTTAGTTTCTTTCGTTTTCTTTTTCGTTTCTTTATTTATTTGGTATGAAACGATAGTTGGTATAAAATCGTGGTTTTATTCAACTGAGATTACCGTCGCAACTTATTTTGCTGTTACTTTTATTTACTGTGAAACATACGGTGAGAGAAAAAGTTCTGTTCGTTAATCCGATCAGGAAAAAAGTACCTTTCGCTTCACTTAATTTATTTATTCCAAAATAAAGCAACTCTGATTTAGAAAGTAGGTTGTGTTTAAAATTATAAAACCTCACAACCGTGTTTGCTTCTCAATTTTTGTTTTCAAAATACGCATTTTCCTGTTTTGGAATCTGTAGATGAAAGTTAGATTTGACTGAAATGAAATAAAAGCGGAAAAAATAACATGAAGTAGAAATAACACAACCTACTTTTTACCAGTACCTGCCTAGTCTACAAAAAATGCCCGACTCCGGCTTTGACTCTGACGCCACGAATTTTACAGCCTTCGACTCCGACTCCGTTTTCCAAAAATCAGTCCGACTTCACGACTTCGGCTCTGACTCCGTATCCCTGACAGAGTTAAGGATTCGGAGGAAAAATGTCTGACTCCGACTTTTGGAATTGAAAATCTTTTACTCCAAACTCCTACTCTGACTTTTTCAACACAAAATCAGTCCAACTCTGACTCTATGATTCCGCCCCTGACTCGGCAGCCCTGGCAGAGTTAAGGATTCGGAAGGAAAATTTTCTGACACCGACTTTTGGAACTGAAAATATTTTACTCCAAACTCATATTCTGACTCATTCTACCCAAAATCAGCCAGACTCTGAGTCTATGACTCCAGCCCTGACTCCGCAGTCCTGGCAGAGTTACGGATTCGGAGAGAAAATATCTGACTCCGACTTTTGTAAATGAAAATCGTTTACTCCTAACTCCTACTCTGACTCATTCAACCCAAAATTAGTCCGACTCTGACTCTAGGACTCCGGCCGTAACTGAGCAGCCCTGGCAGACTTACGGATTCGGATGAAAAATGACTGACTCCGACTCCTGGTATCTTAAAATCTTCCACTTCAAACTCCGACTCATTCAACCCAAAATCAGTCCGACCCTGACTCCATGACTAAGACTCCACAGTCCTGCCTTTTACTCTTTTGAACGTGATGATACAATCACAAGATTTCTTTGATTTTCATTCCCTCCAACCACTAATAGCTGACTTTACACGCAGTGGAATCTTGTAAAACAAAATACTCAACTCCTTGTCAGTGCGATCAATAACCGATAATTTATAATCCATCGATAAATTACGATAGGCAAACAATTTGTTTCACGACTCCGGTTTCGGAATAATACAAAGAGATAGTTGTCCATCATCTTTATCCACTTAGTAACGTCGGAACTCTTTTCCCTCTGAAGCAACTGAAATATTCAAAAGCTTCCTTAATGATACGTTTTACGAACCTAGAGATAATATTTACCTGGTATTAGGCCTAATTATATAGTGGCCTTGGAGTTTGTGCAAGATACTAATGATGAGAAAATGTTGTTAGTCCCTTTACGTAAATGAGTTGCTGCTTGATGTAATCGCATAGGTGGTCAATGATATTTTCACGTAAAATAAAAAGAGGAAAAGTCCAGAAATGTAAAAAAGGTGAATAATTTCTGAGGTTTACAGAAGATAGATATTTATTTAAAGATATTTTTTTTAACAGAAAACGTTTACTTACACAAATATTTCAGCATTCAAATTTTGCTGTTTGAAATGTGTAGCTTACACTCTACTGGGCAGGGGCTCCCAATCTTCTTCGATTCGCGGCACCCTTTGAAGAATTTGCATTTTCTCACGGTACCCCCGCATATCTCTATTATACTTGTAATACACTGCCAACTCAGTCATTCCAGCCAAGGACTGCAGTTTCGTGCCTATTAGCACTCATCAGCCCGGCATAGGAAGTGACTGAGCTAGAGGTGGAAAACCTCTTAAGGAAGCCAAGAGTGCCAAACAAACTGGTAGCTAATGTAGAATCAGCACTGACAAGACGAGTGACCGAAGCAATGGTTCGGTTCAACTTGAAGATTGAAGGCAAGGCATGGTATTTTCAGTAAGTTAGCGTCCTATAGCCAGGGCTAAAGCAGAAATACTTGAAATACAAGCCTTGCCTTCCATTTTCGAGTTGAACCGAACCATTGCTTCGGTCACTCGTCCGTGTCGATTCTATATTAGCTACCAGTTTGTTGGCACACTTGGCTTCCTTAAGAGGTTTTCCACCTCTAGCTCAGTCACTTCTTATGCCGGGGTGATGAGTGCTAATAAACACGAAACTGCAGTCCTCGGCTGGAATGACTGAGTTGGCGGTGTATTTCAAGTATTTCTGCCTTAGCCCTGGCTACAAGACGTTAACTTATTGAAAATATCTCTATTATACTTATATTCTAATACAATGGGTACTTCGTGGCACCTTTCGTCTCTCACTGCGGCACCCACTTTGAGAACCCCTTAAGCCCAAACCAAGTAATTCCGAAGTAACAAATCATCTGGAATAACGAGAACCGGAAAAACGAGGTTCTACTATATACCTGCGTTTTATGGCAAATTTGGCGCTCTTATTTGGCTCTGATGTCTTACGGCATTCTTGTTGACCATCTTAACTAGGGCTTAAATTAGTCATATCCAGAGAAATTATTCAAGCTCTTATTTCTAGATTAGGTCGTACTTTGGGGGAAACACGATAGACATGTGAGTAGATTTTTGTCCGAAGTATGGTAAAGACTCACCGTTAGTTACAGGGTGGCTAGAAATAACTTGGACCCACACGTAATACACCATACCTTTAATGATGTTGAAAATATTACGATCAAACTTCGAAATAAATATGAATTCATTATTTCGTCTAATATATTTACAAATTTTCATAGTGGCTACCTTTAGGAATAATTAAGAGCTTTAACCTTGTCACAAAATTTTCGGTTCTATGCCGCAACTCACTTACTGATTATTTTATCCCATGCCTTGCATAAGGATTTCTTTGGGGATGCCAAAGTTTAATGAGGTTTCAAACAGAGTAATCCTTGAGTTCAAATCTGGGGGAAAAGGTTCGACATTCTTGAGCTCCAGTGCAGTCCGGAAAATGTGTCTTGCACCAATCTTCAGTGCCATCAGCTCTGTGTGTCGGTGTGGAATCCTGTTGGAAGGTCCATCTTTTGTTTCCAAAGAACTTTTGCAACCAAGGTAAGATAACATCTTCCAACATGCGTTTGCGATATGTTTCTTGACTAATTTTATCCCCTGATCAACAAAAACAAGTGAGATTTTTCCTCTAGCACATATCCCACCCCTAACCATTAGGTTGGGGTTGTTGACGCCGTTTAACAGTGCAAGAAGGTCCTGGAGACAAGGTTGTTTGATAAACTTCCTAAAACTTTGGCATCCCTAAAGAAATCCTTATGCAAGGAATGGGATAAAATATCAGTAAGTGAGTTGCGGCCCAGAGTCAACTGGAACTGAGTTTTGACGCAGACCAGGAACCCGTGGGTCGCGATCCCAAGAGGGGTCGTGAATAATTTCTTATGGAGACGCGACAATATTCCTGTTTTTGAAATAAGTAATAGCCGTGGGCGTCCAAAACTAACCTGGCGTCAGATGGCCATACAGAAAAGAAATGCCTTTGGTTGTCCAAGCTGGAGGAATGCCAGAGTGGCGGCATTAAACCGGTCGGGATGGAATGCCACGCTAGCGGCTTAATGCGCCATTAGGCGTTAAGAGAATCAAGTCAATTCAAACTATAAAAGAATTACATTTTTTTAAAAAAACAGCATCAATTTTATTTTCCTTTGCAGCGATCTTAATTATGGTTAATTTTTTCCAAAAAGTATGTTTTAATTTTTTTTTTCACAAAAAGTTGTCATCGAGTTAAAATTATCACAACAGTTCGTTGTATTGTGTGTTACTTTTTGTAAATTTAATACTCTTGATTTTCTATGATTTGGTTTTTGCAACAAATGTGTGCTAAATTGGAAGAGGAATCGAGTGCCAGAGTTTTGAACCTGCATGGTAGTACATATTAAAATTACGGTAGCTATATTTTCCTGAATTCTACAATGATTGTGTTTGGCGAAGGACACTTTAGGAAGTACATATGTGTGTGGTCGCGGATCATTAAATTAGCCAATTATTTTTAAATTAAAAAAGAAAAACCGACATCTCGATGGAGTGAGAATTAAATATTATTCAAGACCCCTCCTTCGAGAAAATGCACCGTTCAAACCACGTGACCAGTGACGTATCGCTCGGCTGACGCAAGTTGTCACAACGTATGAAATTTAAGGTTTCTCGGGTTTCTACGAGACCCCTCATCAGATCCAGACAAAATTACCATGGGACCATTGAAAAGTCTACCCTTTCAAACAAAAAGAGAAATTTTTAAATCGATCCAGGCGTCTTGAAGAAATCAGAAAACAAACACAAAAAGCAGCAAGACGAATACATAACCTCCTTCGAAGTTGGTTTAAAAAAAGTGTCGTTTATCTCTTTGAAGACACTTAACTGTGTAGCAGTGCAAATACCTTTGCTGTCTCTTCAAAAGAAAAAAAAATAAATTGTTTCAACAATATTTTTTTTTAGCAAATATTGAGATTCTGACATTTAAAAATATAATTCATAACTTATTTCAATTGATAATTCATAAAATAATCTTTTAAGGGGGTCCGGGACACAAAAATCCTCAAATTTTGCAAATTTTTTTTATAATTTGAAAAATTGCTCCGTTTTTTTCTGCTTAAGAGGACGTTTGAATCTTGTTTCTACCTTAAATAGAACGAAAGTTATAGTTATTTTTGTTGCATGCATCTAACGAATGTGTACATAACTTTAAAACTTTAAGCGCGTTTTTCTCCATGATGCAATTTTTCCCGATTTCCTGCATTCAAACTCTTATAAGTCAGGAACCGATAGAGATAAAGTAATGAAACTTGGAGCATATCTTTTTCAAGCAATTTACTTTAATTTTTATTCGGCGAATTTGAAAGAAACGTTTACTGCAAAAATTATGATTTTTTTAAAAAAAAGTATCTTCGAATTTTTCGAAATTTTTCTTCAAATATTTTTTATTTTTTATTGAATCAATATTTTTAAAATCGCCGAATAAAAATTAAAGCTTAGATATTTGTGCATACTTTTTTGAAAAAAAATTGAAAATTGACCAAAAATATTTTGAGTTATAGCAATTTAAAGCAACCCCATTTTTTTGAAAAAAACTAATTAAATTTAAATAAGAAAATAATTTTTTTTCATATTTATGTTATGATTTTGCTTATTAAATAAATGATGAATCAGTTCAAAAAATTTCAAAACTCTAAAGTACATAATAAAAATTTTTTCAAAATGTGTCCCGGACCCCCTTAATTTCGGGTACACATGTCTCTTAACTCTCTTTAAATGCTTAAAAGAAAAGATATTTAAATACGGGAAAACACAATTAAAACCACGTTAATTCACATGTTAATTTTAAATTAAAAATCTTTTCAAAAGTTTTCTTACCAAAATCACTTTCACAGAAATGTTTCGTCTGATTTCGATTTCTTGGACAAGGTTCACAGGACCCTGAAATTGATAAAGTAATTTAATTATTTCATGAATATCAAATAATCCCTAAATAGATCAACTAATTAATTTTGTTAATGAATGCGTGTTTGAAAACGCAACATTCAAAGCTTACACTTAAAAAAATATCTTTATTTTTATATGCTTTATTAGTCTTGCAGAAAGAAATTTATTAGTAGACTTTTTTTTTTTTTTTTTGTTAACCAGACACACTGTTTTGTTTTATTGGCCACATAGAAAACGCTAGGAAAAAAGAGGTTAGAATCTTTAGGTAAGTTTTTCTGCGTGACTTTGACGTAAATAACAAGCAGGACCAATGTCGTTCTTTTTAATAATTTGTTCATCAGAGGATCGTTCATTCAACGCTTTCATTTGAAAGACTTATTTCATTTAAATTTTAAGAGTCCATTGAAATTCATAAATACAAATTATTGAAAATAATAAATTAGTTTAATTGTAAATATTTTTTAAAACCCAGAAAGTAGGCGATAAAAACAATAAAACCTTATTCCTTAATCTACTGGCGTAAAAAATTGGCGCCAAAAAGCTGAAGAGCAAGTGAAGCCAAGCGCTTTATTATAAAGTAGATAAATAAAACAAAAAACTTCGTTGTCTTCTCTTCTTTACTAAGTATTAAGCAGAAAGTCTCTCTGTCTGGATCTCTGTGACGCTCATAGAGCCTAGATCGTTCGGCCAATTTTTTTCAAATTTGACACAAAATTAGTTTGTAGCATGGGGAGGGGGGGCACCTTGACGCGATTTTTTAAAAATTCGATTTTGTTTTGTTTTTTTCTATTCCAATTTCAAGAACATTTTACCGATCAAATTATCATAACGTGGACGAGTAAATTACCAAATTATCATAACATGGAGCCGTAAAATGGGCGAGTAAAACTAACATGCAAGTTGGCGAGAAATCAATTCATCATCCATTATTTGCAAATATGCAGGCTAACCAAGTGACCTTTTAACTTTCTACTACGGGCAAAGCCGTGCGGGTACCGCTACTGTGTAATAGACACCAATAAAAGTAAAAATGAACGAATGAACGAACTGAAACAGATGTACTTTCAGTGCAATGTTCAAAACCGTTCGCCGCTGAAAAGAACGGTAGTTCATTTTTAAAGAGATCGTACTGTGACATTCATTTTAAGAAGCCGCTCTTTTTGATCCGTTCGTTCATGACCGACACAACTAAACCCCCACTAAACAAGCAAAAAAAAAAAAAAAAAAAAAAAAACCTGAATTTGTGAATAAGGAATTTTCAGCTGAAACTTGATTGTTCCAGCTTGTTTTGAAGTGCAACTAAGTTTGTGTGTAATCAGTCGAAATGGAATATGAAAAATCCGTTCTGAGCAATATCACTTCCTACAAATATTTCCTCGATTTTTGTCGAGACCTTAATAATTTAATTCATTTGTGACACTGTACGACAGACATAATGGGGTTGTTTCCTTCAGTCAAAATTACTACTTTTAGTCACTGAAATTGACAGAATAAGCCAAAAAAGCAACATGGACCCAGAAAATACTTTCATTTTCCGAACAGTTATTTTTTAATTAATTTTTTTAAATGTCCGAGTTTTCAAACAAGTTGTGGTCTTGATGACGTTACAAATGATGCACTTTGACGCATCTTTCTACCGCGTTTCCATGATACAATAATCAAGAAGCGAATTAAATATTGCGCTCTACGCTTGCTATCAACCCTATCGTTGCCAATACACGTGAGTAAAGATGCTAATTAAATATTTTACTCTTATCACTGAATGGCATTTCAACATTTGTGATGTTATCGACAGAAGCGTAAACAATGAATGCGCACCGATTTAAGTAATTTTAGAAAAATATTAAACGTAAACAAATTTATCAAAAAAAGGTCAAATCCTATGTTTTTAAGCATGTTCTTTCAGAAAAAAATACTTTAGTAAACGACCCCATTGAAGATAATAATTGAAGTACTATAATTTGCATCTAGTGTTTCGACGAAGTAGAGTTTGTGTTGCGCTTTGAAAGTCGTGTTAAACACTTAAAGTAATTTATTTTAAAAATCTTTACCGTCTAAAAATTAAATTAATACAACCTTATATTGACTGGGGTGAATAAATCCGAGCACACAGTTACTAGGTCAGCGGTACTCACAGTATTTTTGACATTGATACTACAGTAACAATATAATCTTAAGAAATGCTTCACTAAAATTTCGCTTTTCCCTACTTTTCACAGGAATTTAAAATTTTCTCCCCTCTCCTTAAATATATCAAAATATAAGGTTGAAATGGAAAAACAGGGGGTGGAAATTTTAAATGTTGGCGAAAAGTCGGAGAGATACCAAAATGTCCAACTGATGTTTATGAAGCTGTCAACTGATATAAATAAATAATACTGGAAGATATGCTAGAAACGGTAAGGGTTCGAAGATATCATGATATTTCCGAAAATATCGAAAATATCCGATATTTTGATATATATCGGATATTTTTGGTATATATCCGACACTTTCAATCAGCACAAACTAACGTCTTCAAAATAGTAAATGAATCCTCAAATCACTCTTTATTTTCCTACATCATTATTATATGTAGACTTAAAATTAATGTTTCTCTCATTATTTATCTGTAATACTTCATTTTACATTTTTGTCAATTTTAATAAAATTAATTTAGCATTAGCCGTTTCACTCTTTTTTTCTTCTGTTAGCTACTGTTACATTTATATGATTGAGAAATAAAAAATAGACATTAGTTGACGCACAGTCATAAGACATTTTCTATTTTTCTGACGAACGTTTAATGTTTAATTAGGCACTTTTAATATGATTTAAAATTCTTACATTACTAATAGTAAAAATGAATGTAAAATAAAAAAGAAATATTACATTACTTTGCTGTACTAATGATGTAATAATACATCATAAAAATATAGTGCATAACTTTTTGGCTATTTTTAATAATAAATGAACAATATTACTTTGATTAATATAATTTTTATATTTAAAATACCGTAGTTGAAAAAATAAATGTCGAAAAACAAATATCGGATATGTATCATGATATATATCGACTGATATGTATCGGCGAACCCTGGAAATGGTAGTAGGGTTCTTGGATAAATTTGCGTTTCTTTAATAAAGCTGTGTTTGTTAAATCTGTGTGTGTGTGTGTGTGTTTTTTTTTTTTTTTGAAAAATTGGCTCCTATTTCCATTCTGATGTTTCAATTTTCATAGAACGAATTAAGGATTTTTGCTTTTTAGTTTCGTATTGAACAAAACAAAAAAGAAAAGAAAGAAAGAAAAACAGGATCTGTATCGTATTTTTTATCTGTGCAAATTTAAGCACGAAATTTTTATGGAACTGTGTGAAAATCAAGTCTTCAGTACCACTGAATATACAGAAATTAGAAAGATAGTAAGAGAAAACATTTTTCCATAAATACTGCACATAAAATCAAAATATATTTCTCTGCTTCAACAGAGACTCCTATTCTTACCTCCTCTTGTCAACCGAGGTTTTAACTGTTGTTTGTCTCCTGTAAAAAAAAAAAAAAGTGATTAGTTTTTTGTATCGAACATGAAAGTTATAACTGTATATTTTATTATGAAACTACCTACGCATTTCAACTACATTTAAACAGAAAGCAATACAATCACGGAAACATGGTTTAGATAGACTAAGCCATTGATATAAATTAAACGTATGTGAGAAATTATATTTTAAACATTATTAAGTCAGTAAAATTTTACGCAAGAGGTTAAAATAGAAAAATACTTTATTGGAAAAAAAAATTATAATAAAAGTAAATATTAAGTACTAGAAAATCGCCCATCAAGGTATGATGGGTAAAATTTGCTTCTACATTTGAACGAAGAAATTGCCTGTTTGGTGATATTTTGATTGTTGAAATTGTAACCCTAACTCCAGTGGATTAACCCTGAACTCCAGTAGATAGCGTTCATTGTCGACCATTCTTCCGTTTCTTTATTCCCCTGAAATGAGTCTTACCAGTAAAACAGTTAAGTTACCGAGTCCAGTTCAGCCTAGTCAAAATAAAGCAGTTCCCTGCATGTCAAACCTAAACAAAAAATATAATCAAATTGTCATGCTATGGAGTGAGTTTCATTGTTGATGACGTCAGCGTTACTCGATCAGTGAATTCGCTGTTATATATATGAGGATGAGCTAAAATAATTAATGCAACTTTTTTTGGTTTGTTCTTAAGAAACCAGTCGGCATTAAAGGACAGGAAATGGCTAAAACTAATTTCACAAAATCTTTTTTAAAAAAAGTTTTTTTTTTTTTTTTTTGAATATTTTAAGCGAACAAGCTAAATACCCCAGCAATGAAGGTAAAAAAATTGGCTTTGTCGCAGCTAATTTAGGGAAAGCTGATTTTTTCAGAATGTTAGCAGACCAAGTATACACTAAAAAAACACAAAGTCCCGACCCCCACCCCTCTTGCTTTCCTCTACACCCCCTCCGAAACATTGCAAAAGCAGTACTCTGATTATACGCTTTTCGTGTCGCAACTAATTAAGAGAAAGCTGAATTTTTGCAGGATGTTAAAGCTTAAAGTATACACTAAAAAACACAAAGTCCCAACCCTCACCCCTTCCGAAACATTGCAAGAGTAGTACTCTGATTATACGCTTTTCGGGTCACAAATAACAAGGGGAAAGCTGTTTTTTTTTTTGCAGGATGTTAGTACTTAAACTATACACTATAAAAAAATAAAGTCCCGACCCCCCCTCTTGCTCTACCACCCCCCCTTCCAACCCTTCCGAAACATTGCAAAAGCAGAACTATGATTATACGCTTACAGCTCAAAAATTAATGATGTTATCGGGGAGTTCCTTCTTTTATTTAATTCCTAACAATATTGTAAACCAGCGGTGCATAACCTACGGCACGCGGGACACATCCGGCCCGCGAAGCTGATCTGTGTGGCCCGTTGCTTTAAAATGTTACAACTCTAAGAGTGCGATTAATGAGAATGTTACAAATTAAGAGCCAGATATTTAGAAATAAGTTTCTGAAAAACAGAATGCATTTAACAAAATAGGTATACAGTAATAACAACAATTATTGATTTGCAATTTTCTTTCCTTTTCCGTATTTTCCCATTTCATTTAGAAAAGAGTAAAATATTTTAAAATTTTATATGTGCTCTAGCCCGCGAGAACGATTTTAGTATGATCTGCGGCCCTCGGGAAGAAAATGTTGGGGACCACTCTTATAAACAAAATTACATAAACATACACTTTTTATTTAGATAGCTCAGTTTCACCATTTTAATAATTTAATCATATACAGAAAACTCACTACAATAAGTAACTTCAAGAAATTATAGCTTTTTATCTATATACCTCTTGGGAAGAAATGTTTGGACAAAATTTAGAGGTAATAATATAATGACAGTCATTTAGTTGAAATGGAGCAACAACATAATGACGTTCACTTTCAGTTTTACTACCATAATGCATTTTTAGTCACAAACGTTTATAGTTCGTTTGTGTCGCCAATAGTAGTCTACAAAATAATGTCAATGTTTGGCTAACTATTTAAGTCTTGCATTAAATAAATCAGGAATAGTACATTTCAACTGATTATTTCCTCTCAGCGGATATTATTAATGTTTAATATTACTTTCGGTTATTATTTTTTAGTCTTTTATAAGGGGTCAACTTCTAATATTTCGTTGGTTTGGCCTGAAAATATTGCTACAGTGCTTTCCACTAGTGTCCACACATTGACGTGCAATCGAACCAAGCTTATTGACAAATACAGTTTGTAACTCATAATGTTTTACAATGGCAAGATAGTAGTTGGAGAAGCTCACTATAGCAGAGGTAATCGCCATGAGCTTAGGAATCAGTCTGTTTCTTGAAGTATATTGACAACCCGACTCTTCTGGGGGAAGTTTAAAACCTAACCAAGTTTGAATATGGTGGTAAACCCTAAAAAGATGTTCATGAGCGGCGTCTGAAGTTGGTGGAAGTTTGGATAATCAAAATTTGACTTCAGGGACATTTTTGCTATTACTTTTGTATTCACAAACTTTTATTCAAACTCGGTTAGGTTTTAAACTTCCAGTAGAATATGGGGTTGGCAATATGCTTCAAGCAACTGACTGCAAATAAACTTCTCCTAATAATCCTGCAATTGTAAAACATTGTGTGTTACAAATTGTAGCTGCCGTAAAGCTGGGTTCGATTGTACGTCTATTTGTGGACACTGCAATGGAATGCACTATAACAATATTTTTGGACCAAACATTATTCTGTAGACTATCAGCGACACAAACGAACTAAAAACTTTTGTAACAAAATATTGCATTTTTGTTGTAAAACCTTAAAGTGAACGTTATTACATTGATGCTCCATTTTAACCAAATGACTATTACAGATCATCATTGTATTTTTATCTATAAGTTTTGTTCTAACATTTCTTCCCAAGACGTAATGATAAAAAGCTGTTGTTTGTTGAATTTATTTTTTGTAGTGAGTTTTCTGCATGTGATTAAGTTAGTAAAACAATGAAACTGAGTTATCTACATAAAAAGTGTATGTAACATAATTTGTTTATAACAGTGGTCCCCAATCTTTTTCTCCCCATAGGGGCCGCAGATCATACTAAAATCGTTCTCGCGGGCTGGAGCACATATACCATTTCAAAATGTTTTACTCTTTTCTAAATGGCATGGGAAAATACGAAAAGAAAGGAAAATTGCAAACAAATTTTTCTTATCATTACTTGTTTCTTCTTTTGTTAAATGCAACCTGTTTTACATAAGTCAATTTCTAAATATTTGGTTTCAAATTTGGAACATTGTCATTAATCGTACTCTTCGAGTCGACATTTGAAAAAAAAACAGCGGGGCACGTGGGTCAACTTCATGGGTCGGATGCGTCCCGCGGGCCATAGGTTGGGCATCACTGGTTTCTCATATTGTTATGAGTTAAATAAAAAAAAGGAATCCTCGGCAACAGCATTAATTTTTGAGCTATAAGCGTATAATCATAGTACTGCTCTTGCAATGTTTCGGAAGGGTTGGGGGGGGGGGCGCAAGAGGGGGGGTCGGAACTTTGTGTTTGTTAGTGTATACTTAACGTGCTAACACCCTGTAAGAATTAGCTTTCCCTTAATTAGTTGCGACACGAAACCTTTATTGACTGGGCTAAAATGGACAAAGTACAAAAATGCTTTTCTAAGCATGTTTTTTTTAAAAGTTATTATAATTTTAAGAATTAAATAAACAGAAAAAAATCATCGAAACAATAAATCTTTAGATGTAGCATGAAGATAATACTCATTCCAGGAGATATTCATAAAAATACAAAGAGAAAAGAGCTTTACTAGAGCTTTTATGATTTTTTTATTTTTACTTGTGCGGGTTTCTGACTATACCTTGCTCCTGAATAAGTCAAAAGCGGCTAAATTAAGAGATATTTAATCTCATTAAAACCTATGTGAGCAAAAAGAAAGTACGTATTATTAACAATCAGAAAAAAAACCCTTTGTTTACACAGAAAAAAAAGTGAGTAGGGATTTTTTTAACGCTCTCTCTAGACCTGCTGTACTCTTTTCTAAACAAATTTGATCGTTAGATTAGGATTTATGTTGGATTCACATTTTTTAACGAACCTAATGCAAATTATTATTATTCTGATTACCTTTATTTGTTTATTTGTTCCTTTTTTTGAACTGTACAAAACTGGATGATTTTTTTTCAAATGAAAAAACCAAACCATGGGAATGTGGAGTTCTGAGAAGCATTTTTCGGTGGAGGAGTGGGGGTGAGGGGGGGCTGACATATTTCTCATGTTTTTAATTTATTTATTATCATCTTATTTCCACGAGAAAATCAACTTAAAATGATGACTAACAAGTGAAAGATATGCCAAATATATGACCTATTAGATATACTTGTCACTTGTGTCAGTGTAATCCCACGATAGTTCAAAGGTTAAAGTTTTAACAGGAATGGAATTTGGTCACGGCTTAGAGCGAAATTACGTTACATTTAATAGACATTTTAAAGATCAGTTTGTTTTTGTGCCAAAATAAGGAATGACTGTTTAAAGAAGTTACTCTCATTGTCATCATGTATTACATTCTTTCGATATGCAGATTGCATAATATGCTTACGTAAATGATTCATAGATAATACAAATGATTCACAGATAATATGAATGATTTATAGATAATATAAATGATTCACAGACAATATTAAGCTTAAATCACGGTCCATAAGAGCATTTTTCGATTAAGCCAAAGCATGCCCAGGTGTAATTGTTCCCATAAAATTGAAGAATGAATTAGTGATGTGCCCCCAAAATTGTGATGCCCAGGTCCGTGGACCTGCAGGACCCTGCATACGAGTGGTTAAGCTAACCATAGAATTACAAACAAAATTTACTTGTAAACTACAAACCAGGCTAACTATTTACCCCATGGGTTTTTTGCTCGTAAAATTGTTCTGGGAGCTGTAATCTGACTTAAAAGTACATGATTTTTTTTTTTTTGTGTGTGTTCCATGCCAAGGAAAATGGTGAACAGAAAATTCACTTTTATCAAGGTCTAGTCGGTGAAAATACGATTTGAATAGGTAAGAGTGCTGAAAACCCATTTCACCTGGGGTTGATATCTACCCCGGTTTGTAGTTCAAGGGTTAAAAAGAAAGATGTATATTTCATTTTCAATTACCATCTCTTGGACGACTCTTTTGAGTCTTGTGCACTTTTCCATCAGGTAACGGCAACACTGCTATAGACAATGGCGTTGGGGTAAACCGTCCTGATGCATTAACATACACCTCATCCTTGTCATTGGAGTCAACGGAATACTTCAGCCTACCGTTTGGCACATAATTCCTGAGAGCTTTATCCAGCTTCTTGTCTATGTCTGAGGCATATCTGGAAGGCTTTCGGAATTTGGTCGAATCGTACTTTCGATCAGCAAAGAAATCGTTTGGAATCAAGTTGTCCGAACTTCCTTTTTCATCCGGGCTGCTGGAGTCTTGCTGAGTCAAAACAGGAAGTTCATCGTCGAGATTACTTCGTTTGATTGGCTTTGGAATCGATGCATTCCGATACGTCTGGTAGTAGTCTGCAACAGGCTGTCTTGAAAGGTATTTGGGTTGGTACATTGGCAGCACCTCTTTCCTAAGAAGGAATTCTCGATTTGGGGAATACTCATGGGCTCTTCCAAGTTTTGAGTGTACAACCGATGGCACGAAATTATCTTTATCATCCATTATTGCTTCTGTGGTTGTGGCAGTGGTGGGAATATGGCGGAATATAGGAGCGTCCCTCCGCTGATAGGGTTTCTCCCCGTATCCGTATGCGAATGCTGGCTTAGTGGGGTGGTGGTGCGTATGAGTTACCACATTTGGCTTTGCTATGGATGGAACTGGTTTGATAGTTGTTGTTGAAACTGGTCTTGATGGTTCTTTGTTAGACAACGGAACAGCATATTCACTCCCGAAATGATTGTAGGTTTGCTTAGGAAGCCAATATTCGTAGTGAATACCACGGTTTTCACTTCTGAGAAGAACCTAAATGAAGAAAAAATTAAATTTAGACAACAAGCGAAGAAATTCTTTAACGTTTTTTTGCATTTACATTTTGTTAGGCACAACAAACTTGGTAGCTAATTATACTTTCTATAGTACTGAACAGCGTAACTTTTTACGTCTTCAGCTCATTAAAAACGCATGGTTAAATTAAACTTACTATTGGTCTGTGCGCAGTTAGTATTTCTATTTATTTTCTCTTAATGTATCTTTTTTTTTATTGCTTTTTTTTTGGCCAACCCTTCATGAGAAATATTTTACTCTCGGTATTCTCACGGATACTAATGTATTACTACTATTTAAAAAAATATAGCACTTATACTTCTCATTTCATTGTGAATTTATCTTTTTCCAGTTTCTACAGCTATTGTAAATTACAAATGCATTCAAAATTATTCTAGATATCTAGATCATACTTACTCATTTTTAAACTTCAATTTTAAAGTGCTCTGTTAAATATGTTGTTCTAAGTACTGCAGCTGAGACACATGCAATACTAATCAATTTTTCGTCATTAGCTGGCGCGATACGCTTTAAGAGGAGAGGGTTAATTATGGAATTTGGTAAAGGAATAACGAAAATCTCGTGCAGCAACGAGAAAAAAAAATAGGTTAGAGAAATAATGTACTATATAAGATGAGCATATGAAATGTAAGAAGTTAAATTTTAAAAGCTTAATGCAAAGTAGCAAAAAACAGTGCACAGTAGATGAGAAGGCAGATCATCAATATTCTTTTTAAATGTATGTATTTGAGAAGGTTTCAAAACGGAAAAATATCGTGGTTAGAATGAGAGTGGGGAAAGTCGTTCTAACAGTTTCGAGTAAATGGGTACTGTAAAAAATTTTTTCAAAAGAATCAAGAACGTTTAAATTGTAACTTTCTTTGCAAGGTTTGCAAAGAAAGTTACCATTGTTTTTAAGAAATGAACTTTCTTTTAATTAAGATTCAACGTTTATCGAAAGTTAATTGCAACTTGTTTAAAAGAAATTTTAAATGACTTTCACCACTATCATTCCACATTTAGAATGGGTTTATTCAAGTTGTAAAATGTTGGCTTGAACCACTCTCATTCTAACACGTCCAAATAAAGGAATTACGGCTTGATTCTTTTATACACTTTTAAACCTATTCAAGAAATAATGTGACCGAACAAATTTCAGAAGAGATTTCATGCCTATCATATAATACAAATGTTGCATTGAAGCATAAAGAATAACATCAATGACAACAACTTATTTATCTGTCTATTTGCAAGATTTGTGTTTCGAAAAAAACAAACTTTTGTCAAATCAGGATTCAACATTTATCGAAAATCACTTGTTACTTGTTTAAGAGAAACTTTTAATGACTTGCACCACTATCATTCTACATTTAAGATGGATTTACTCAAATTGTAAAATTTCGACTTGCGCCACACTTTTTCTAACTCGTCTCAATAAAGGAATTGTGGCTTGAATTTTTTTATGCGCTTTTAACCCCATTTATGAAATAATGCGACCAAATAAATTTCAGAAGAGATAACCTTTCTATTATATCACACAATTTATGCAACGGAGCGGAGAGAATACAACAATGACAACAACTTATTCATATCCCTATTTTTGCCGAAAATGTTCATTGCAAATGTGAAATATAAATCACAATGTACATTAAGGGAAATAGCAATATAAATTCGGCCTATCCCATGGAAATAAATATTCAACATTAACTCTTGCTGAAACCGCCTTTTATAACATTAAAAGTAAATAATGGACCATTACAATGTAGATGGAAATCTGTTTATCTTTTTCAAAGAACGTTCAGTTGGATTTGAAAACCTTAAGTCAGCGAATTTATCTTTCAAATAATCAATACATTCATTACTTTACATAGACGTTTAAGTTTGTCGCTAAGATACGTAAATCGCTATTTAAGGGGTCACAATACCTTTCAAATTTTTTTTTTTGAATTTAAGTAAATTTTATATTTCTTTGAAACCATAACATGCATACTTGTTTCATAATCAGTAATTTATTTTCAAAATTAAAAAGTATTGCCTACGTTTTTTAAAAATTCAAAAATTTGAGAAAAATTTCAGTTTTTTAAAAATTCCTAAGGTTTTTATATATTTGCACTAATTTAAAAAAAGTTTTTTGCTAAACGATCGCTATAATCATCTCTAGAAATCTGTGCATTCATTTGCTTATGAGTTTATTAGAAAGGTTTTCTGTGATTAATTATGTAAAAAATCAAAGTTAAAAAAAAAAAATTGGTTTTTAAAGGTTTAACATGCTCTAAACATTTGAGTAATTTATAAAATGCTTATCAAATGCACAGTTTGGTCAAATATGTTATCCCAATTGCAAAAAGTATTGCTTTAAAGCTGTATCTTTAATAAAAAAAAAATTCTTAGGCATTCTAATGACATGAAAACACAAAAAAAAATCATCATCGAGAAAAAGCAATTTAAAGTTTTTCTTTTGCATAAGAACACATAGCGAGCATGGCCTAAAATCACTCATAACTTTTTAAATATTTGAAATAAAGCAATGAAACTTTTCCTTTCTGTTCAGAATAGTTTTTAGTTTTGAAATAAGCAATAAATTTTTTTTTGATCGTTTCATCATTTTTCAGGTACTGTAACCGCTTAAAAATGCAATTTGTCATTTAGAGCCGCTTTTGTTCGAATAGGAGTTTATGACGACCTGTACGTATCTAACTTTACTTTGTTGTGTAATATAAATCATTTAACAAAAGATACGTTTTGAATAATATAGTAAAAAAAAAAGATGCCAAAATCAGTTTCTGCAGTAATTACTAGTAAACTTTGGTGTTTACTAAATTTAAGAAGAGGGGAAAGACACTTACATCATTCAAATTTTACTGTGCTATAGACGTGCATAAAAACAATTTTAAAAATCGATTTTCTTCTTTTCAAAAAATTACATTTTTCAGCACATTTTCATAGAAATTCCATATTTTGGGGATTAAAAGTTCCTTACCTCTTTGTATTTTTACATCAATCGGAAAAATTTTTTGAAATTACAATTAAAAAAACCTACAGTTTTGCATAAAGGAAAACCGAAAGTATGGCTTCAAAAAGAACGCTATAACTTTCTATTAAAACGCAAAAGGATAGGAGGAGTTGTGAAACACCATTGGTTAAATTTCGATCACAAACCATACTAATAATAATGAATTGACCACGCTTATTTGTAACTGTACACATGACTTTAATTAAATAAAATAATAGTTTAAAAAACTAAAAAAAACACGCTTTAGTAGCAAAATGAACTAAAAAGTTAAAAATAATCTTTGGATGACAAGTATATAAAGTCATTGACCAAACATTTAATTTTACTGCAATAAAAAAAAAAGCGTGGGAGGCTGCCTATTTACATTTTTGCATAAATAACAAGTGGAAGAAATTTAAGACAACTGATAAGAAGGCCCCCACGCTTTTTTTTATTACAGTAAAATGAAATGTTTGGTCAATTATTTTATATACTTGTCATCCAAAGATTATTTTTAGCTTTTTAGTTCATTTTGCTACTAAAGCGTTTTTTTTTTTAGTTTTTTAAACTATTATTTTTTCAAATATGATTTAGATACTAAATATTGCTAACACTTGTAACTCTTAAATGAAATCTTTGCACGTGTGTTCGATTTTTATAATGAAATGTATATTAGTATTCTATTGCATTATTTGCATCAGACATTTTGAATGCTTTCTGGTAAATTTATGTGCAAACATTGTTACACTCCGCAGCTCTGATTTGTACGTTGTAAGTAATTCTAATAAGCCACTGGCTATTTGTCCAAAAGAAAGTTGGACGCACAAACATACCCACAAACATACAAGTTAAGCTAATAAAAGCGTGTAAATTAGAATAAACTTATAACTTATCGTTAATAAATTAATTTGATTACAGAATATTGTATTGTCATCGGGTCTGAGGTTGCATTCCAAATTTTAAAAGAATCTTATCACAAAAAGAGGGCGAAAATTGAATTGCAAGATTATAAATTTAATTTCGGTGTGGACGGGATTAGAACGTACTCCCAATGATTCCCGGAGGTGGACGTCAGCGAAGACCCGCGTCGTAGACTGCTCGGCCACGACGCTCATAAAGTGGTGGAATGTACTAACAGTAATAAGCCACTAGCTCTTAGTCCAAAGGAGAGTTACTCACAAACATACAAGTGAAGTCAATAAAAGCGTGTTAAAATCAGCGATGAGGGATTGATTTTCATCTGAGGTAATAGGAGCTTCGCTTCAGTACTTCTTCAACTTCATTTTTATTTAGAGGCATTCAGACTGTTGACGTACGAAACAAAATGTAGGATATTCGCAATTCAGTGGCAAAAATTAAGTCCTGTGTATGATACTGTGTGTTCTGTTAATTTTTGTAGCTGATGATATTTAAATACTATATTTTAAAATGTTGGAATTTGAAAATTTTTTCTCTATTGAAAAAAATTCTTTCAATTTTGACTATACTAACCTAACAGCAACGGGAAGGCTAAGCAGATCTTAATCATATAATTTGTACGTTGCCAGGTTAGATGGTGAAACTATAGTATTAAATTTTTAATGTTTTTTGAGCAATCACGATTGCTAATTGTCTTCATTTGACTGTTGAATGATGTCCTTTGATTTTCCCCGCCTCCCTCTGCAGCACCATCGTCGACCGGCCCCTCCCAATGCTGCTCCTCTGGCGAGCACTGTCTCCAGGTTGCGTCATTACCCTTCACACACGCGTTTATACACACACACGCCTACATACACACGCTTACACACATAAACGCCTTCTCACGCGCGTACATACACACACGCCTACATACACACACGCTTACACACATGAACGCCTTCTCACGCGCGCGTACACAAACACATCACTGCATACACAACACGCACACACATGCAGACATACACACGCCTACATACACACACGAACGTCTACACACACACGTGCGTAGACACACACACGAACGCCTACACACACGCGCGGACGCACACACACGAACGCCTACACACACGCGCGCGTACACACACAACACTGCATATACAACACACACGAACACACATGCATACATACACATACACACAGACGCACACATACACATGCGCCTACACAAACACACGCGCATACATACACACACACGCTCGTAATTGCTAAAAACAATTTGAATTCAAAATGCCAGAAATTCAAATTAATATTTTTTTTTTCAGTAATGACATAAGAAGAGACGTTAAAAAGTTACTTTTTCTAATGCCCCAAAATATTTCATAACTTTTAGGAAAGATTTGCAGTTTTTCAAAACAAATAGATAACTTTTTTAACGAAAAGAAAACTGCGAAATTTTTTCTAAATATAATGCAAACATTCCACACCTACATAAGATATTTTTGGTCATAGGCATGTAGGGCAACAAATAAATAAAAAGCTGTAGTTCGGGGAGAACTCTGGGATACAGTGTATCACAAAATATTTCGTTTATAATTGTTACAATAACGCATAGTTAATGTTAATTAGTTTGAAACTACATTTTGAAGAAATTAATTGTATATTTTTGGAATTGAAGGTATTATAATTAATCTAAACTAGGCTTTTTTAGCTTGAAAAATACTCGTCAAGAGGACATAAAGGTGTTTCCCCCAAATATTTTTTTCCCCATTGCAGCATTGGAAATAGAAATTAACTTTCACATTTTAAAGGACTAGCTAATTTTTGTTTATGGAGGATAAGCATGTTGAACTGCACACCCCAAGCTACATATCGTCCCTTCAAAGCAGCAGTGGGATGTCTTATTGTTATTCCTGGGTTTAGATGTCTTACTGCTGCTCTGAGGCGACGATATGTTCAACTCAAAATTCTACCCAGTTAATTTGAAGCACTATGACTGACACCTCATGTAGTCCAGTGGTTCCCAACTGGTGGTCCGTGAGAGCCTCGGGGGTTATCCGCGGGAGAGTCCGAGATCTACCAATAAAAAAGTAATATTTCCCGTAAATTAAATCAAAATTGCAACTTTCGTTGAACAAGATTAAGTAAATACATTAGCTTGATGAACATCAGACACTTATTAAATTGCATGTAAAAATTATTAGAAGACACCATAACACAATCATAATATTATTTGTAATCATGTACAAAAACTTTCACCAGGCGAGCACTTCATGGCTAGGGCTGTGGTCGTCACACAGACAGCCTTCAGTCAGTGATCATGTGACTACATTGTTAATTAAAGATTCTTAATTAATAATAATAGTTTGTTTATAAAAAAAATGCTGATTTTTATTACCTTTGAAATTTGTTACCACTGATGCACGCAATAATGTTTTTGATGATCCGTGGTAATTCACTTTCAAGGCAGAGGGATTCGCAGCCATCAGTGGGTTTTAAATCATTGATCCCATTGATTAATTAATAGCACAGGTTTTAAATTTCAATAAACCATCCCCCAAAAATTCTACATTCTCTACATTATGTAATCGAAACCCAAAGGTCCGCATTGCATACCATACAGGTGGTTTACTGATAGAGAAAGGCCCTGAAGAATGCTTATTTTTCTTGATCCAGATCAGGAACTGGTTATTCCCTAGTTCAGCACCCTCAAAGTTACTGACTCGTAGTAAAAACTTTGTGAACTTTATCACACGACAAATTTAACATGCACCCGTCACCAGGGTCGGATACAGACCATCATTTTAGGGGGGAGGGTCATGCTGAAGAATGCCCTTCCCCCTTTTAAAAAAACCTACGGTTCTGGGGACGAAACACTTCTAAAATTTCTTGGGTGCCAATAAAAAGCACCAAATCGTCCAGGAATGAGGCACTTAATAGGGCATGAAAGTTAAAAATTAATTTTATAAGCAGTAAAAAAAGAAGTATTTTTTTATGGTTCCACTTATGTTTCCATCTTCGTCGCCACTGTTATGGTTCCTTTTATGGGACTTATGTTCGCTGGTCATGTAAATGGTAATTGATCATTCTGACATTATAATACTAGACTTCACTATTCTAATTACTGCAAGACTTTACTATTCTAATCACTACATTAACAATATACGAGACATTCTTCAAAAAGTGTAACTTTTCTGTCACACACCTTTTACAGAAAAAAAACTTTAAGGAACAATTTATTTAACAATGATTTTTAATTTTATCAAAAATAAATCTATTTAAACCTGCCAACATTTTTTTCATAATAATTTTTATTTTAGTATATTTTTGGTTCACAACATGTGAATTCTCACCACCATGGCATGTCACACACCTTGTGCGGCTGTTTATGTTGCTTTATAACTTATTTATTTAAACGTATATGTTTATTTATTTATTATTCCTTTCACAAGTGTCTCAAATACTAATTTTTTAAGTACATTTAATTTTTTAATATTGTGTTTTAGTTCGTTTTTAAGGATAAGTAGTCATGTCACACGAAAAACCCTCTCCTCCGTTACCTAAACCCAACATGCCATTCCTTATTAACACGTGGCAGTAATGACATCAAATTTTATTTTCCATGAAACAAGGGAGCCCCCTTGTTTATTTTCTGCCATAGTTAAAGTTGTGAGATTTTTGTCGAAAAACAAGAAGATAGATTTTGCTTTAAAAACTTAGTGTGTTTATTCCGATTTCTCACCTCCGTGAACTTGAATTTCAGAGATATAAATTAATGTAAAGAAAGAAGTGAACATGTTTTCCTATGCTTAAAATGTGCAGATTGTAGCAACGAAGAAAAAAAAAAAGTTTTCCATGAAAAATGTATCTATTAGGCCTATATTAAGGGAAAGATCCTCATCTCCATGAATCTCACCTCCGTGACAGGCCCCTTATCAATGTCATTATTTCTGAGGTGAAAATAACTGATGGAGGGGAAATACATCAATAATAGGCATTTTACCAAAATTATAAATCGCCAGTATATCCTCAAATTTACTAAATACTATTTTTTATCATACATTTGAAACTACTAATTAAGCCTTAATATTATATTCCCATTAATAATTAAAATAGCTGATTTATTGCACAATTAACAAAATTACTACTTTTAAATTAAATGGGCCTCGATTTTTAAACATTAAAAGTTTTTTTTTCTTCTTTTTTTTAATTTTCGTGAACAAGGCATTTTTTTTTTATTTATGAGTAAAATAATTGGAACTTAACTGGGCCATTGTTTATGGTTACTTCTAGTAGGTACCACGTTCATGTAAGAATGAAAAAAAAAAAAGAAAACAAAAGGTTCCGAAATAGTAAAATATTTGCGTTCAAAAGTTACGTTTTCTGGAGAATTAACCATACATAATATTATATACAAGACAGAATGTGTCGACAATGCGCACATCTCCGGAGTCCGTTTCAATTTGTTCTGTTCTGAGAGAATGTTTTCCCCCAGTGACGTCAGTGACTCTGACGGCACTACGATTACGATACTGGAGTTCGATACGTTCGATTTACCACATATTTCAAATATTTGCTCGTACTTGCAAAATTAGTTATTAAATTTAAAAAAGTCTACTGAAATCGTTTGCTTTTTATTCAGAAAGGGTTTGAACACAATATGGACAGATACTATGGTCGACTGTTTATGGGGGGGGGGGGAGATGTCATGATCCCCCTTGACCCTCCCCTGCCTGTCACCTTACCGAGTGCAGAGGATTTTTGAAAAGCCGATACTGAACCCGAGACTATTCGGTCGAAAGCCCAGCTCCAAATCAATAGGGTACCATCAACACTTGTATAATATACTAGTGGTACCCGCACGGCTTTGCCCGTAGTAGAAAATCAAAAGGTCTTTTGGTTTGCCTGCATATTTACAAACATGGTGAATTTCTCACCAATCGACTTGCCCATGTTACGGTTCCACGTTATTAATCGTCCATCTTACGATAATTTTGCTCGGGAAAATGTTCTGAAAACTGTAATCGAAAATGAACAAAATCGAATTTTCGAAAAATCGCTTCGAAGTGCCCACCCCCATGCTACAAAATAATTTTGTGCCAAATTTCATGAAAATGAGCCGAACGGTGTGACGCGCTATGCGCGTCACAGAAATGCAGACATCCTGACAGAGAGAGATCCAGACATCCAGACATTGAGTTTTCAGCTTTATTATTAGTAAAGATGAGCATCTCACGTTGCCAGTAGGAAAACTTTTGGACCAATCCAGCCAATTTCAGAGAATTGTGCAGAAATCAATCAGTTTCTAATACAAAGTTAAATACTTTATTGCTATTTATTACGGCTAAAAAAGCAATTGAGGCCCCTAGTTTCAAAACCGGATACTTGTAGAAAACCAAATTTTACAGGAGACGTAAAAGTCCGGTTTTGAAACTGAGGCAGACCTTCCCGCCCCATTTCAAGGGGGAAAGAAGCGGTTTTTGAACCTAATATTGAGCAGGCAAATAGGCCTTATGATTCTCTACAAGATTAACAAAAAAAAAAAAAAAAAGAAAATCGAATTTTTTGCAAGTATCCGGTTTTGAAACTAGGGGCCTCAATTGCAACACTACCCACTTTCTATCAATGAATGAGTATTCTCTTTATCTCTATTTTCAAATAAAATTAAATTTTGCCATTGAAATATTGAAAATAGTTCGTGAAATCATAATGTATTTTGTTCATTGCTGGCACCATACGCACACGTACATTAACCTTGTTACGGTGAAAAATTGCGAATACCTCTGCTTCAAATTGCATCATAATATTATCTAATACAATTTCTTTCATATCAAAAAAGAAGAATTACATAAGTATCAATGTAGAAAATAAAAAAAAATTTACAATATGAAAACTATATATTTCAGAGGGTAAAATGGGGTTGAAAGTCACGACTCAGTTAGATAACCGAAATTTCAAAAGTGTAAGAAAATGTAAGAAATACATCATAATACTTTATATTTAATTTATTATGAGGCAATTAGAAGTAACATTCATAATAATCGCATTAGGAGGGTCTTAGGGGACAGTAAGCGAGGGAAAATAGACAGGAGAAAAATTTGGTAGGTAATATAACGTAATCATCGTTACAAAAAACAGGTTTCGTCAACAGCTGCTTCGATATTTCCCTGAGAGGTAAGAAATTGTTCACCTCAATTTATTTTTGAAGCTCTTTATCCAATTTATACGACACTTGACAAGTCTGGGCTAGGAAATCGATAATGTTATTAATTACCTGATTTTTAGAAGAAGTTCGCATGGAAAGTGATTAATCAATGCTGTTTGAAGCGTTTAGTATTAAAAACAGTTTATTTCATTTGATTTTTTTTTTTTTGCAGATGAGATGAGCAGGACTTCCGATGGGAGATCACTGTGACCACCCAAAAATATCCTTATTCGACAATTTTTGTCGGTCGATTCGGAAAAATTTGAATTTCTATTCGGCAAAATCATACGTCTCAAATTAACTATGTCGTATCACAGCTTAAAATCAAGACTAACAAATAGATAAAATAATTTAAAAATAATAACAAACAATAAAACTAATAAATATGGATGAGTCAGATCGAAATAGAGCAATTGCGGTCCAAATAACCCTTAATGATTGAAATTTAAAGATGTACAAGTATTTTCTACTGCAAAGGTGCTCACCCTAGGGCCGTTGGACAAATGTGGCCCGCGAAGTTTATCCATGTGGCCCGTTTTTCTGTTCAATGGTACGAATTGAATATGTTCTGATAACATCCAAAACAACCAATAAATTTCATTCGGCATTAAGAATGATTGCCGCTAGTTTGGAGCCAAATGGTCAGAAATATGTTTCTAAGAGTTATATGGAAATATCATGCTGTTAAAGTTTGCATATAGTAATGAAAACTAAAATCCCTGGTTTGTAATTTTCCTCCCTTTACCGTGCTTTCAAATGTTATTTAGATTTTAAAAAAAATCAAATAAATTTAAGCTTTACATGCGCTCTGGTCCTCAAGACTCATACTTACTATGTGATGCAGCCCTTGGGTTATAAAAGGTTGGGCATACAAGGTGTAACAGAAATGGCACCATTTTTTGCATACCATTTTGGCTCTCTACAACCCCTCATGGCCACAAATGGCACCCTTATAGATGTGATGGTGCTACAAACGTTTCATCCCTGAAATGGGCCATATGCAACTCGCAGTTTTCACAGGTACTTGTCCACACGTAAGTGCTTACCCACAAATGATGTCACGTTTTGAAGAGAGGAGGGAGGTTCCTCAAATTGTCACAGTTTGTGTAAGGGGGGGGGGAGAACGGGTAACAAAAAGTGTGACAGTCCGCATTTTTTATAAGCATACATATTTATAAAAAGTGCACTGTTAAACGAGTCGCATATGGTATTTTTTAGAGACAGCTTAGGGACTGTCCATAAATTATGTTTTACTTTTTAAAACACTTTTGACTGCCTTCTCTCTCTCTCTTTCTGTTTCAAAGTATCACACTTCACCCCTCCCCGCGTCAAATATTACGCTACACTGTTGAAATGCGTACCTCATCGGATGAAACGTCATAGTACCAGCGGCAACCACTCAAGGCTGCCATTTAGCTCTCTATGGCACCATGGAATCCTTAAAGGTGCCATTCGTTTCCGTATGGCACTCTATTGCAACCACTGAGATATGGTGCTGAATGGCATCCTTAAGAAGGTGCCGCTGCTGTTACAATTTTTCATCAGATAAGGGGCAATATGCAACCCGCATTTCAACAGTGTAGCGTAATATTTGAGGAGGGGAGAAGGAGAAGTGTGATACTTTGAGACAGAGGGAGAGAAGGGCGTTAAAAATGTATGTTTTAAAAAATAAAACATCATTTATGGACAGTCCCTTACCGTAAATATCATTACGTTCAAGGGACTAAACATAATTCATGCAAGTCAACTACATTAAGCTAAGCAGTTGCTTCATATTAAGATGTTTTAATAAAATAAATTGTATTTATTATTAGCTTACTTAGATGGCTGCAAATAAATTTTCCCGTAAAGATAACAAATAATTTGCTTAAATCACTCTCTTAGGGCATACATCTTTTGTTAGATGACTTCTCTTAAATTGGAGCTCTCACTACTTGGGTGGCTTGCTGTAATGAAATATTAATTCAGAGCCATAAGAGTTCTGACCTGATAAGCTTTTTTAGATGTTCCAGGGATGAACGATAGCAAATGCGTGGGTGGGGCTAGGGTGTACTCAATGTGGCGTCACACCCTTTTCTTATCGTGGAGCTTCAAAAATAGGATGCTTCGATGCACTCAAAAGCAAGTTTTCAGACACCCGAAGAAAGATTTACTGCTGATTGGCATGGTAATTCATGTTTTATAAGTACCTATCTTGAAAAACATGCTTATTGAATTTTTCTGTGTTTTTTTGGATACAATGGATATATCAGTTTGCGGTGTTGTTTGGGAATGAAAAAAACGTGTTTGGATGCGTATCTGTATGCATCATCTATAAATTAGTTTTCGTTCACTTATTTATTTATTTATTTTATTTTTTTTTGGTAGACACACGTTACTCAAAGAGAAATAAAAAAATATATCATTAACATCGAAAAATGCTGAGGGTAATTAATCAATACTTTAAAGCAGATGATCTGGTGCTATTTATTTTTTCGTTGCTATCTTAAAGGGCTAGACATATTAAAATAGGAGTAGTGTAAGTTCGAAATAAAAATCAGGTGAATTTTGACGCCTAGTATTTTAATTATTTCGCAATCACAAATTTCGATAGGACCCTACTTGTTTGGTTTCTTGTTTCTACAAATGGAATGAAATGCAATGGCCAAGAAATTTGAATCCTTGACTGGTGATTTTCTAAAATAAGTAATACGAGGCACATCCATAAAAAAAAGAAGAAAGAAATGGTGATTAGGATGCGGAAATAAAGATTTTATGACCGATATCCATCAGTACTTTTATTATAAAGATTATTTACAGCGTATAACGTTTTGTATTTTAATTTCTAATCAATCTTAAATAATGGAATTAGTAATCGAGATATTTTGAAATCGGATGAAGTTTTGCTGTTAAAGTAGTTAAGGTGTTTGTTTGTTTTGTTTTTTTTTTAATACAAAAAACGTTATTTTTCACAAAACCCCCTTTTTTAATGTAAGTATGCTTGAGTTAAGCCCTGAAAAATATGAATAAAATCATACCGCACATGATTTGTAACAATATTGACGAAAATTTTACTCTCCGAATAGCTATCAAAAGTAACCGTTGTTATGGTGATCTGAAAAATCAGAGCAACATCAACTTTTGTCAAGTGACGTAATTAAGCAACTCTTGATGGCTCAAAAATTTATCAATTTGAGTTAAACATGGAAGAGGAACGATTTCAAAAACAAATGTTTCTTTTCGAGATGATTAACTTCTTTCATTAACTTTCAAACGGGATTTTTTCCAAGAAGTTTTGTTTAAAAACTGTCTGGAACATGTCCATGACTTGAAAGATGGTTTTGAAACTCAACACACACAAAAAAAAAAAAAAAAAAAAAGAAAAAGCAAAAGAAAAATCGCTGTTAAAAATTTCTTTTCAAGAGTCGAATTTTCAATGATTCTTTCCGCCAATATAATTCTCGATTGGAGCAATTTAGCAAACACAAATGAAATTCTTCAGAAAAAAAGTGATCAGCGCATGACAATAACAAAGAAAAGAACGAAATCTGAGCAAACACGATTAGGTGTCTTTTGTTATTAAATTCAAAGAGCTTCATAGAAAAACCTTTTTTATTTTTTTTTATGCAAACGAGGTAAGCTTATGAATGCAAGAACAGACAATAAAACCTTTTGTCGGATGTTTTTTTTCTCTTCAAAACGTTCTTTCATATTGTTTTTATCACTTAAACAAATAATTCAGTTCGGATTTCTAAAACTACAGCTTTACAGGATAACTTTCAGCAACAATCTTTATTTAATGCTTCTCCACTCGTATTTCAACAGGTATTTTTCGCCATAAAATGGTATAAAAGGCCCAATATGGTCAAAGCTTTGGATTAGAGATTCTGAATAGTACCTACTGGTCCCCAAAATTAAAAAAAATGGTAGCAGCTTCTGTCCTTTCAGTAGCCATTTTTTAAAAAACGTATGCAAACAGCGCAAAAAGTAACTAACCCATTCCTTATTGGAAATATTAGCAACAAATTAAAAAATTATGATACTTTACAAAAAGAACATACGAGATTTCACTGGATATTTTTTTAATCTAAAGATATAATAAGCATACAGCAAAAGGCAATTTTTCGAAAATAGTTACATGTAATACAAATGTAGGCAATTATAAATGAACTAGAAAATCTCCCGTCAAGATATGACAGGTGAAAATTGCTTATTCTACACATGAACGAAGCAATTGCCTGTTTGGTGATATTTTGACGGACGAAATTTTAACCCTAACACCGGTGGATTAACCCTGAATTCCAGTAGGTAGCGTGCATTTTTGACCACTTTTACGTTTCTTCATTCTCCTAAAATGACAGTCTTACCAGAAAAACAGTTAAGATACCGGATCCAGTTCAGCCTCGTCAAAATAAAGGATTTCCCTGCATGTCAAACATTACCAAAATATATAATCAAATTATCATGCCGTGGAGAGAGTTTTCATTGTTGATGGCATCAAGAGCGTTACTCAATTATTCGCTACTAGTGGTACCCGCACGGTTTTGCCCGTAGTAGAAAATTAAAAGGTCAGTTGGTTCGCCTGTATTTTTACAAATAAAGGATGATGAATTTCTCGCCTGGCTATGTTCATTCGCTCTCCCATTCCCGGTTATGATAATTTTGTAATTTACTCGTCCATCTTATGAGAATTTTGCTCCGGAAAATGTTCTTAAAATTGAAATAGAAAAAGAACAAAATCGAATTTTCGAAAAATCGCTTCGAGGTACACACCCCCATGCTACAAACTAACTTTGTGCCAAATTTCATGAAAATCGGCCGAACGGTCTAGGCGCTATGCGCGTCACAGAGATCCAGACATCCTGACAGAGAGAAATTGAGCTTTACTATTAGTAAAGATTATGTATATGAGGATGAACGGAAGTGTGAGAACTCATACGAGAGGTATGCAAAAAAAAAACCACTTAACAAAAAATTGCAATCATTAAAATAAATAAATAAATAAATAAAGTTCGAGTAAATTTAACGACGTCAGGAATCGTTGATTTTGTTACTTTGAGTGAAAATATTCGGACTGAAATGAAAAACAAAAAAAAAAAAAAATGTACAAATTCAAGATAACGTTTATCAGAGATTCAAGAAAATGCTTCAAATAAGAATGGAAGCACGTTGTCCTAGCACAATACAAAAAGGAAACACATGATCGCACCTTTTGGCGACTGGAACTTGATTTTTTATAGCAATTTTCAACGAAATAGTCACCCTTAGGCAACTGGCGATCGCGAATACAGAACTTTATGTATGGTTTCCCAAAATTAAGAAGCGAAAATTATCAAATCCCTTAAACATGAATTGTTAGCCTGGTATATAAAGCTATTTCATCACTAAGTAACTTTTTGGGATACGTCATTAATGGTGATGAAAAATAAATTACTATAATAAAAGTAGTGCAACTTGATTGCGACAAAATGAATTTTCTAAATGTTTAGAAACTCACCCTTTGTACCTCTCAACATCAGAAGATTTCTATCACCTGCAATATTGCATAAAATATTGCAATGTACTGTAGAATGAGCCCCTTTCATCAACTACAAAAATAACTTCCGCACAGTCACTTCAGATTGATTGTGTTCAAGTTCGTTAACAGTATAAAGACTTAGAGAATGCAGCACTGAGCCTGCTACAGTAAACTCCCGATTATTCGCGGGGTGGTCTTTCATAATTAAGGGGGAAAAAATACGACACTTAGTTGACCCTTTAGTTAAAAGCACCCATTTTAACTTAACAAGCGTAAAGTCTACTTTTAGACATTTCTATTTCTCTCTATTCCCTTTCAATGACATCAAACTTTCCAAGCTCACTGAAATCTAATTAGTTGAAACCATATTTTGAATAAAAACTACTCACTACTTTAATCTACACTACTTGCCGATTTTTAGGTCAACACTTCTAGTTGAAGTCTGTTTAGTGGATCAACACTACTAGTCAAAACGTGATTTTTAAATCTAAACTACTTACGTTCGTAAACGAGTCACCAGAACAGTTTTCTTTGAAACTATTCGAAGTAACCTAGCTTGACCTGGTTCAGTTAATCTGTTTATACCATTTGCTGGCTGATTTGTGTAATCCGTTTGCAATAGCGATCATTACTTTTTTTTTTTTGGCTTTTTACAAACATTTTTTACATACAATGTTATCGTTTTTAGCAGTAGTTAAACCTCATGGGAGTGTTATTAATTTTTTTAGAGCTATTGCATAGATTAGTATCTTTTTTTTACTTATTCTGCAGATTATCTGCGAAATTTGCTTATCCACGGATATCCTGCCACCCTATTCCGTGGATATCCGGAAGTTCACTCAACTTTTTTTACAGTCACATATATTAAAAAACTTGAAGTTGCACAAAGTTAACCGGCATGAGTAAAAGGCATCAGAAATAACTACACAAAAAAAAATAAATAAATAAAAGAACAAATAAATTAAATTTAAAAACTTAGTTAATAAGTAAATAAAAAGCATAAAAAGACACAAACCTACCAGCACATACATGTCTTCCGCGACTGGGCCTTTGACAAGCAAAACTTCGCTGGTGTTATCCAGTTTCTTGAATTCAACAGATGCTCCAGCAATTCTGTAATGACCCTCGTACTTAGTAGTAGGTAAATCTCGATTGAATATTATGCCATTATTTTTGTCCTGTAGTGCTGAAATAAAAGCAGATATGCTCTTATTAAAGACATAAAAGTACCTGTATTTTGAGTAAAGTTAAGTTTGACCAATGATGTTTTCAAAACCTGATGTTAAAAACTAAAATTACGAGCGAGCAAAAATAGATTTGGAGATTACTGCTGCCGTGGGCAGGTAAATGGCAGTATCTGCAAAAATGAGTTTTTGAGATATTTGAAGAAATGTGTGTTGGATTTAGTACTAACAATAGGGAAATGTTGGAATTAGACGCTTTTTTCACGTCTTTTTTCAACGGAAACTAAATTAGCAACTTTATACAATAAAGCTAACGTACAATAGATGACAAAATTGCAAAACAAAATGAAAAAAAGAAAAATTTGCAGTTACGGCCCTTTACTTCCCCACGGCAGAATGGTTTTGTTTTTATTAGGACGTCGGTGCACGCTAGTTAATAAATTGTACACAATCCTTTAATAGCAAAAACATCGCTGGAATAGATAGGATATATTAACTACTCTAGTTTGAATAAGATAATTATTTTCAGAAATTAAGCTTGGAACAAATATTTGACAGAAAACAAGTTTTAACAACAGTTATTACTTTTCACTAGCTGCATCACCCGGCTTCGCACGGTCTACCTCGAAAATAAAAGTTATGTCAAGTGACGCGTGTTCAACACTCAAGCTTGAACCAAAAAAAAAAAAAAAAAATCAGTGAAATTTTGCAGCAGATTGCGGAAAAATAACCCAAAAGTAAATATTTTAAATCCCCCAATTACAGGAAAAGCCTTTAAAACAAAATCAAGAATTTTACTTGTTCATATTTGAGAAATAAAAATGGCAACAGATCTTTCGCCTCAATGATTTTCTTTATGTTCTTAATTTTAATAAAAGTATTGTTGCGGAAAGCTGAGATGAAGCACTGAATAATAATTTGAATGGAGGAAAGTCTTCGAAAATTATGGATTTTGTCGAAATTTAAGTGTCATAATTAATAGTTTTTAATTGATATATCCACTAATTATTATCAGAGGATTAATAATCCAGCCAAACATAAAGACGGGAAGATTATGAATCCATCGATACCTGGTTCGATGGAAAGTTCACCGTTGTTCGGGAGAAGTAACTCGGACATAGATGACTACATAGATACATAGGTTCGTATGCTGAGTTTAATTATATAAGATTGATCATCATTCAAACAAAGCGTAATTTCAAGAGAAATCACGGTAAAAGGGAAAATAGTTTAAAGAGAAAAATCGTCATATAATGAGATACAGTCCCCTTACCTAAGAAATTCTTGCCCACGGTTTGTCTTACTATTATGTTTCGAGCTCCAACTGGAATCACAACGACTTCACTGTAAGCATTTCTTCTATCTGTAGAAAGTATATTACATATACACATTCATGTAAGTAGTACACAAAATAACAGAAAAAAGAGTTATATTAAGAGCAAAATAAAAGGATTTTCCCATCCAATATTGTGAAAATTAAAATTCTCCAGTTCTTAAAAATATGCAAAAAAAAAAAAAAAACAAAAACTTTGCATCTTCATAGTGCCACAAATTGTTGTAGCGACGTCAAAGTGAAGTTACTTGAAATGTGTCACAAATCTGTCGCATCGTGACTTATGTGAAGAGTTAAATTTTTTGACGCTTTACGGCTGTAAGCATTGTGGCTCGTAGGACGTTCGTATAACTTTGTCATGACACGTTGTGCTGTCAGGGGTATTCTCAGTGTTAGAGAATTAATACGTTGCAGTGACGTCTTCATAGTGACAAAAAGTGATGCGTCACCATTTCTTTCAGCGACATCGAAGTGAAGTTATTTGAAATGTGCAACAAATCTGTCACATCGTAACTTCTGTGATAAGTTACAATTCCGACGTTTTATGACTGTACGCATTGTAACTTTGTCATGACACGTTGTGCTGTCAGGGGTATTCTCAGTGTTAGAGACTGTTAATACCACAAATTGGTACAGCGTCGTTGAAGTAAAATCACTTGAAATGTGTCAAAAATGTGTCACACGTCACTCCTGTGAGTCATCACGACTCTATCACTTTGTGAATGTGACCATAACTACTCTCAGTGACTACCCTGCTGTTTTGCCATGATATCGCACCCCGGCAAGGAAAGCGACACATTTCAAAAAAGACAGCTTTGGAAAAAATCAAGGTTTTATGCAATAGTGATTTTAAGTGATTTAGTCTTAGAAAATGAGCAAGAAAATTATGATACGATGTTTACTGGTTAGTTTTTGTAGTCTAAATTAATATTGCATGATTAAAGTTCAAAATACTTTCTTCTGCATTATGAAATTTTCATGATTTGTTACAAATAGTTACATCGTTTTAACACTACCAAGCACCACTTTGCGTGAGTTTTAGGGCAAGAAAGTGCATTAAATTTAGATTATAAACCAATAGTTAGTACGTTATTGCAAAATTTTGAGTTAGGTTATTTATCTTGCAGGAATGCGATATGTTTCACTATTGAAGGCCCATTAGAAGTAAAATACTAATCCTTCGTGTATGTTAATGGTGGCTAGGCCACGTTAAATGTCATGGTCGGAAAGTCCTCAAAGTGAATCAATTCCTCTGGGGAGACTCTGAACCAGGGAATGCTCGGCTTCTGGTTTAGATTATATATATATATATATATATATATATATATATATATATATATATATATATATATATATATATATATATATATATATAAAGAATGATACGTCTTACGATAAAATACACCTAAAATTACGTGTGGGATCGCATCCAGCATAAATAGCCATGACTACCCATGCATCCTCCAGTACAGCCTTTGAGAATTATCATTGAATGATTATTCAATAATATTTCATGCTTGTCATGATGTTGCTCAATTAGGAAAACATTCTTTAAAACGTTTAAGGAATGAGGTACAGGAATGTATTAGCACACATAAAATTGTATTTTATTTACTGCCTATTGATTTATTTTTTAAGAAAAAGAAATGATTGAAGACTCGGCCTACCTTATGTAGGCGAATTCATTAAAACCGTTCCACTTACCTCCTTCATGCGAAGGTTGCTTCAGATAAAAGTCCTTATAATGAACACAGGTTGCATTACGGCCTCCGCAGACACCACACATGTCCAATTTCACATCTGACCCTAAGCGTTCGTCGCAGCCCACTTGCTGTAATTCATTAAAATAGAAAATTAAGGTACGCAGATAGTTCGACACAGGTGGGAAAAAAGACATTATTTCCGTGTTTTTTACACATATATTTCCTGTTGAATACCACAGCTAATTGTTGTGTCTGCGTTTTTAGGCGTAATTTAATCTTGAGCAAGAACACTAATTACTCTAGTTTCCCCATGCAGCATTTGGTCAGTTATGGATCTATAAGGAAATTTTAACCATATTTTTTAATGAAAGGAGCAGCAATTAAAAATTAGCAAGCAGGAAATAAATTCTCTTTAATACAATCGCTAAATCGAACCTCTTACAAAAATCGAGATAGAAAAAGCGGATCATTCCCTTATGAGGCATTAGCATCAAACCCGGCTCAAGACTAAAATGCGAGCATAATTTTAATTTAACTCAATATTCTTCACAACATCCTCCCTTCATAAAATACAGTGGGCAACCACATTAAAATTTTAAATCGAAGTTAATTCAAATCAGTCATTGCACAGAAAATTTTGAAATTATCCTTTGAAGTCTTGGGAAAAAAAATCCAAACCTATAACCAAAAAAGGGGGTGAGGGGGGGGAGGACTCAGAAAATTTGAAATTTATCGTAACCAGTTAATTGAATTCTAGATCTGCTTTACAAGTCATTTGGTAAAACGAGTATATGGAAGAAAAAAAAACTTTTAAAAAGCTTGTAAATGGATGACTCAAATTGAGAAAAACACAGAACCCCGGTTTATTCGTTTGAATTAAAGTTTATTAAAGGAAAAGTATTAAAGTTTGAAAAGTTTCGACAGTTAATAAAGAGTTTCATTATCCACAACTCTACCCATGTTTCAGTTGAACGTTACTAACTTTACAAACATTTGTTCTAGCAACGAGTAAAAAGTTTGTCCCACCCAACCAAACTGACACAAACCAAATGGAGAGAGAAATTATTATAAAAGCTTCTAAAGATAATTAAAAAGCTATGCCGATTTCTTGTTAATTTTACTTGATTCCTTACGATGATGCTCTCCTTCAGAAACTCTTGCAAGCAACCGTATTACTGCATTAAGAACCGTGTGAAATTTAGCACCCCGAAAGAAAGTGATAAAACTCAAGATTTGGGAAAAGCCTTATAGCTATTAATTTAAAATTTAATGCTTTTTCTTGAAAAAAAAAACCAGTGCAAAGTTACCTCACATAACTGGTGTGCATAGTATAATAAAATATAAAGTATCTGCGCACATAGCTCAAAACTATCTGCAGGAATTAAAATCAACATGCAGTCAGGGGGTAGGTAAAATTTTTAGTAAGAAAATGCCTTTCGCTTTCAAAGATATATTCATGAAAGCAATAATGAACATTTTCCATAATTTTATCTTTAAGATTTAAAGATAATCAGTGTTTAATATGGATATTATTATTCGGTCACTGCACATATCTACTGCAAATGTATCTGCACAGCATCAAATGTATCCGTGCACGCGTGCGTCTATATTATCAAGCTATGCTGGTGTGTGGTGGCTTAAAAACGATATGCTCAAAACTGACACATCATTGAAATTTTATTATCAAGAAGAAAATATTTAGAACTGAAAGAATGCATTATTAATTTAATCAGTAAAAACTAACCAGTTAATATCACAATACAAAATATTTTGTGCGCATTGTAATATTGAAGACGAAATCACTTAAAACTACTATTTCCCAAAACCTTGATTTTTTTCCAATGCTGTTTTTTGAATTGTGTCATACTCGATATCTGTCCCCTAAATTCAAAATCTATTTCATAAATTATCGAATACAAATACTTATAAATTACATTTGTTTCCTGTTACTAAAAAAAAGAATATTAATCTTAGCAAGAAATAAATATAGAATTTTTTTTTTTGAAAATGTACTGTAATATTTTTAAAACATCGCAAATAAAATATTTCTGGCTTCATACTGTCTACTTTTGAAGATTAAATGTAGTTAATGTTAATTAACTATCCAAAAATAATTAAGCTAAATAATGAAGTAATCAAATTTTGGAAAATAATGGCGGAATTACATCTTTTATGGACCATACAGACACATCTGTCCCACACTTACACAAAACTTCATGAACTAACTAAACACATTTTTTTGAAAACTTGACATATGTACGTTGATATTTAATACAGTGAAACGCCAGTTTAACGTTTCTCAAGGGACTGGGTTAAAAAAACGTAAGATGCGGAAAATAAAAAATAAAAAAAACTGAAGGTAGTCAAGATGACTCTTTCAAAAGGTATAATATCTCTATTTTACAAAATAAACATCATGATACAAACCATTTTAGATCATTTTTACACATTTATTAGCGAATCCGGATGTTTAGGTTGAAACAGTTTGTAACAGTAAATTGTTTTTTAGACATTGAGTTCAAACTAAATGCAGCCTCTTCCAGTATTGAAATACTTTGTACGTTTTTTTCCATGGTCTTTATGAGAAAGAAAAGTTTCTCACTATTTGTGAGCTCTTCAATGCAATATTGAAGAAAGAGACGGGCTGTGGCAACGTGGATTATCTTAAAAAAAGCACAAATGTTTGTTTTAGAACGTTTTTTTTTCCTTTCTTTTACTTCCCTGGGAAAACGTTAAATTCGAGAAGTTCATAAATAACAAACTTACAATTCGGGTCAATTTAACATTTTAGCATACGGAAAAACTGGTACCTGATGCAAAAAACGTTAAATGCGGGAAAAATGTAGATTCGGGGGATGTAAAATTGGGTTTCACTGTAGTTAATAATATATATAAATTATAAATATTATTTATATAAACATGTGTAATATATATATATATATATATATATTATATATATATATATATATATATATATATATATATATATATATATATATATATATATATATATATATATATATATATATAATGTATATTAAAAAAATCCTGACTCAATGTTAAGTTAATAGTCCTCCAAGGGTTGAAGTCATCAAACCTAAGTAAGCCATCGCCACGAAAATTAGGAAATATTGAAAACAGTTTCCAGCCTCATCAACCGAGAGATCCTGAACTTTCGAACTCGGCTCTGGCAAAACACACGTCTGAAATTTTATTTTAATCAATAATGGCGGCGTACCTACCAAACACCTGCCGTCCAGACATACCCCCAGAGGGCAAGGGGTGCCACTGGACACCTTTCCGAAGCCGTAGACCAGCTTCTCGGACTTGGCCTCGCACCGGAGTTCGCACGGGTTAGGACCTGCTGCGGAGAGAGATACGATCAAGGAACAGATTGATTCATTTACACATAGAACTTGCATAATAATCAATTAGCTGATGGGTTGCTCACGGATGACATCAATGAGCTATTAACATTCTTGAATGAGAGTTTAAGAAACGTAAGAAAAGTTGTCTTATTAAATGGAAAAATGTGTTGTATATGAATTTAAGGACTTTAATACGGAATAGGCCATAGGCACAGGAATAATAATAGGAAATAAAATAACAATAGAAAACGAAAAGCAATTAAAATATGTAAATAATTGTATGGTTAAGAAATAAGTCTATTAGATAATTCATTTACGCATAGAACTTGTATAAATTCACTTAGTTGATGGGTTGCTCACGGATGACATCAATGATCCATTAACATTCTTAAATGGGAGTTTAAGAAATGTAAGAAAAGTTGTCTTATTAAATGGAAAAAGTGTTGCTCATGAATTTAAGGACTTCAATGCGGAATAGGCCATAGGCACACAAAGAAATATAAGTAATAAAATGACAACATAAAACTAAAAAAAGTTAAAAATGTAAATAATGTACGGTTAAAAATAAGTCCATCAGATTGATTCATTTACACGTAGAAGTTGCATAATAATCAAATAGTTGATGGGTTGTTCACGGATGACATCAATGAGCCATTAACATTCTTGAATGGGAGTTTGTTTTACGAAATGTAAGAAAAGTTGTCTTATTAAATGGTAAAACTGTTGTATACAGATTTATGAAATTCAACTCTGTATAAGCACAGAGATAATAAGATTTTTTTAAACATGAAATTAAAAAAGAGATAATATATGTAAATAATGTGGTTCAGAGAATAAGTTCATTAGATGGATTCATTTACTCGTAGAACTTGTATAATAATCAATTAGTTGATGAGTTTCTCAAGAATGACATAAATGAGCCATTAACATAAGAAATGTCAGAACATTAGCCTTACATGCAAAAATTTAAAAATTTTAGAATTTCAGCGCTACATGAGAAGAAAAAAGCAATAGATGGATGGATTGAAAAAAAGCAAAGCATGGATTGAAAAATTTATAAAATACAATTTAAAAACGAAATAGAGACTTAATAAAGCATTTTTTTGGAGAATTTTGTTAAAAGTATGTTACTTAATATCAACTTGTATTGATTGAAGACGAAAGAAGTTGCAATAAAATGTACAGATATCTTGGAGTTCGAGCGGGTAAGGTTTAGTACCTGCTTGTGAGAGAGATACGATCAAGGAACAGATTGATTCATTTACACATAGAACTTGCATAATAATCAATTAGTTGATGGGTTGCTCACGGATGATATCAATGAGAAAATTAACATTCTTGAATGGGAGTTTGTTTTATGAAATGTAAAAAAACTTTTCTTAGTAGCTGGAAAAACTGTTGTATACAAATTTAAGAACCTCAATGCGGTACAGGAACAGAAATAATAATACGAAATAATGTAAAATAACACCATGAAACTAAAAATAAAATATGTAAAAAATGTACCGTTAAAAATTAGTCTCTATTAGATAATTCCTTTACGCGTATAACTTGCATAACAATCAATTAGTTGATGGGTTGCTCACGGATGACATCAATGAGCCATTAACATTCTTGAATGAGAGTTTGTCATAAGAAATGTAAGAAAAGTTGTCTTACTAGCTGGTAAAATCGTTGCTTACAAATTTAAGAACTTCAATGCTGCATAAGCGCAGAAATAGTATTTAGATGAAATAATATGAAAAAAACTAAAAATTAACAAAATATGTAAATAATGTATGGATAAAAAATAAGTCTATTTTCAGTTGTACATAGAACTTGCACAATAGTAAATTAGTTGATGAGTTGATCACGGATGACATGAATGAGCTATTAACGTTCTTGAATGGGAGTTTATTTTATGAAATGTAAGAAAAGTTGTCTTATGAGCTGGTAAAATTGCTGTTTACACATTTAAGAACTTCAATGCTGCATAGGCACAGAAATAATAATACGAAATAATGTAAAATAACACCATGAAACTAAAAATAAATAAAATATGTAAAAATGTACCGTTAAAAAGTTAGTCTATTAAATAATTTCTTTACGCGTAGAACTTGCATAACAATCAATTAGTTGATTGGTTGATCACGGATGACATCAATGAGCCATTAACATTCTTGAATGGGAGTTTGTTTTAAGAAATGTAAGAAAAGTTGTCTTGGTAAAGTTTTTGTTTACAAATTTAGGATCTTTAATGCTGCATAGGCATAGAAATAATAATACGAAATAAGGTAAAAGAACATAAAACTAAAAATAAATAAAATATGTAAATAATGTACGGTTGAAAAATAAGTTCATTAGATAAATTCATTTACATATAAAACTTGCATAACAATCAATTAGTTGATGGGACTCATGGATGACATCAATGAGTCATTAACATTCTTGAATGGGAGTTTGTTTTATGAAATGTAAGAAAAGTTGTCTTAGATGGTAAAATTGTTGCTCACAAATTTAGGATCTTCAATGCTGCATAAGCACTGAAACAGTATTTAGATGAAATAATGTGAAATAATAACATAAAACTAAAAATTAATAAAATATGTAAATAATGTATGGATAAAACTAAGTCCATTTTCAGTTGTACATAGAACTTGAACAATAGTCAATTACTTGATGAGTTGCTCACGGATGACATGAATGAGCTATCAACATTCTTGAATGGGAGTCTATTTAATGAAATGTAAGAAAAGTTGTCTCAGTAGCTGGTAAAATTGCTTTTTTACAAGTTTAAGAACTTTAATGCTGCATAGGCACAGAAATATTACTCTTAGATGAAATAATATAAAGTAGTAGCATAAAACTAAAAAGTAATAAAATATGTAAACAATGTTCGATTAAAAAATAAGTCTATTAGATTTACGCATGGAACTTGTATAAATTCACTAAGTTGATGGGTTGCTCACGGATGACATCAACGAGCCAATAACATTGCTCAATAAGAGTTAGTTTTGAGAAACGTCAGAAAAGTATCGTCACAGGAAATGAAGTTTTGAGAAAGCCTTAACAGCTAGTAATTCAGAGTGGTTTTGAGCCACATTTTCTTAATTTTTAACGACTCCGCTACTTTTAAAATAGTTTTGTTATATTCGACAATGAAAAACTCCTAAACTACTGTATAGTTATCTAAAACTAAGAAATAATATTGTTAAATCCATTTAAAATGAATTCTTAGAATGATTCAGAGTCTCCTGCTAGGTGTTGAGCCCCGCCAGAAGCAAAATGCGAAGTATTTTTTTTGTGAAAATAAATATTTATTTGGCTCAGTCGTTGACGTATCTCTTGTAATATACCCGTAACTGAACCAAAAATGTTATTTAAATATTGTTTCGGGAAGTCTTCTAAAACTAATTGCATGTTATAGAAATAGAGTCCGTGTTTTTCTTGTAATGAAACTAATTTGGGATAATCTAGCATCTCTGTATGGTGTTCTGTGAAACAATATGTTTGTTGCAGTAGAATTTTCCATTAACTAACTTGAAAATACGCTGTATCACACAGTGTGGCGACTTAAAAATAAATCTTTCGAAAAACTAGGTCTTTTTCTAATTAGATTGTTCACCAAAAGTCATTAGGGACGTGGGAGAGAGCAAACAAACAAACATGTCCCCTATCGCACACACCTATTTTCATTTTCTTTTTAATTTTAAAATTTTCGTTGAATTAACTTACCTTATATGTTTACTCGGCAGTAAGCGTGTTTTAATGCTTCTTAAAATCCCTTATTATTAAATATTGTTTTGTGCTTATTAAATTAATTTATTTTATTTATTTACTTTATCAATGCCGAATTATTTTAACCTATCGGAAAGTAAATTAAAAGCAATTTCACTTGAACAAAAACTTGAAATGTTTTATAAACTTCGGTTAAAAAGCAGAATAGCTATCTGGGTGGCAGTTATCCACAATTTTATGGAGAAAATTATTAGCTGCACGTTATTTGTAATCCATTTGCAAGACTTTACTTATTAGATACCAATAAATGTAATTACACTTTCAAAAAAAAAAAAAAAAAGTGGAAAAACCTTTTGGGAAAGATAAACACAAAATTCAAAAACAACTTCGAGTAGCTGTTCTGTCTTCACGCAATCTCGTTAAATAAGCCGTGAGTTTGATGATGGATTTTCTAAATGGGTATATTTAGGAAAAAATTCATATTGCAATCAAGATAATTGTTTTGTCAAACGTTCAAAGGAATTGGATAAGAAGCACGAAACAGCAGAAAAATAAGATTCTTAGCCATCTTCAGCAAACAATGGTAATAAGAACATTGGTGTTTTCCGAGCAGAAAGCTGTCATTATCCCAAGTTGTTGAAACCTTATCTTCAAGAAACTTTTTTTCACCCCACCAAGAACGAAATCCATGATAAAATGCCCGTCATTGGACTTTTTTTCAATTAACTAAACAATTCCCTTTTTTTACTTTTTTATAAAGGAAAGTTATGGTATTACCAAAAGATTCCATTCCACGAAAAAGGAGCCATTCGGGTGGTTCAAAAATACATGTAAAAAAAGGTTCTCCTAGATACCAGGACACCCCTCAATATTTTTAGACTTGTGGATAGCAATATACTGGAAGAATTTTAGCTTCCTATTTCAACTGAAAGAGGGTGCTCAACCCCCTCCTCCAAACTTCATCAGTATGGGGAGGGGGGTAAAAAAATACATTGAAATGAAAAAACAACGCTATATACTATAATATACACGAGTATTATGCATATACATTGCAATAAAATAATTATTTACAAAAAAAAACAGCTGGGGAAATTAAATGTTTCTAAATTTGTGACATTTTCTATGCTATGGCTAATGTTAAATTGAGGGGTCATTGAGCACCGTCTTAAAATTTGAGTAAGAAGCTAAAACTTTTACAGCATAATACTATTAGTAAGTCTAAAAAGAATAGAGGGTGTCCTGGACTCTATCTGAAAAAAAGTTTTTTTGAGCCACCCTAGGCGCCATGTTGTCATGTGACAGCTCATACGTTTGATTCAAAAGTAATCATTTCAAAAGATTATGGCCCCTTTTTTTTTTTTGCTTAAAAAATACGAAACGTGCGAAAAATTCCCAAAGAATTGTTTGCTTCATTATTTATTTAGTTTATTTTTTTGTTCAAATACAGGGTGTTTGAAAAATTACGACCCACTTCCATGAAAGTACTTAGGTATTGATTTCTTTCAAAATTGTTTGAAGAAATGCTCTCCTTAGAAGAAAGAATAGCCTGAAAAGGGGGGGGGTAAAACATTGAAGAAGCTTGTGAGCTGTACCAGCGATAATGTAGAGAAAAATCCACCAATCCAATGAATCCACCAGATCTAACGCCCCTTGACTTCTTCACTTGGGATTACATAAAATTTATGCAGAGTTTTAGCCACAAGTCTGATTCATCTGTGCTCAAGAATTGTGGAAGCAGTCAGCAGCACCACAACTGGTGATCTAATTGATGCATTCCGTTCCATGGCAGAACATGGGTCTTTGTTGACCATTAGCATACAGGGTTAACATGTTGAACTTAATGAAATTCCAATGTATATATGTTTCTTACTCTGCGAATGCATTCTTTTCCTACCTTAAACATGCAAATCATTTAAATTAATCGTTATTTTTTTATTACCCCGTACTCTTCAATTTCGTATGTATGTTTCTTACTTTTATACGCATTTTCATTGATGAAAAAGTAATTGGGATTAAAACTTTCTCACTAAAAAACCATTAATAGCTTGAGTTTATGGAAATATAACTCCTACAGTTTCAGGAAACATATGATATCGTTTTATATTAATAGTTGTATTTTTATGTTAAAAATATTTCAAAACTTTTGATGGCTTCGTTTTCAAGCGATTTCGATAAAAAGCAGTTGCGAAAGAGAATTAGCCAGTGTTAAAAATGCTATTAATATTTCGAAAAACAAGCTCGTTTAATTTTAAACGATATATTCCTCTTACTTTCCTTGTGAAGAGAAGTTTTGCAGTCGGTTTAAAATTTTTTACAGGGATCTATTTTTTATGCATCAAAAAATATGAAAATTTATACAGAAATTCGCTACTTGGGCAAATTCAATCTCAGTAAAAATAGTATCATACATCCAAGCTCAGAAATAAAATCAATCATTAATCAAACTTCTCTGACTTGTCCAGCACTATCTGCTAGAACTTGCATTATTTGAGATGTTTAAAATGCGTATCCGCACATACATACTTGCTTAAGTTCATCCTTAAAATTAGTTTGTTAAAATTATTAACACAATGGGGTCGTTTCCAAAATTTTAAAAGTATTTTTTTCTGAAAGAGCATGCTTAAAAACATTTCTGATCTGAACATTTTTAAAATAATTTGTTTAAATTTAATATTTTTAAAAACTTACTTAATTTGTGCGCTTTCACTGTTTACGCTTCTGCCGATGACATCGTAAATGATGAAATGCCATTCAGTGTTGCCATTCACAGTGCAAAATATGTAATTCGCATCCTTACTCACGTGTATTGGCAACGATAGGGTTGATAGCAAGCGTAGAGCGCAATATTTAATTTGCTTCTTGATTATCATAACGTGGAAACACGGTAGAAAGATGCGCCAAAGCGCATCATTTGTGACGTCATCAAGACCACGCCTTGTTTGAAAAATCGGAAATTTAAAAAAATTAATTAAAAAATAACTGTTGGGAAAATTAACGTATTTTCTGAATCCATGATTTTTTTTTTTTTACTTATTCTATCAATTTCAGTGACTGAAAATAGTACTTTTGACTGAAGGAAATAACCCAATTAACTTTATAATTATTATTGCTTTTCATTGTTTTTGGAAAGAATTAAAAAGCGGAAGTAATTGGCTGGCATATAATTATTTTTCATTGTTTTAGCATCAGTTCAATAGCGGAAATAATTAGGAGGCATTACGACAGAGAAAGTAACTTAAGAAAATCTTTTGAAAGGAGTTCAGCAGTAGGTCCATACCTTCCCTGGATGGGATCCATTCTTTTACCAGTTTTCCAGCTATAATGCGATCATTATATTGAGAGCACTGCTTTTCAAAACCAGACTGAGAATTCGGTGGACATGCCTGTAAAAAAAATATTCGTAAATATTATTAAAAAAAAAAAAACATGTTTGAGTTTATAGCTGATTTGTGTAAGTTTTGGCAAGTTCGGAATTAACTCTGAGAAAATTAAGGAAGTTTTATGTTTACTGCAGTCAAGGGCGGATCCAGGAAATGTTCAAAGAAGGGGCGATTTTTTACTGTTTACTCTTTGAAACTTTAATGTCTAAAAACTTTCGAAGGAGTGTACGGAACGCCTTCGCTTATCTTTGCGTAATCAAAGGTGTCCTACAGTTGTGTTTCGTTAGAAAAATATTCTCGGGGAAGCATTTAAATCTATCTCTAATAGTATCGGAGATCGTCTAAAATTGAGGTTTTGGAACTTCAATTTCGAAAAAAATTGAATGGAAAGTTCTGGTCCCTTCCTCCAGAGCAATGAGAGATGGGCTACAATTGCATTTTCAAGACTTCACTTCCATAAAAATTCCGTGAGAATCCTTTCTCCTAACACCAACGAAGATTATGTAAAATTGTCGTTTTTGGAAATTAAATATCGAAATACCTGAAGAAGGTTCCTGTATCTCGCTTAAGGAGGGAGCGATCGCCCCCATTGCCCCTCCCTTGTATCCATCCTTGGGTGCAGTTAGACTTTGAATATGAGAAGCGGAAAGAGTTCCGTTTTCACTACGTGTTTTATTTCAATTTGTGTATTCTATAACTGCACAAAGTAGTATAGATTATTCTAATGATATGTAAAATTTAGTTCAGGTAAATTTCTTAAATAGGGATTGACTATCCACTTTTAATAGTGAACATTTTTAATACGTTGCCGCAGGAGTTGACTTATCTATTACTTTCAAGTTCTACAAGAGATTTATTGCAAGTGCTTTTAATTCAAAATGGAGTAAGGAATATTTCTTTCGTTTTCGTATGTACGTTTTGAGCTAATTCATGTAAAATTTAGCAGTCAAATCACTCAAAAAATTATATATTCCTGAAGTCATGTTTAAGGGTAAATTGTACCTTTGTTCTTTGCGGGTTGGCGAGAAAAGCAAGCAAGGAGCGAAGGGGTCTAGTTTTAAAAAACAAAAAAATATTTTAAAAGGTGGAGGAAAGGATCAACTAAATTTTTGCAGATTACAAATGCGTATTCTGCAAAAAATTCAGCATCCTTATTTTGAAAAAAAAAAGGGGGTTACTCAACCCGAGTTGTCTCACCCAGAGTTTTTAGTCACAACATTTCCGTAGCTCAATCAAACACCTTCGTCTCACCCCGTTAATCATAAATAACGTTCATACATTTTCTTTTCATGAAAGATTTTACGCATTGGACAACATTAAAGTTTTGATTAAGTATCTGTCTCCTAATGAGATTTAGATTAAGGTAAACGATAGTGGGACTGCAATCTTTACTTCAATTTAAAGAGAATTTTTAATTACGAAACGTAATGGGTTGCGCTCACAAGAATCGCTGTATACGCTTGACCTATTTCCATGTAGAGATCAAGCTTACTAATTGTACGATTCATACAATGCCTTTCCGGTTGTCAGGCCCAATGGCAGGCCACGGGAAGTCACCGTGACCTCCCAAAAATTTTGTCTGACGATTCGGCAAAATTATCATTTTTCGGCGAAATTTGGAGTTCATACGGCCAAATTTGGAGCTCGTTCGGCGAAATTTGGAGTTCTATTCGGTAAAATTATTATCATTCGGAGAAATTTGGAGTTCCATTCGGCAAATTGAAAATTTCCGCCCTCACAAATATTTGAGTTCAGGGCACCCCTGCCTGTTATTTTTATATCAAGACTACATGCAGACAGAACTAAGGACACAAGGGTCCGGTGTCCAAATCGCAATACCTTAGTAATTAGTTCTTACAAAACAAGAACTTATCAAAAGTCATATTACAATGCATTTTCCTACAAACTCTGAGAAGAGATATTCTGACACCTAAAATTTCTCAATGCTCCTCAGATTTTAAACTTTCTCGTTCCCTGGACATACAGTAAAACCTGTTAAGTTGACCACCTTTGTAAGTTGACCACCTGCCTAAGTTGACAGATATTTTCAGGCACAGAATTAAATCTTATCATATAATTCAACCTCTATAAGTTGACCACCTGTTTAAGTTGACCGCTAAAGCAGTGCACCGCTAGTAGTCAACTTACACAGATTTCACTGTAACTACAAAATGTATGTTCTAGATTTTTTTTTAAACCAGTGTAATCTGTAAAAGTCCAACCATCATCAACAAGCATAGCAGTGTACAACGAACTACGAATTGCTATATATTGAAACTTTTCCAATCCACACGTTTCTTACAAAGTATCATTATACGTTTGGTGTACAATTGATAAAGGCTAATTTTATTATTTCGCATTTTTGCGTCAGCTTCGTAAGTATGGAACTGAGAATTAAAAATTGCAGTACGATTGAAATATGGAAACACAACTTCAATGTTTTCACAAAATTTGATACGCTAAACAGATATCTAAAAATAAAGTTTCTTTTCCTTTTTTTGCTTTATCTTTTTTAAACAGATTTTGAATATAAATTCGCTAATATAATTAAAGCATTCATATCATCTATTACATTTTTGCATTACTTCTAAATTAAAAAAAACCACACAAGGCGAAATTTTCAAAATTTCTAAAGATTCATTGCGTTTTGCCTACTTTAATCTAAAAATAATACCAAAAGTGGGCAAAAATGGAATTATCTCTGAGACTTTTCAATGAAATTTTACATGTAAACCGCTACTTTCCTCTGTTAAAAAACAAAGTTTAGAAACTCTTACTACTTCGTGATCTTTTCTTTCCAAAAAGTAGTTTCAGGATCCAAACAATCTCTAAAGTTAAAAATAGTTTCATCATTAGAACTTCAAAGAGCAGACCCAAATTTTGAGAAACGCTGCTTTATGGAGACATTTTTAAAACACTAACACGGCAACTTACATCCTAAAATATTTTCAACTTCAGCACATTTAACTTCACGTTAACGAGTAGATGACATACCATCACAAGCATGGGTACTAAAAATAATTTCTTCTGCACTAGACTTTGAAATGTTCCATAATGCATCTTTACCGAAAAATCCAATAGAGGACACAAAAAAACCTCACTCTCAGCTTTAAATTGAATGATTGATAGCATTGTTAGCAATGCCGGAAATTTTACAATCATTAATCTTTCTTACCATGCAGAGGACCAAGTCAAGTGGCTCAAATTCTCTCCTCCACTAACAAAGAAGTCAGCCATGAACTCGGCAAGCTGCATCTTTTTTTTTTTTCAAACTAAATGTATTATGTAGACATCCACCATCCACTACTGCGTTATGTTTTGACTTCAGTCAGTGCTCAGATTTACGTATAGATTGGGCGGGCACTATATCTTTTATCACACCTGCTATTATGTGCTAAAGTAACAGTTAATTTAGTGTACTTGTAGTACTATAATAGATCGTCGGTTCAGCGAATGATTTATTGCAAAGTTGTAGCTGGAAAATGTATTGTGTTTCCTATTCGGACAAGATCTTAATCTTGACCGAAAAAGAAAAAAAAAAGCTGCACTTGTTATCAAAGCTGCAAGGAAAAATAGTTTCTGTATTAGTACGGTTTATTTATTTTAGGTATTTGAATGTGTTTCAAAGTTTCTCGGAGTTAATTTTAAATGATATAATGTTGCGTTGGATTGTAAAAAGACGAATAACGGATTATAGTTTCTTCTTTAAAAACTTTTAATTTTTTTTTTTTTTTTTTTTGCACAAAATTTTACGAAACAAAAAATTGCTTTAAGTAATGTCGTTGGAATTTAATCTACGCAAGTGCACTGTAAATGTCGTACATCATATACAATTTTCAGTACACACAAACTGACATCGAAAATATTTGTAACCAAATTCAGTTTAGAAACCTTAATTAAACAGAAAAAAAAACTACATAGACAGTTGTAGAACAGTCATCATTAATAATTTAAAATCACGAGGCAAACTAATAAATTTTGTTCGTTACCAGTCTATAAGGTGAAATCTATTTCCATGATTTCAAAATATAAAACATCGCAAAAAACATAATGAATGAGAGCAACTACAGTAACTAAGATAAATAAATTCTTTTGTGATGAACAATAGAGTAAGAAATAAACGACGTCAGAAAAGCACGAATTCGCAGATTACTGCAGACACGTGTTTCGGCGTTACAGGGAACGCCTTTTTCAATGCAAAAAGTAATGAGCTTATGGATGAAAAGACATCCGACAAAAGCCAAGAGCAGATAAGCATACAGCTTAAAAGATAAAAATAGCGGATTAGCCAAACACCAATGAGAAAATTATAAACAAGTAAGGAACCAATAGGAATGCAAACAGAGGCTAGGAGCGCTCTCTGAGGTACAGTAACGCCGAAAGAAAGGATTCTATTGGTTCCTTACTTGTTTATAATTTTCTCATTGGTGTTCGGATAATCCGCTATTTTTATCTTTTAAGCTGTATGCTTATCTGCTCTTGGCTTTTGTCGGATGTCTTTTCATCCATAAGCTCATTACTTTTTGCATTGAAAAAGACGTTCACTGTAATGCCGAAACACGTGTCAGCAGTAATCTGCGAATTCGTGCTTTTCTGACCTTGTTTATTTCTTACTCAACTACAGTAACTGTTCAGACTAGTAGTGGATACTAAACTGTTTTATGTGCAAAAAATATTTAAAACTTTTTTTTCGGTAATATTGTCTCATAAAAACTGCTTTCTTTATGTTGCTTTGATTTCTCTTTAGTTCGAGAAAACTTCACCTAGCAGTGTTGTAATGACATGATTAGCATCTGCGTAGCCTTCAAAATGCGGCCATGTTAGGTTTGCTCCATCTAAAGGTACTGCACACCAAAAGCCATGATCATATTAATCTGTATATTAACAGCTAATCGTGATGGGGGTAAATAACTTACTTGTAGTTTGCAAATTTTATGTTCCGCTAACTCCCCGTGGCAGATCGGGACAGATACGCCTTTGGCATTATATACACTGAAAATAAACGTAAAATTTTATTATTTTACACTCCACTGTTTAAGATAGCACAAGAAAATGTATCACACACAATACAGGCAGTTCGGCGGAATACTTAAAATATATCAAACATATTTTAAAGATCGTTATAATGGACTAAGTAATTTGATTAAAAACAATTCAATGATGTGTAATTTTTTTTAAGCAGGCATTCCTTTATCAAATTAATTGAACCATTTCGTTGATCATGAATTATAGTTTCAGGGGAAGTCAAGATACAACGAACCACATTTGCAAATATTGAGTATTTGCACGGAAAGTACTGATTTTTTTTTAGTTTAACGTGTATACGACTTACGTATTACTTAAATTATAGTTAGGGATACTTTCTGCTACATATGTACTTAAAAATAGTAAGTGACCAAGTTTGCATAGTACAGTAAAACCTGTGAAGTTGACACCCTTGTAAGTTGACCACCTGTCTAAGTTGACCTCTTTTTTTCAGGCACGGAGTTTGCCCTTTAGCATATAAACCAACCTCTGTAAGTTGACCACCTGTTTAAGTTGACCGCTAAAGTAGTGCACCGCAAGTGGTCAACTTACACAGGTTTCACTGCACCTGTCTTGCATATCTATTATTTATACTGCACATAAATCTCAATTATTAGAAGTATGTTTAGTTGTTACATAGTAATTATGGTATATTAAGTTAGTTATTACATTTTTATGATATAAGCTAACATTTGCAGTTAGATTTTTAGCATGTAGATTTAAAAAGTTGTTAGGCGTTTCTATTCAAAAAATTTCCCACCCTTGTTATACACTGCATCCATTATTTGAATCAACACGCAAGAATAGAATTGGAGTTTTGTATGATCGTAATAAACTTGCCACAATCCACCATGTATCAAACCACTAAGTCTTTAGAACAGTGTTTCCCAACCTGTTGGGAACCTGTTGCGGACCATTAGTGGTCCACAAGCAATTTTCGTCTGGTCCGCGATTAGCTAAGGAAAATTGATCTATTTCATTTTTATAGTTGCATATAAATTTATTTAAAAAAAACTTTTAGATTCTTCTCACTTCACTTAATATATATGTTGTGAAAATTTCTATTGTATGTGGTCCGCTTAAGCCTCGGTAGGGTTTCAAGTGGTCTTCAATAGTGAAAAGGTTAAGAACCACTGTTTTAGAAGACTTGCTTCAAAACCAGGGAATTGTATGCTACACATGGGAAATTCCATTTTGATAGACATAAAGGTACAGCATCAAAACATCCTACAAAAGCTCAGAATAAGTTAGATTCTTGTTTCTTTGCATGAGCTTTATAAAAAACAGTTCCATGTTCTTCCCAATATTCATGCAACTAAACAAGGCTCTAACACAGTACTGCCCAAGCTACGGCCCACAGGCTACATCCAGCCGGCGAAGCTGATCCGTGTGGTTTCTTGTTTTGTTTGTTACAAACCAAAAATACCAATTAATATCAGTATCCTTAATTTGTTGCCAAAAACTCGGAAATTGATTTAAATAAAAAACAGATACATTTAATAAAAAAAGTGTATTTATGATAACAATTATGTACTGGTTTTTAATTTTCTTTCCTCTTCCATATTTTTTTCCATGTTATTCAGAAATTTTTAAATGTTTCGAAATTAAGTATGTGTTCTGGCCCGTGAAAATTATTTTAATATTCGATGTGGCTCTCGGGCAGAAAAAGATTGGGCATTACTGATTTAAACCATTCGAAATCTTAATAGAATAAAATGATTCTTTTCATCCTAAAGCTCACTTTTTTGCGTTAAAAAAACGGTTCCTTGAAAGCCCGAAACACGTGTCGGCAATTGATTTGCTTTTTTGTTCTTGATATACGATGTTTACTATTGTTACTTAATTGTTCATCACATAGTGTATCATGTTTTTAACTTACAGTCTTTATGTTCGTCATAATGACCGTGTCCTATAAACAAAATCGTTCGCTGTACCGAGAGGTCACGATATCGTTAATATACATGATATTACATATTACTTAGTTATAAAAAGACCGGAATAATTTTGACAAGTTATGCTTTAATTTTAAGAAAACCAAGAAACTAACAGAACAATAAAGGATTGCAATTATCAGTGGCGTCGCTACGAGGGGGACGAGGAGGCAGTCCGCCCCGGTTACACCTGTCTAGGGGGTGACACCCAAAGTGGAATTGCAAGTTTCTGAAAAATATGCATTTTTATGACTACAAATTTGAAAATTTTCCAAGGGGAACCCCCGGGACCCTCTCACCCTACATCATGGAGTGAACACTGTACTCAGGGTTAGGTTCATATTGTAAATATTTGGACTTGGTAGTGACTTTTTTTTTCCAAAAAGTTATCTATCGAAATAATTAAGGCGACATAAATTTCATACACGCCCTTACTTTTTTGACCTCTTGACGGCCTGCACATGCGTCTAAGAACAAGTTATTTTAAAAGTGTTTATAGTTTTCATTTGTCTTTTGTACATTAGCCCACTTAAAATTTCATAATATAACAAATGTATTTGTCTCTGAAAATTGCATGAATTATTTTTTTTTCTTTTGTGTAGAGGGGTGGGGTGACACCGAAAATCACCGTCCCGGATATCACCCATGCTAGGTACGCCACTGCAATTATTATTATATATTTTTTTAATTTTTACGCTTGAATACTTACTTTTTGACGAATACATATAGCGAACTATAAACTGAAAATAAACTGACTGAAATCAATATTTTTTTTTTTAAATTCTAGAGCACGGTATGCATCTGCCTTGTTTGAGATACATTACTTCATACTCTTTATCGTTAGCCACGTGATTATGATCAACCTTTCACCATTAAATAACGCCTTTCAATATAAATATTAGAAAGATGCAAGTGTTGAATATTAATTTTCGAATCGACGGCCCCGAGAATTACGAGAGAAAAAAAGAAGAAAAAGAAATGTCGAAATTTTTCCAACGCACGTTAAAACAACATTGCATTTATGGAATCTCAAACGGGACTTCATGCATCGGTCGTTAGAATGGAATGGTCGCAGTAACGGGAGGTCGTTCTAAAGAGCGTTGACTGTACATAGAATTTGGTTACTTTTTTAAACAGCTTCTCTTCCTGCTGCTAATTCCCACTCCACAGGTGACGCTGCAAGAGTTCCACGCAGACCAGGAGCTATACAGGACATCGCTGATACCATTGTGGGCTTGACTAGAATTTGTAGTTGGCACTGTGAATTGTGCATCCATCAGTCGAGGATACTGACGAAACGCCTGGGGAAAGAAATCAAAAATAAGTAAAAAAGAATTTAAATTCTAAGAAAACAAAATTAGTTTCAGCTGAAAAGTGGTAGTATTTGCTATATACACATTTCAGTGAAGGTTACAGAAAATATTTTGTAACTTTTTTTCAACATTTTGGACCCCCCTCCCCTATTGTCATAAAGTGTCACACTTCAACCCAACAATATTCTCCATTTGTCACATGCCATGCTGTTTCTAAGAGCATGTTCTTAAAAAATGCTTGATGTCACACTTCTTTCAACTCAATCCTTCTGGTAACATACTGTCACAACTTCATAAATACACCTTCCTCACTCAAAGCGTGACATCATTTGAAACGTTTATTTCAAAAACCAGTCAAGCGAAAAACTCAAAAATTTCGAAAAAGCATTTTTACCTTCGTATTAAAGTTTTTGTATAAGGATCATAATGTTCTAAAGTAAAAAGGATAAATATTCAAATATATTTCTTTCAATAAACAATGTTATAATCATCATTGAATAATTTGATAAGGTAAAAAAAAAAAACGGTTTCTTAAGGTTGGGCAATTTTGGTGTTTGACTGGTTTTTGAAATAAACGATTCATTTGTAGACATCCAGTCGGCTGTTCTTTCAAAAGACGCCAGAAAACGTTTAAAGGGAAAGTAGATAATTTTTATAATTGATTGAATAATTGAACCATATCAATCCATGGAGTCTAAATATTTTTTTTTCTCAGTAATTCGAAACTTTTTTGACACTATTATCTTTCTGCAAATCGACTTGTAACGAATCCTGCTCAATCATGTTCAAAACCGCTGCTGAAAAAAAAAAATATATTTTCAAATTTACTGAATCCGTGCTTCTACAATATGGCTACTGAAAAACGTATAGGTAATATAAATAAAACTTAATAAATTGCTTAATCAACTCACATTTTTGATTGTGTCATTTCGTATCATTTAAAGCCAACTCAATCCATGCTTCTATCCTATGGCTACTGACAAAACTTTAGGGTAACAAAAATAACATAAATAAGTTGCTTAATCAACTCACATCTCTGATTGTACGTTTCAATTCAAACTAACTCAATCCTTGATTCTATCGTAGGGCTGCTGACAAAAGGTTGGAGTACAGTAACAAAAATAGCGCTAAATAAATTGCGTAAACAACTCGCATTTTTGATTGTACGTTTCATTCCGTTACATTTAAAACCAACTCAATCCATGCCTCTACCGAACGACTACTGACAAAATGTGCGGGTAACATAAGTAACACTAAATAAATTGCTCAATCAACTCATATTTCTAATTGTACACACAGGCTAGTACATGGTATAAAATTGAGATACCGCATAAATTTAGCTAGACTTTGAATGGATTGTTTTTTTGTTTTGAATTAAGACCGATTCATTAAAAAACAAGCCCAATCAAAATAATGTGTATCAGTAAATGTTTGGACAGCACTGCTATTTTAAAAAAGGAAGCAAAAATTAAGTGTAACACCAAATGTCATTCAAGCGAAAAAACATTTGTAAAAAAGTAAGTGGACAGAACTCTTGAAATGTTTTTTACCTCCTCTGTAGAATTTAAAAAGTGGATTGAGCAGAATTAGACAATACTGCTAGTTAAAAAAAGAAAGCACACATAAAGCCGCACACTAACTGTTATTAAACAAAATACTTTGTAAAAAATTAAAAGGACATTAGCATTAACGTTCCAGACCCCCGTACCTGCCAATTTTCTTGGATTAACCGGTTTGGGGTGGGTCTCTGTAAAATATATTTATATAGATCAAAATCGAAACTTTTTTTTACAATAAACAAATAAATTTTGAAGTTATAGGTTACACATAGACCGAAACACAGTTCAAATTAAGAGGACAGAACGCAAAATATTTTTCGCCTCCTCTGTACAATTTAAATAGTGATCTGAGTAAGGATCACAAACAATATTGCTAATTTAAAAAGCAAACATAAAATCGCGCACCAAATGTTGCTTTAAAAAACCGTTTCTAAAAAAATAAGTTTAGAGAGGGTAAAATATTTTTGTCTCTCTTGTAGAATTTAAAAAACAAAATTGATAAAAAAAACGTGTAGTTTTGATTCCAAACGCCCCATTTGAACTTCAAAAAGCATTTTCGTCAGAGTTTAGAGAAGAAGATTTTTTTTTTTTTTGGTTTACAGCATCCTGCGTTCACTTTGATGTATATTGTATTCTAGTATAGACATCCGTGGTTGCTATAAACTATAAAAGAAGTTATTTTTTTCCGTGTTATTTTCAGTACTAGTTTTGTTTAAATAAACAACATTATAATGAAAAAAGGTTCGGGCCTATCTTTGTTGCTATTTTGGCATGAAACACTCAAGCTATTTATTTGAAATGTTTTTTGATATCAGAATCTCAAAACTATTGTTACGTCTGAAAATATTTTTACGACCCTACAAGCAGATTTCACGCTTTGAGAACTGGAAAAATGCTTCAAACATTTAGTCAAGCGTATCTCCAAGCTCTGTGTTCGTAAATAATTCAGCATTGTGGATATCGGGAAGAAGTGGAAGGGGGGGAGTAGCAATCCGAATTTTTTCTCTAAATATTATTTTTGAATGTTTACTTCTATTTTCTTAAATTCCAAATGTCCAACATTCAAAATGCTAGGAATCCAAATAATGCATCTCTTTTTTCCTTGCTTTCTTCCATAAAACTTCGTTTTCTCTGGAATATATCACAATCATTTCCTTCACTGTTTTGTATACTTCTCTCTTCCAGAACCAGAATACTTTTTTTCCTCTCAAACGTCGCTTTGAGTATTTTCCTCTTTCAAAAAAAAAAAAAAAAAAAGGTTATACGTCTATTTCCGCCGATATTTCCACAACAAAATCAGAAGAAGATGCTACTTCTCAAATATTTTCCAAACTACCTGAATATTTTTGATTTCAAAACATTTTCTTAGAAAACAAAAGTTTTATTTTCCCCATTTCAGTATCATTTATCTCTTTCCCAGAAAAAATATAATTTATGCATTAAATGACATTAGCATTCTATCTGAACGACATACAGTGGCTCCCAAAAGTGTTCGTACATCTTGAAATTTTTTAGTAAAACCAAAATAACGCGAAACTGCATGCGAATATGAAGTCCAATATTTTTTCACATCATTCCTATGTCATCATAAATAAAACCCTGTAGTTTTTTCAAAATATTGACGGATTTTCCTTTTGAATTGGGTCAAAAAAAATGAAGAGACAGAGAAATAATACGCCACAAAAGTCATTGTACACTCAAATATTTTCGAATAAATTCATGATTAAAATTATGATATGACGTTTTTTTAACTATTTTTGCATTGTGTTGACCCTCAAAGGTCATTTAGCTTTAATTTTTTGTCTATGTGTTCCTTAATATTGTGCTAAAAACTTTAAAATGCTGTTATTTGTAAAAAACAACAAACACCATTCGAAATTTTCCTCACAGTAGCGGTAAACTGGTTTGAAATGTCTCTAAACTAGTCAACTTATTCCAATCTATAGTAAAGTGCTTGACAAAATGCTTAAAACAAAAGAATCGGACCGAAAATAAGGTAAGAAAAGGTCAACCGGCAAAGTTGACAAAGCGTGATCGGAGATTTACAGTTAAAAAAAATTATGAAAAATATACATTTGAGTGCTGTAAAAGTTTCTGCAGAGTTAAATAAATATTTTTACATTTAATTTTCACCTAAAGTTGATCGCCAAGTTCTCTGATTAGCTGGAGACCTCTTCCCGCAGAAATTTTCTTGGCCGTGCGAAAAGCAGAAAGCTTACTTTTTTCGTCGCAAAATCAATAATAAATAAGCTCAAAACGTTTTGGAATTGCATCTTACTTACAGATAAAAATGAGTGTAACATTTTTGGTTAAATTTTTACATAGAAATAAAAAATAGGAGCTTAATCTTAAGAAGTTAGTCGGACCAGTTAATCAGGAAGGTGAAGGTGTTCTTGTGTGAGGGTGCATATCAGCATCAGGACTTTGTAATTAGGAATTTTTTGATGAAATAATGAATCATGCTGTTCATTTAAATATTTTAAAAACCAATTTTAAACTCTTAGTCAAAAATTTGGTTATCGGAAACAACTTTGTTTTTTTTATCAAAATAACGATAAGAAGTACATGGTTTTCAACGTTTGCGTCTAGTGCCTCAAAAATTGTCCTAAAGTTTAGAAAATACCCCTTCAATCTCCAGATTTGAACTTAATGTAACATATTTAGAGATATCTGGAGGCTAGATTACGAAAATACGGTTTTGAAACGAAAATGAAGCTAGAAACAGTAAGACTCGAAGTGTGGTTGAACACTTGCTCAGAAATTACGCAAAAAAATAAAGAAAAAAGAATGAAATCTATTCCCAGACGTTTAAAAAGTGTTGTTGATACTGCATGATATTCTACTAAATAATAGCTTAATAAAAAGTTTTAATATTTAAAAAAAAAATCATGTAGTTTTGTTAAAAATTGATCATAGCTCTTACAATAAAATACCTGTTCCGAAATATTTATTCTAATCAATAGATAGGGTCCTATTTCATTGAAAGTCGTAGGTGTACGAACACTTTTGGGAGCCACTGTATCTTTTAAAAAAATTGTCTATGAGATGCGTAATTTTTAATGTGTATTATAAGTCAGCGTTACCTACAACTATAATTTCTTAATGCTGAAGTGCCTTAGGCGTTTAACTTTAGCAATTTACTTCACTAAAAATGCCTCTAGAATTACTGGGTGCTATAGAGATATAATTTGAAAACAATTTTTGAAAAAAAAAATATTTTTATAAAAAATATGTTGGAAACAAGAAATAAATAAATGCTTTTGTGCCGAGAAATAACAGGAAATATCCAACGTTATTTAGCGCAAATAAACACATTACCGAAAGAAATGTTGGATATTTCCAGTTTTTTCTCGGCAAAAAGTTATTTATTGCTTAATTACGGCTTTTTCAGTAATCTGTTTATTTTCGCTAAAAAAAGTTGGATTTTTCTTTTTATGTTTGAAACATTTTTCTTAGGATTTAAAGTTTCCTAATTGCTTTGTTAGCAAAAAGCAATAGTTTGCTATTGCTTTGAAAAGGATCTAGATATTCTATTTAAACATTAAAAGACTTTCTTTATTCAAAAATAAATACATAAATAAATAAATAAACCAAATAACTTTACTTTAACTCGAATTTTATTTATTTGCAACTTCATTTCTTTGGAGCTATCTTTTTAAAAATAAAACTAATTTTTGCTTCGACAGGTAACAAGTTATTTTTCTTAGCATTAAATGTTTTCAGAAAAATAATGCCTGCCTTAATCCAATCTGTCATTTCCACATTTAAGTCGTTTTTATTATTACCATTTCCAGCTTACTTTTAAATATAATGAAGTTCATAAAAAAGGACTGTTACAGTATCATTTATCTCTTTCCCAGAAAAATTTTAATTCATGCATTAAGTGACATGCATTCTATCTGAACGTCATATATTTAAAAGACTCGTCATTGTAAGTAATTAATTTCATTAGTTTCAGGTGCCTCATCATTTGTCTTTTCAAAAAAAAGAAAACTATTTCAAGTACAGTACAACCTTGTTGATACGGACTTACAGGGACTAAAGGTATTCCGAATAACCGAAAACCCGGATAATCCCGGTAGTATAAGAGATAAACAAAGCAAATTCTTAAATAAGCAGACTTACCGTTCATTACGACCAAAAAAAAAAAAAAAAAAAAAACGCATGTTCTGTAATAAAAACCCATAGAATTGATTACAAGACTTTTGAAACATACAGTGCAACCCTAATTTTACTTTTTCAAGGGACAAAATGAGAAAGACGTAAAATACGGAAAATTCATAGAAAGCAAAAATCTAATAGAAAAAAAACCTCCATAACAGGGGCGTAGCTAAGGGGGGGGTTTTGGGGACAAACCCCCCCCCCCCCCCGAAACGTTAGTCTCAAAAAAAAAAGAGAAAAAGAAGAGAGAAGAGAAAGAAAAGAAAAGGAAAAAATTCCAAGCGATTATATATATATATATATATATATAAAAGAAGTAACCCCCCCCCCGAAAGTCGGGTCTAGCTACGCCACTGCTCCATAATGCGGGGAAACGTCGACTTGGGTGACGTAAAATCGAGGTTTAACATACTAAAGGTACTACATTGTTAAAATATTACCAGATAGGCGCCACTACAAACAGAGTAAATATTTCACCATTTCACTTGCCGCGCTTTCCCTTACTAAATAAATCTTTACGAATAATAAAGCTGAAAGTCTGTCTGGATCTCTGTCTGTCAGGATCTCTGTGACGCGCATAGCGCCTAGACCGTTCGGCCGATTTTCATGAAATTTGGCACATAATTAGTTTGTAGCATGAGGGTGTGCACCTCGAAGTGATTTTTCGAAAATTCGATTTTGTTCTTTTTCTTTTCCTATTTTAAGAACATTTTCCCGGGCAAAATTATCATAAGATGGACGAGTAAATTACCAAGTTATCATAACCGTAACATGGGCAAGCCAATTGGCGAGAAATCCATCATACATTATTTGAAAATATACAGGCGAATCAAAAAACCTTTTAATTTTCTAATACGGGCAAAGCCGTGCGGGTGCCACTAGTAAATAAATAAAATTCAATATTTGGTACTTTGAACACAAATTACTAAGAATGTTATTTAGTGTGCTACCAGACAAATTGCCTTTGCTAAGAACAAAATTATTAAGCTAAGCAAAATAATTTCACTCTCGTGCTTTCAGCAAAGCAATAAAACGAAAAAGACAGTATCGATAAATTGACCAATTACAGACAGATCGGCAACATAGATTATGATACCGGGAACGATAGCTTTTCGTGAGCCATCAGTGCTCCGGCTTCACGAAAATCCCGTGAGAAATCTCATTACTGTGACGAATTTGATTGAGTTTCTGATGAAAGGCAGACAAATAAACACAGCAGCGCAGCCCTCTAGGTAAACAAACACCGTAAAACTCTTTGGGTAATAGCTTTTCTCTTCCAAGTCATACACGGAATTGGCTTTCGTGATGAAATAAAAGCTTGAAAAGCAGGGAATGCGGAAATATATAGGAAAGACGATATTTTAACATCATTTGGTGTAATCAACCGGATTATATTTGGGAAGAACATTTTTTATTTCTTTTTAGGGGAGACGGAGAGCTTTTTTATTTGGGGGGGGGGGAGGGGGCTGGAGAAAAGATGTTTTAGAGTATCACGAACCACAAATGTCCTTTAAAAAAGCTATTTAGATTTATTAAAACGTGTTAAATTAGTAAAAGCTAAAATGTTGAAGATTAAGTATCAATACGTATATTAATATAAAAACCAAGAAATTTATTTTAATTTGCTTTTAATTTTTTATTTACATCTAAAAATTAAAAAAAAAAAAAAAAAAGAGGGACGTAATTTTAAACATTATTTGATATAACCAACCGTATTACATTTTGGAGGAAAGTTTTTCATTTCTTTTTAGGATAGACGGAAAGATTTGGGGGGGGGGGGGCTGGAGAAAACATGTTTTAGAGTTGCGTTTTTTCAATCACTTCCCACATTTTCTTTTTTTTCTTTGTGTCATGAAATATAATTACCTCATAAAAAGGTTTTAGCTTTATTAAACCGTGTTAAATTAGTAAAAGCTTAAATGTTGAAGTTTAAATAAGAAAACGAAACTAAAACTAAAAACGATTTATCTATTTTAATTTGCAATAAATTGTAATTTCTTATTTACAACTTAAAAATGCAGCAGTATAAGAAGGACGAGAATTTAACCAGGGGTGTCCCCCCCCCCCCCCAAGAGCGAGAGCCTACCAAAAGAGAGAAAATTCTATTGTGTTTAAAAGCTATTGTTTTCGCAATTTGAGAAGAACAAAGAATTTTAACGTATTATAAGACATATTCAGATATTTTCAGAAAACGGAACTCTACAAGAACGCAGCAGGATTTTGGGGTTCAAAACATAAAGCTCGCCTAGAAACCTTGTTTTTAAGCCATAAAACCAATCTTAGTGAGGCTAATATATATACTTTCATAGAATGTAAGACCAACCCCCCGCCTTCCTCACCAGCAGAAATACGTACTGGGTGCCCTGAAGTAGCTTTCTATTTATATAATGAATCATGAACACTCCACATTACCACACTGTCTTCTTTAGCACGATCTTTATCAAAAAGTTTACTAGCTACATGAATAGGCGAAAATTTATCACAATCTCTGCATGAAGTCACATTGGCAGCATTTTGGTCGGACAAAGATCAGCATCAAGAATAAATATTTCTATTATGTTGAGTATTGTCAGAGATAGGAAGCTAGGTTCATTTCTGGCTTGGCGGCTCATTGAATCTTCCCGCTCCTGGGAAGCATGTCACCCCCCATTAAACAGCAAGTGGCAACGGTAATATAGTGACGATAAATCAGAGTCTGACAGGCCAAGCGGGGAGGTCTACACTTTTGGGGTAAGGAAGCTGATGTAGAGAGCAGAAATAGCCCAGACCACACCAGGGTGGTAATTTGCAAGGAAAGAATTAAATTAGAGGTCGTGACAAGCTAAAAATTATTTGATGTTTTGTTATACTGGGTGGTGTTAAAGTTTGTTTTATTTTGGCTTTTATGCATTTTAAATGGACCGCTCGAAAAAGACGTTGTTGCAGTATCATGGGCATTTCTCACATTGCACTGCAGGTGAACTTGACCTTTTATCTAAATGGAACATCAACTGATCGTTGAACAGCGTACTCGGTTGAGAAAGGTACTCGGTTGTTCTCTCCCCCCCCCGGCAAATTCTGTATACAATCTCGAATGCGACGATTTTTTCTCCCAATTTCGTTTTCTATCTTGATTAATTAAAATTTTAACGTAGTTTTTCATCTTGTCATTGTAAAAGGAAACAAACTTCGCGAACAATTTTAAAAGTTAGACAAGACAGACTACATATGAAATCAAAAAACACAATTTTAAATCAATAGTAAAATTAAACTGCTATTAATTTTTGCCTCAATTAAAGATAGTTTAATGTATTACTGCAAAAATTTTTGTTAAATGCAAAAGACGAAAAGTGATCAACATACAAGAAGGAATAGATTGAATTAACTGCTGCAGGTGATTATACTATTTTTCATTCGTTTAATTTACCCTTTTTTTCCTTCAGAAAAAGTTGTTCTTTTTGATAAATGAATATTCTCCTGTGCCCTTTAATTTGAAGAGCTTAAATCTGTTTATTTATCTTAGAAAGTATTTTTTAAAGAAAAAACTAATGCTGCATAATTTATCATTTCAAGATGATAAAATCGCACCTTTATCCCTTTGAAGATTCAAAAATAATTTGAATATATGCCGATTAACCGTCAAAGAGCATATATTATCTATGTTATACTAAGCCTGATTCATTGATTATGATAAAGTAGTATTTTCCAAAAATAACTATTGATGTTAAAAATAACGATAAATAATAAATAAGGTTGATTACAAGTGTGAATGTTTAAGAAGAAGATAACAGTTCTTATAATATTGAGTTCAGCAAAATTTATCATCATTAGATGCTAATGAACACATAAAAACAAGTGTTTATAATTATGTTTAGGTGTCTCTAGACTGTACGCCAAAAATAAATAAATAAATAGTAGATAAGCTTTCATTTGCGAGAATACATTTGATCCGATTCCCACTTCAAGAAAAAAAGGAAAACTGATGCAACATAGAGATTAAATCTGAAATCTAACTCAATATTTTTTTATCCTCCGAAAAAGGAAACTTAGCACATTTTATCTCACAGAAAAAATTAATGATTCGATTTGTTTAATAGTTTTTACAAATGATAAAATCTTTTATATCTTGTAAGAGCTATTTGTATTTTCTTTCACACGAGAAAATCAAGTGATAAAACTCGACGAGAGACATTTTTCCTCCGTGTAAAACACCAATGATCAGCGCTCAGTCGTAGCTATTTATAAGAAAGGTACTGCTGTTAACGGGCCGGCTCTAGCAGTTTTGCCACGCCCTAGGTGGTATTGACAAATGCCACCCTCCCCCCATTAAATACAAATTATAATAATAACATAAAATAATAATATATCAATAAACTAAAAATAATAGTCAAGTGCTTAAATTAAAGTTAGTTTCTAGTTAAATTCCAAACTGAGTTTTGCATATCCAAGCACTGGTACACACTTTAAATTATCTTTTTTAACATCAAAGTAGTGCTTTTTATGGCACTGAAACAGATATTAATATTTTCATAAGACTTTTAAATCACACAATTTGCCGCCTCTAAAGTTAAATTGAATTTCTAGTTAAATTACGAACTATGTTTTGCATATGCAAGCACTGGTACGCACTTTTATTTTATTTATTATTTATTTTTTTTAGCTTTGAAGAAGTGAATCTTATGGAGCTAAAACAGACATTCTTACTTCAAAAAAAAAAGTTTCAACTTCAAAATTTGCCGCCCCTAAAATCTGCCGCCCTAGGCAGCCGCCTAGGTCGCCTACCCCAAGAGCCGGGCCTGGCTGTTACTCGCAAATGTCACACCCGTCAAAATGGCTGTTCAATCCACTGGAACGGGTGTGACATCTGTACGTATACGGCGTGTCCCCGTTTAACCTGCAAAACCTCTTATTTTCACAACCATTAGTCCTACATTATACTTTCAGTTGCGAAAAGGGTCAAAAAAAGATGCAGAGTTTAGATATGAAAAGTTTGAGGCAAAAAACAAATCGGTGAAAAAAAAGAGAAAAAAAAACGAAATCTAACTTTTTGTATGGTCCACCAGTCTTTTACATTGGCTATCCTTATATATATAATAGCCAATGATCGAGTAATCCAAAGCCATTGCATGTTTGGTGATATTTTCATGGTTGAAATTGTAACCCTAACTTCAGTGGATTAACCCTTAACTTCAGTAGTTAGCGTTCGAGTAACGCGAGAACGTTTAGTAACGCGAGTTTCAACAATGAAACTCCAGATAATTTGATAATGTATTTTGCTAATGTTTAACATGCAGGAAAAAGCTATATTGTGAGAAGGCTGAACTCGATCCGGTAACTTAACTGTTTTACTGGTAAGTTTGTGTCATTTTAGGAGAATGAAGAAACGAAAAAATGGTCTGCAATGAACGCTAACTACTGAAATTAAGGGTTAATCCACTGAAGTTAGGGTTACAATTTCAACCATGAAAATATCACCAAACATGCAATGGCTTTGTTCAAATGTACAAGCAATTTTCACCCGTCATGCCTTGACGGGCGATTTTCTAGTTTATAAGAAGGGAGAAGGGTATTGCTGCTTCTTACAAATGTCACACCCGTAAAAATGGCTTCTCAATCTATTGGCACGGATGTGACATTTATATGTATACAGAGTGTCTCCGTTTAACCTATAAGACCCTATTTTCACCACTCTTAGTCCTAAATACAAACTTCCTACTGTAAAAAATGGTCAAAATAAGGAGCAGAGTTAACATATTGAAAGTTAGGAGAGAAAAACAAATTCGTTCATAGAAAAAAACGAAATTTCACTTCCTGTATGCCCCCCCCCCTAGTCCCCTACATTGCATTTAGGGATATCATAAGCGTGAAAAAACAATTCGAACACAAAAGGTTTGACATTAGTACGACCAATATGCACAGAGATACGAAAAGCAGCGTTTTGTGACTTACGCCACTTTACACTCGCTTTCAATTATACTTTTTAGGGGGTCATATAGCTCCCAACATTTGTTTAAAATTACATGTGTGCACAGAGGGGTGTTTTTCTTTCTTATTCAAATTGTATGAACTTTTGTAGTGTGCATCGAATCATAGCATTAAATTTGCATTTGTTTTCAATAGCAAACAAATACAGTGAAACCCCTCATAACGGACACCCCTCAAAGGCGGACACCCCTCTTATGCGGACAATTTTTAATTCCCCAGTTCCAATGCAAATAACATTATTAAACCCCTGTCCTGCGGACACCTCTCTATTGCGGGCAAAAAAAATTGTCCTGTTAGTGTCCGCATTAGAGGGATTTTACTGTATTTTGTTTTTACTTTCTTCTATATCTAATATATAGAAGAAAGTATTGGATTCGTGCAAATTTTCGAATTTCGAATTTTGACGGATTCGAACGTTTTGAGGTGTGCTGAGTCCATTTCGACCATTTTTGGAAAATGTCTGTCTGTCTGTATGTGTGTGTGTATGTATGTGTGTCACGTCTGTGTGTGACCAGTTTTTTGTGGCCGCTCTACAACAAAAACTACCGCATGAAATCGAACGAAATTTAGTACACATATGTGCCCCTATGTGAACTTGTGCCCATTAGTTTTTGGCGCGAATTCCTCCAAGGGGGGTGGAGCAATGGGACGTTTTTTGAGTTACGCGTGCTTGCTATTCCTCAGGAAGTAACTGGCGGAGTCGAACAAAATTTGGTCCATATGTTGGTATTAACAGGAACAGGTGCTGATTCAATTTTGGTGTCAATAACTCAAACGGGGGTTGAGCTATAGAACGTTTTTTGTCGTCAATTGTGACTGCTGTATCTCAAGAAATAATGAACGGAATGAAAGAAAAATTTATCGGCAAGTAGCCCTTAGTGGGTATAAGAACTGATTTTATTTTTGTGTCAACAGCTAAAAAGGGGGTAGCGCAATCACCCGTTCTTTTTTTCCATTTTGAGTGCCCTATCTCAAGAAGTAATGCTACGTTCTGGTTGAAATTTGGAATATATGTGAATCCATATGTAAACAGGCTTTGGTTCTATTTTAACGCCGATCGCTCCAAGAGGTGTTGATTTTTTTTTTTTTTTTTTTTTTTGCGAATAAAAATATTTTTATTAATGCAACAATAAGAAAGATAAATCGTAATAGATTGTCGTCTGCGTATTTCTCGTGATTTTAATTGTATGGAAATGATATCAATGATTTAAAATTTTTAACTGTTGCCATCTTATGTTTGTTAACAAATAAAATATTTGTAATTCATTCAAGCAAGGCTTTTAAAAGAACTTTTAATTTTCGCTCTTTGCTTTGCTTTTGCAATAATTCAGACATTGGGATAGTCGTCAAGTTTTTGCATGTGTCATTTTGTCTTTGTTGGGAATATTGCTTCCTCGTCAAGCATGGGGAGGGATCAGAAAAAAAAAAAATATAGAAGAAACTTTCCTGATGGCCACAACATACTAGTTTTACTTCGACAACATGTCATTTCTCTGAATAGACGATCGGTTCAAATCTCTTCTTCAGCACGGTTCCTACAAATTTTAACTCTAATATCTCCTCGAATTTCGGTAGCAAATCTTTAAAATTTTTGGGTTGGCGAAATTTATCAATAGATATTATTTCAGTAAAAAATATGGACTTATTACTTTTTCCATCAAAATTTTTTTCCACTCCAAAGTGTTAATATCTTCACTCTTGAACATTTTTACAATTGGAAGTATACATCTAAAATACTAACGGTTACAAAATTAGATACAAATTTAACTACATTTCACATTTTCAATATCCTAGTGTCTCGTTAAAATTGCCGAAATGCCATTAACTTTCAAACAAATGGAAGAATTGTTGGCGCGTTAATTCAGAAACACGCATATCAGATGTCTCTCTAATTTTCTCCATGTCCCTGATAATGTATTTGATAAAATTCAGTTGTAAATGTAGATAGAAAACCGGGGAAGATGATAAACCTGTCTCGAAGGAAACTAATTATATCCTTTAATCACGAAATGCATATAGTTTTAATGTATTCCTTTCAATAGTCATACTTGATATCGGTACAGAACTCTGTTTAAAACTGTTTCACAAACTTTTTCCTTGAGAAAAAACATATCTTTTTTTCCTTTTTTTGTGTGTGTGTGTTTCATCTTTACTAATAATAAAGCTGAAAGTACCTCTGTCTGGACCTCTCTCTGTCCGAATCTCTGTCTCTCAGGATCTCTGTGATGCGCATAGCGCCTAGACCGTTCGGCCAATTTTCATGAAGTTTGGCCCAGCATTAGTTTGTAGCATGGAGGTGTGCACCTCGAAGCGATTTTTCGGAAATTCGATTTTGTTCTTTTTATATTCCAACTTTAAGAACATTTTCCCGAGCAAAATTATCATAAGATGAACGAGTAAATTACCAAGTTATCATAATGTGGAACCGTAACATGGGCAAGCCAATTGGCGAGAAATTCATCTTACATTATTGGTAAATATACAGGCGAACCAAAAGACCTTTTAATTTTCTACTACGGGCAAAGCCGTGCGGGTGCCAATAGTTAAAAAATAAAGAAACTTCAGAAGTATGCTATAGTGTAGCGTTTCTCAACATTTTTTTGACCCGCGGACCGACAAGAACTTTTGCCCAAAATTCGCAGACTGGTAATGTTTTTCCTCCGTCTTAATCTTTGCCTGTGTATTTTTCTATTTTCCTTTTTTTTTCTTTTCATTTTTCTTTTTTTTTTTTTTTTTTTTTTGTTGCAGAAAATAAAGAAGGAAATATCGCCTTTTCACCGATCGTTAAGATCATTGAATTGTTTTACGAAAAAGTGAGGTTTCTATTTTTTTTTTTTTTTTTTTCATTTTGTTCTTTTTGCAAAAAAAAAAAAAAATCTCGTATAAGAGGACAGTTAGACACTTGTGAATTTTTTTCGCAAACGGCAAAGTGCTTCTTTCTTTTTCCTTCTTTGCAAAAATAATAATAATAATTATAAGAGAAAAAGCAAATATACAAATAAAACTTGACTGGTGTGAAAAAAACTATTAAAAATACATTTAAATGTATCGAAAAAGATAAGTATTTGTTGTAATAGAAACACATACGCAATAAACATCGTTAAAATATCAGAGAAATCTACGAAAATAAATCACAAAACTCAGGTAAAGGATGTCCCGTATTAGTTTTTATTGTTATTATTAATGATGTTTTCTTGTGTGTGTGTGTGTGTGTGTATGTGTGTGTGTGTTTTTTTTTTTTTTTTTTACTAAAGGTCATTTTTAACGTGGATGAGCAAAAATCCCTCCGGGTTTCAGGGACAACCTCTGTCAAGTTTTTCAACGGATCGGGGCAGGTTCGCCGAACCACCGGTTGAGAATCGTTGCTCTTGGGAAATCCTTTTTCCTGATTGTGTTCTGATCGATTTTTTTTTTTTGGATTTTCAAGAAAAAAATATAAACGTTTAGCAAGGAAATTCTTTACAGTAGACCCTTGCTTTTCGCGGGGGTTACATTCCACGGAAATGCTGCGTAAATTGAAACCACGTAAATTGAGACCTAATACTGGAGTTAAAATAGGGGTTTGGTTCCGTAGGTAAAAAAATACTTCATTCTAGTGATGACTAATTGTATAATAATTTAATGTGTACTTATATCGACTTTTATGCACAAGATGTATGAAGAAAACATAACTTAATTTTGTGTTCTGTTTATAAAGAGGAGCTGGCTATATGATAGTCTTTTGGCAGTCATTAAGAATTTTTCTCTGTAATTCTTTGCAGAGCATTAACACATCCATGATCACTTGCGTCATTTTCATGATAAGATCTTCTTTCACTAACAAATAAGAAAGATCATTTCTATTGTCTAGGAATGGCTAAAAATTTTCAATGTGAACGTTTTTGGTTGTGCGTCACCGACGTCGGTATCCTCGTTGGTTTTAGCATCCTTTGTCACTCCTAAAAGATCCTCTTCCAGTGAGTTCTGAATTGTGTGAGTTTACATCAGGAAAGAGCTCTCTCTTTAGTCAGAATGTATCCGAGAAATAAATTAATTTAGGGGGGTCCGGGACACATTTTTTTTAAAAATCCTTTTAAAAACTTCTCCGTTTTTTTTCTGCTTAAAATGATGTTTGAATCTTGTTTCTATCAAAATTAGAACGAAAGATATAAATACTTTCGTTGAATGCATTTAACTAATATTATATTTAACTTAAAAACTTTAAACGCGTTTTTCTCCATGATGCAATTTTTCCCTCATTTCTTGCATTCAAACTCTTATATGTCAAAACCGATAAAGATAAAGTAATGAAATTTGGAGTACATCTTTTTCAAACAGTTTACTTTAGTTTTTTCGGCGAATTAAAATTAAAAAAAAATAAATAAAAACGTTTACTGCAAAAAATATGATTTTTTTAAGTAGTATCTTTGAATTTTTCGAAATTATCGAATTTTTCGAAATATTTTTTATTTTTATTGAATTAATATTTTAAAAAACGCCGAATAGAAATTAAAGCTTAGATATTTGTGCATAATGTTTTGAATAAAAAAATGAAAATTGACCAATAATATTTTGAGTTATAACAATTTAAAACAACCCCATTTTTTTAACAAAATTTAAATTAAAAAATTTAAAAAAAGTATATATTAATGTTATGATTTTGCCTATTAAATAGATGATGAATCAGTGCAAAAAATTTCAAAATTCTAAACTGTTTGATAAAAAAAATTTCAAAATGTGTCGCGGAACCCCTTAATTCCCTTGGATGAATTTAAGTGATATTAAACACTTCCGTTCCTTCCGTTAAAAAAAAAAATAGCAATAATGAAGTATGAACAAATGTTCTAACTATCAAAGTTATTTACCGCCATCGTAAGAATCGTCTGATAACTAAGCACTTTTCACCCAATCCAGAAAAAGTATCTTTCCCGCGTTTTGTTCCAAGCAAAACACAAGTTCCAACTTTCAAACCAGTCACGAGTTACCGTCATATAAAGAGTAATAAATTCTTGCCTGGGAAGATTGGTTGCCCAGATTAGATCTACTGCAGCCGAGACGTCTCGTCGGGAGGGGGGGGGGGGGGGAGGGTTCGAAAACATTCAAGAAGAGGAAAGAAATGCTAGCAGCATGTGCCTTTGATGGTGTATTTACTTGAAAGTTTTAAATGCTTCCATAGATCTCGGCGGTGAAATGCAAAATCTTTCAAAGGCAGCTGCTGCATTGGGAATAACGGTAACATTAGTTGTCCTGGGTGAAATAAATTCTGACTGTCTAGTTAAAAAGGAAAATGTTCAGACCTTGAGCTCTTTCTGGAGCACGAAAACAATAACAATGAAAATTTAAGCATGGAATTGATCAAAATCAAAAATTACAACGATACAGCTGTTTTTTTTTTTTTTTTACAATCTGGAAAAAGTTGTCATTTTTATAAAAATAAAAATACATGTTCAGGTATGCACCCAATCATGTTTTATCCCTTTTCTTCAGTGTAGAAATTCATCATTTTATTTATTTATTTATTCAATCGGTTAGTCAAAATTCTTTTCTTCCTTAACCTTTTATTGAGCATTATTTTTTCTGTTCCACATATGATTCGCATTATATCTATGAGTGAAAGTTCCAGTCATTAAATTGCTAAAATTACTGTTTATTTAAATTATGTACTAAGAAGGAGTTCGGCATGATAAAAAAACAATAGTCAGAGAAACAATTAATAGTTGACAAACGAAATGCATTAAAATTTGTTTCCGTAACTGGTGCTAGAGTTTCTGAACATTTTAGAGTTAATTGATTTCAAAAGAAAAGTTTTGAACACGGAAAGATTCTGAGGATTTCTGGTGGACTCAAGGAACAATCAGATTTCTTATGAAATACCAACTCGGTTTTAAAAGCATTAATAATGCATAAAACAGACATAGGCACCCTGATGGGAGGTCACAGTGACCTTCCAAAAATTTTCTTTTTCGAAAAATTTTGTCTGACGATTCAGCAAAATTATAATGATTCGGCAAAAAATTTGAAGTTATATTCGACAAAATTATCATCATTCGGTGAAATTTGAGTTCCATTTAGCAAATTAAGAATTTCCATCTTCCCAAAAATTTAAGTTCAGGACAGACAAGCAACCAATTTTCGTTGAATATTCACATAATTAGATGATACCTGTGGTGCTGCAAGCGTTTTAAACGCAATACGTCAATTTGAAGAGAAAAATAAATAATCGTGAAAAATTACTGAACCAGGGGGTCATCTCGGTTTCTTCTTTGGAGGGGTGGGGGCGCAAAAGAATGTGTTAAAAAGTAAAACTGTCTTGAAAATTTTTAAAAAAATCAAAGGTTTTCCCAACCACTACTTCACAGAAAAAATACTTTCTATGTCCTTAGTGTTGAGTTTTGATTAGAAATTCTCAGATTCCTTCCGTTAAATTTTTACTGTAAGAAATCTTGCAGGTAATGTTATTATAGGAGAACTTTACTCCGTCCTTTTTATTGATTTATTTTTATTTATTTTTCGGAATAATAGATGATTTGTCACATGTGTGCTGCTTTACTACAACCATGGTCCCACTAGATGGTGCTGGCGCTTAACGGGCCTTGGCAATTTATTACTTTTCAGTGTTAAACCGATGCAGTTCATGCATCCACCAATTAATGTCAACGTTTCACAGTTTGGACGTCGCCCATTTTGACCGCAAGAGACGCCACAGAGAACCCCTGCATTCACCAATCAATTGCAGCGAAATATAAACAGGGGTTTCCAGTAGCGCCCTCTTTGTCGCCATGAGTTTCAGCGATTGTCACGGCCTATAAGAATCAAGTGGGGCCATGCTACAATTTATCTCTTGCAGTTTTAAGTTTTTGCTTCCTTACTACGTTCTATAGTCGGGACAAACCTAACCTGGCACCATTGTGAAGGCAACGCAGATCCTAATCTGCCGGGTTAGGCCTGCCCTAATTACAGCATTTATTATGTTGCGTCATTTTTACTTTGTAGCAAGCTGTTCAAACTCAACTATCTACCTATCTCATACATACATGCGACGACGAATTTTAGGTCTCTATCGGTCAAAATGGCTAACAGAACAACATGAGACATGAATTCTGTAAGTGTAACAGAATGATTTGTTAAGTTGAGGGCCACTTTAAAACTGGGGCCCCACGAACTCATTTTTTTGGGAGGCCGGAAGTTCTCAATTTGCCGAATCGGACTCCAAATGTTAGCAAGTAATGATATTTTTTCCGAATCGTCGGACAAATTTTGCCAAATAAGAAAATTTTTGGGAAGTCACGGTGGCCTCGCGTGTATTTCCATCCGGCTTTTGTGAAGTAAAAGTTTGCTTGAAAAAACAATTACAGCTCAAAGTGTAATGTTCCAAAATTTCTAAATTTGCATCAATCATTTACCAGAGACATAACGATTCCATCCGAACTAGGAAAATCTGCTACCTAAAACCCATAAACAAGCCACGTCTTCAGAGCCATCCTTCCCTTGCTCGAGGGACCTGAAATATTTACCGAAATATTTACAGCCTCTTGTTGGATCATGTCTACTATTTTGTCGTAAGGATCTTCCTTCACTCGACACATTCGTAAATGTCAATGGACCCTTGAAACATGGACCCGGATGACTAAAACCCATTGAGAAGAAACGATGCGCTATTTCTGGAGATGACCCTCTTGAAAGACGTCTGCTTTACATAGCAGCAAGGATGTGCAAGTGCTGGATAGCGCTGAAGAGGGTGGGGGAAATATTCGAGGACGTCAGATATTAACACTTCAACGCTACTCAACCGACGCAACTATTTAGTGGCATTTAAGAGTGGTCAGCTCGTTTTTTGAGCTCTTGTTAGAAAATCATAAATCACTTATGTAATGCAAAAATATGACGTTGTAATTTTTCACAAGTTTATGCATTTATACATGGGTTTAAAGATATTCTCAACGTTGTCTTGTGTTTTAACAGCACAATGGAATGCATATTCACCAGACATATTTAAAAATAGTAATATGAATATAGTAAAAGGAATTATATCATTCTTTAAAAAAATTAGAAAAAAGCAAAAAAAAAAAAAAAAATCTAATCAAAGGAACTTTTCAGCTGTTTTAACACTTGGTGACATTAGTTCCTTTTATCTCTAATACACAGTTCTACTCATGGTTTAATTCAAGGTATATCTATATGTATTTAAAAAAATACAGTTAAAGAAATTGTTAGAGGATGTCTGGGGCGGGCCTGCGTCAAGGTGACCCCAAAGCACTTACAGCCTTCTAACTTGGTACAAAATTTCTTCGAGTCCTTGTGTTTTGCCGCTTGGAGCGCCGGACTATTACGTGAGATTTATATCGCAGATTCATTTCAAGAATACCACATTTCAATGGCACAAGATGATCACACAAAAAGGTATGCATTCCAGAAAGAGCTTTAACTGTACTAAAATACTTTGATTTTTATACAACTCTGTTATTCAAAATGTGCATTTTAAATGTACATGCAAATAATACATATTACATAAATTTTTAGTAACGGAGCTGAACGAGTATGTTTGTAGACCACCCAATCGTGCAACCATTCTATTAAATTTTCATATACATCACGTTCTATACTACATCTTTGAAATTATATAATTTTCTTTCGTGAAAAACAATACTTGAGCGTTCCAAAAATAACGATACAGTTCTATGATATCATTAATGTATTGATTTCTTTCACAAGTGTTTCAAGAAATGCTCTCCTTAGAAAAGAGAACCATCGTTTCTGTGGAACTGTGTGCTAAACATTTGAAGAGGTGCGTTAGTTGTACCTGCAAACATACAGTAAACAGCCACCAATCTAAACGAATCCACCTGATCCAACTTCCATTGACTTCTTCGCTTGGGATTACGTCAAATATCTTGTTCTCAGTGTCTAACTAGTGTGGGTCAGATGCGTGCAAGGATTGAGGAAGCAGTCGGCAGCATCACAGCTGATGAGCTGAAGAATGTGTTCTCTTCCATGACGTAACGCTGGTCTCTGTTCGTTGATATGCAGGGTTGACACGATGAACTTTATTTAATTCATATGTATGTATGTTTCTTTGTTTACGAATGTATTCGTTTCCTTCCTTAAGCATGCTGATCATGAAAATAGAAATAGATCGTTATTTTTGGCAGAGCTGCGAAATCGGAGGGAAAATGACCGACTCCAACAATTTTAGAAACTTCGATTCTCACTCCAAATTCAACTCCTTTACGCCAAAATCAATCTGAGTCTGACTCTGCGACTCCGCAGCCCTGGTTTTTGCTATGAAATAATCGTTTCTCTATGATTAGTTTCATTTTCACTCTAAAGTTTTAATTTATGTATTCTATTTTTGACAAAGGCAAATAAAGAAAATTCGGAGTCCTTTATGTTTTGCCATAAAGGACTTGTTTACATAAAAAGCTATTTGTTTTATTTATTTTTTATGATAAAAACTAATCCTTGAAATGAACATATAGTTAGTGATACATTTTTTAAAGTATATTTATGTATTTATTTTTATTTGTTGTTCGACTCCGACTCTGACACGGACTCCGCAAGCACTGGCAGAGTTGTTAGTTTTGAAGGAAAATGACCAACTCCGACTCATTGAACTTTAAACCTTCAACTCCGACTCGTTTACCTCAAAATCAGTCCGACTACGCAGCCCTGATTTTTGAAGCACCCTCTATCTAACACGAACACGAAAGTTAAGTGTAATACTTACAAAAACACAGCAACTTACGTTGAAAATATTTAATTCATTACCCTTATATATAATTCAAGAAAACTCTAGGTACAAGAACTACAAATGTAAGAAGAACTACTGAACCATAAAAAAACTCAGACCAGATATCAGATGATTTCAGCCTATCCAACAATTAATATTAACATAATCCCATGAATAATCTAACGGAACGGTCGAACTTTTGTCCAAGAGTGATACCTCCGAGACCTGACACGTCTTCCGAATCCAGAAATATACATGTTAGAAATCAAATCAAACGTCCTGAACTTCCTTCATCGCGGGCTATTCCTTACAAGCTCCGAATTAATGACTCTTCCCCATAAATGACGAGTGTCACGTAAAAAGCACATTTACGTGAATGAAACAGTTCATTAGGATGATGTACGGCTTAGTGAAAAGTAAAGGATGATGTTATGCAGCTATCTGGTTTCTACGTTTACACTGAATCGCTGGGCGGCGAAATGGTCTGCCCTAAAGGAAAGTATAGGTATTAATAAAAGGGGAGATGCTGTTTCTGCCGTTTAAAAAGATGCGTCTACAACGGTTAACATGTTTTGTAGTATAGTAAGTGGAATAGGTCGCGACAAATAAAGAAAAATGTTAGAAAAAGTAATTGATTTCAACGTTAGATATCTGAGTCAGTGAGAAGCAAAAGGATGTAAGTGGCTAAATTAAAAATTTGGAGCAAACCAAACTCGGTTAGATGAACCTAACCTATGCGTAGGGGCAAGATATGGTACTAGTAGCCCTGGTAGTTGCTGCTATACAGCATGATTTAGGGAAAAAAATCAATGAAAGCCTCCCTAGGATGTTATCTTTAAACGCGTTTTATTCGAAACTTGAAATTGTCCTCTTACATCCCTTTGCTTCTCACTCCCTCATTTGATCTTTAGAAATCTCTGCCCTTAAGCATTTTATAGAATTCATGTAAAATCAACATCGATTTGTCTTAAAGAAGCTGAAAATGTATTTTAAACTAATGAAAGGCAGAAAAGCAGACGATAAGTACTTTAAAGAATGGCCAATAAACAATCATCTGATGAAATTATCATGGAAATAAATAATCATGTGGTGAAAAAAAAGCTCTTAATAATGTCAGACAATTTCTATATTTGGAAAGTATTCTTTACTAATAATAAAGTTTAAAGTCTCTCTGTCCGGAGAATGTCTGGATGCCTGGATCTCTGTGACGCGCATAGCGCCTAGACCGTTCGACCGATTTTCATGAAATTTTGCACAAAGTTAGTTTGTAGCATGGGGGTGTGCACCTCAAAGCGATTTTTCGAAAATTCGATGTGGTTCTTTTTCTATTCCAATTTTAAGAACAAAAATATCATAAGATGGACGAGTAAATTACGAAATTATCATAACGTGGAACCGTAACACGGGCACAAGCCAATTGGCGAGATACGAAATTATCATAACGTGGAACCGTAACATAGGTACAAGCCAATTGGCGAGAAAATTCACCACACATTATTTGTAAATATACACGCGACCCAAAAGCCTTTTAACTTTTCTATTACGGGCAAAGCTGTGCGGGTACCACTAGTTATTAATAAAAGGGGAGATGCTGTTTCTGCCGTTTAAAAAGATGCGTCTACAATGTCTAATATGTTATGTAGTAGTAAGTGGAATAGGTTTGTTAGAAATAAAGAAAAATGTTAGAAAAGGTAATTGATATTAAAGTTAAATGTTTGGTTTTTCGAAATCTCTACCCCTTAGTATTTTGTGGGTGTCATGTAAAATCAACTTTGTTTTGTCAGTCTAAACAAAGCTGAAAATTTATGTAGGAAGAGAAACAGATGATAAATACTTTTACGAATGGTCATTTAATAACCATCTGATGAAAAAAAACTAAATAATTTCAGACGATGTCCATATTTATAGGACAGGAACATTTAACTAAAAAAAAAAAAAAATCTGCATGATCTTTATTCAATTTCTTGCAAGTGTTCCTATAAACTTGAATAAATCCACAAAAAATATACATTAATTATTAATGTTAGTACACTATAGGTATTTTAGCTTGAGATTGCTTTTTGTCTGTGTTTTTAAAACAGGGTGTATGTTTTTTTTTTAAATTTAGCAGAATTTAAAGTTAGAAAGTGCATGTGAGATTATTTTTAAATGTTCAACTTATTGAACAAGTTTAAAAAACAATTACATGCAGCCTTTAAAGTATTCCTGGATTAGACTCAAATATTAACGTAAGATAACATGTGGCATAAGTAGAAGCAGAGCTTCAGCTTATATTCCCGCGATATAGCGAATCTTTTAAACATTTCTTACAGATGGATGTATAATTGAAGCATAACATCGAGTCAATTACTCGATATCGAGTAATTGACCATGAACAGTCATCGAGTCGATTTCTGATCAAGGACCTGCATTCATGTGTGCTCGAAATAATTACTTGACCGACTTATAAAAAGGTGCGTCAACTGTATCAACGAAAATTTGGAAAACAACCACAAATCTAATGAATTCACCTCATCTAACTCCCTTTGAATCTTTCGCTTGGGTACATCAAATCCCTTTGGTACAGGTTTAAAGTTATAAGTATGCATCAGCTGTGTGCAAGGATTATAGAAGCAGACAGCAGCATCACAGCTGATCAGCTAAAAGATTTGTTCCGCTCCATGGCGGAACTCTGGTCTCTTTGCACTTAAGCGAACATAACTATGTATGTCTAGGGTCAATCCATAGTGACTAACGTAACATTCTCAGCTGATTTTCAAACTCTTTTTACTTACACCGGAAGTAAAAAATAAATGTGTTTTGGTTTAATATGTACAAGGTGACTATTTTTCATTTCTACCAAGAATTTGAAGCAAAATAAGCGCTGGCAGGTGTTTTTTCACCAAAAATGGCATCGTGACTAACGTAACATTTTTGCAACCCTGAGAAACAATGCTTATGTTACGAGACAAATTTTTCTGAAACTTACGCAGGCATTTAAAATTGGCCGATATATTTGTAAGAGGTAAACAATCTATTTTTAAAATACTACAGATTTGTTACAGATGAATCTTTTTTGGCCCTTAATGGTACTTTTACTAAAAACTGTGTGTGACTAACGTAACGTGACTAACGTAACCATCAGTAGGTAAATATTGACAGTTCAACGCCAGGAGGAAGTGTGAAGTGGAACCACTTCCTCCCCACCGCCTCCCACTTCCTCCACTTCCTCCGACCTTGGGGTTGACCTTGGGGTTGCGCATGAATCTTGAAGAAGGTTACGGGGGTTTTTCGCGCGTTTTTAGATATTTTCCCGCGTTTTCGGACTTAGAATATTTTGAACTTGTTGTCATGACAACCAGAGTTTTTAGTTTTCGGTTGGCAACACCTGTTGCTATGCTTTAACTTATGCGGTGTTTAACGTTCGTGGCGCCATCTATTGAGAGGTTTATTTTTATTTTTTTTATTTCTACGAATTTAATTATTTTTATTTTTACAGAGTGTTGAAGTTGGGAATCGAACACCCAAACTTTGAGTTAGCAAAAACGTATGCTAACCACTATGCTATATTTTTCATTACTCTTTCAGTCTTAATGTGAATCTGTACCATGACAACGAATATTACAATTAAATTAATTTTAAAACCATCAGTTAATTTACTCTTTAGTACTAATCATGGCATATCATTAACTGAATTTCAGCTCATAATTGAAACTATCATCATTATTATTATTATTATTTTTCATAATAACAAAGTTTTCACTTAAGTAAAGATTTATTTAAATACAACCCATTCGAGATTTTAGATTTATTTCAATGCTTTGTGGACTTGAAATATATTTTAAACTTTGATTTTCTTTTTCATGCATTTCAAACTTTATCCTTTTTATTTTTTCTAACTTGTTAAATTTTCTTAACTAATTTCTTTTTTCTTTGTCAAATTTACAAATAATTTTTCTAACTTGTAAAAATTTCGAAGAAATAATTTTCTTAACTAATTTTTTTTTTTTGACTTTCATACAACAAAATATTTTTTCCTATTTTAAATTTTCTAAGAAATAATTAACTTAAATATTCTTTCATACATTTTGAACTTTAACGTTTTTTCCTGTCATTTAGCACTTTGATTTTTTTCACTATTTTAGCGTTTTTCAATTATTTTCAGTCTTTAACTATTTTCTTAGCTTTTTAGTCTTTAACTAATTTCAAGCATTTCAGACTTAGATTATTTTTTCGTGATTTCGATTTTTTTAGTATATTTTAGAGTTTGATCATTTTCTCGCTTGTTTTTACTTTATCGTTTTTTTTTTTTTCCGATATTTTTAAACTTAGAAATTTTTCACAAGTAGTGACTGGAATCGAACCTTCAAATTTTTCGAAACATTATCATGTCTACAATTTTTGCAATCATGTCAAACTTGCAATCAATTTACTCTTAGTAGTAATTAACACTTATCATTAACAAATTTTTACGGATTTTAAAAAATCAACTTAATTATTTTTTTCCAGTAAGCAAATTTCGCACTCAAGTTACATTTCATCACTGCATATACGTTTCAAGAGTTTCATTGAATTTATCACATTCCATTTAATTAACTCTAATAATTACTTTTTCATTAATACTTAACTTAATCATTTTATCATACATTTATTCCAGTTACAAAATTATGCTTAAAAGTTATTTATTTTTCTTAGCACAAGAGATTTTAACATGTTCCTACTAAAATGCTTTTCACTCTAGTTTGAGTTTACTAAAATAGCAACTCATTTACGATTTAGATTCATTTAATCGTCTTTGATTCTTTTTCATTATTATTATTTTACATTATCACATACGTTATTATTTTTATACATTTATCCATTTAATTTTCCAAAATCTACAATCAATTTACTCTTCGTATTAATTAACACTTATCACTATCAAATATTTTCATGAATTTTAAAAATTATCTTCTTAAATAATTTTTTACTGTAACCAAATTTCCCACTCAAGTTATATTTTATCACTACATATGCTTTTCATGAGTTTCATTTAATTTATCGCATTTCATTTAATTAACTCTAATAATTATTTTTTATCATCGATATTTAAGTTAATCATATTTTCCTTTATTTATTTTTCATGCAAACACTCTTGATGGAATAAAACAAAATTTTCAACTTTCATGAATTAAATCCCCTCTGACTATTTTATTTTACTTTACCATACTTTACTATTTTACTTACTGTGTTTTACTATTTATCATTCATTACAGCTTTTCCAAAATATTACTTTACAACCAACTAATTTCATTAACAGAATTTTCATTACAATTTATAAATTTCACTTTTATTTAATTATTTTTACCTACGCTAAAATAAAACACATCACATAAAAAAGTTAAACATCAATGAAGAACCCGAGAAATGTTAAAATTATAAGTCAAGTATCAAAACTTCATGTCAGCAAATTTTAAAAATAGACTTACCGAAAAATAACTTCTACTGAAATTCATTTCAAAACTTGGAATCAATTTACTCTTAGCATTAATAAACACTTATCATTAAGAAATTTTCATGGATTTTAAAAATCAACTTATTTAATTTTTTCCAGTAAGCAAATTTCGCACTCAAGTTACATTTCATCACTTTATATGCTTTTCAAGAGTTTCATTTAATTTATCACATTTTATTTAATCAACTCTATTAATTATTTTTGATTAGTATTTAACTTAGTCATTTTATTGCATAGTGTTTTACTTTATTATTATTATTTTTTTTTTCATACAAGCACTCTTGTTAGAATAAAACAAAATTTTCAACCTTCATGAATTAGAATCACTTTGGCTATTTCATTTTCCCAATAATATTTTACTTTAACAACTAATTTCTTTAACAAAATCGATATCATTTATTTTAGTCTTTATCCTTTTCGAACGATACATTCAAATGGACAGCTATACGTTAAATTAAGAAACTTAATCTAAATTTTGACAAATTAAGTTATAGCTAAATACTGACTAAAATTAAGTACAAAAGACTAACCTTTTTGGGGTGAAATCCCTCAAGTACCAGCTATCGCGAAGTTATTTAAAAACAGTGAATGAAATTGTAATAAGTGGATTGTTAATTATAACTCAATCTCACAAAATTACAATTACACGCATGTTTTATTTGAAATCACTGCATACGGCTGGCTGCCCATCGTCGATTTGCAGAACGCATGCCGTGATATCGCAAATCAACTCGGCTGTTGAAAAAAACTACCGTAATGCTACAGCACTTCGGATCGTCCACACACACACCGAGGCGAATTGAGAAAATGACTTTATCAATATTGCTATCTACCCCTTTACCGATAACAGATAACAAACCCCACGTGCTAGTATTATTCAACACCTGGCCTACGTCTTTCAAGTGATGTCACTGTTTCTGACCAATTAAAATTAGTTCACGTTTCTCAAATATCAAGCACATAGATCGACAATAGCCTGATGTCAGGTTTTCCAAACAAAATTTTAGATTTTAATTCGTAGTTTCGAATTAATTTCTTTTTCATTTCAAACTTATAAAAAAAATTTCCAGCTTGTAAGAATATTTCTTTCAAAAACAGATTTTTGATTCAAAACAGTATTTTTTCAAACTTGTAATATTTTTCTACTTAGAAAATGAAATCAAAAATTTTTGTTTTCTTTAATCATATAAAATGTTTTTAAGAAATAATTTCTCAAACTTGTAATATTTTTCCACTAATTAAAAAAAATCAATTTTTTTTTTTTTCAATCATATAAAAATAAATTTTTAATCTTACAACAGTAAATTTTTCCGCAAAAATATTTTTTCAAATCAAAATAATAATAATAATAATAATATTTTTGTAACATATTGTTTTTTTTCCTTTCAATCTTTTTTTTTTTTTTTTCAAAAATTTTCAAACTTACAAAATAAAATTTTTTCAACTGAATCTTCAAACGAAATGATTTAATTAAATTTAAAACTCAATATCACTTTACTCTTAGTATTAATAACCAATAGCACTTAACCATTTACTCTTTGCACTCTAAGTATTAATTAACACACACGCATTACAAATAATAATAATAATGTTTAAGATACTTACAAATCATCCACTCAAGCTTTCAAATATCCATCTAGCATGTTATTGTTCATTCGTGTGAGGGAACTTGTAATAAAACTTTACTTATCAACCGAAATTATAAGCGAAAATATCGCATTTTTTAGCACTTAATATAATCCTACAATTAACAAATTGGTTTTAACTTTGAATTTAAGAAAAATAAAAACTATTACACACTTAGTAACATATCTATCGATGTATATTATTTCATGACAAATCACAAATAGATGAGGATCTTTTATCGATCATGTGACCAACTAAGTTAAGAAAGAGCGTTCTTATCTCATATGAGAATTTATAAGTCTTTAATATTTCTCTTTAATGTAAGTGTATTGATACGTACGAGTTTGTGTATGTGAATATAATTGTGTATTGTTTTCAAACCATTGTCATGTTTAAGCTTTACAGTTCTATTTTTGACTTTCCACTTAGCATTATTTGAAGTCCTTCGCATGCATTAAACTATAGAAATATTACAAAAATTATATTTTCATTCAGTCTTAATTACAAAACCATACAATAAGATGAAGACAACACCGATAGTATAAAGATTACTTACAATAAAGTGCATATAAAAAATATATGTAAGAGTGATTTCAAAGTATAATCCATCAACCATATTCAACAACTCAATCAAAACACAAGTCTCTTTTAAAATGATAAACACAATTTATTCACACACACACACAGTAAAAGACAATTAAAAAAACTTTCATCCTTAAGTAAAACTCTTCAAAACTTTCAAGCGTATTTTTAACATCGATTGCATCAAATAAATCAGACACATGACATTTTAAACATGGACTATCAACATTCAAAGTAACGAAGTCACGAGTCAAGTTTTCCCAATTAACATTAAAAAGAGCCCGTTCGAAAAAAGTGTCGAACTTTCGACCCCTTGTTAATGATTCACATTCATGCACTCTCATGTAAAAAAATGAATCCATTTTTACAATCCACACATTCTTTTTTAGAAAGGTAGTTTATGTTGCATATGAGCTCATCAAATAGTCACTTACGTAGAGAATCAGCCAGTTTACGAACTTCTTGTGATGTATATGTGCTGATTTTATCACATCGACAATCACAGGGATATTTTTTCTCAATTTCCGAAAGGATGTACTCTTTTAGAGTATAAGTCATAAGTTTGTCTTTGACACTACGTGAGATACAAGGGGACGCGTAGCACAATTTGTCAATCTGGCTTTCCAAAAGTAGAACTCTATCAGGCATCAACTGGAACACTTCTCGTTTCAGTTTGAACAATCTTTGCACACTAACACAGATGTTACCATTCGCACTCGACTCTCCTTTTTTATAACAAAAGCGAAATCACGGTCTTCGATTAATTTTTGATTTATATTTTTACGTAGGCTTGAAATAAGTGATCTCCACACATCTGGTTCTAAGGAAATACCATCCATAGTTGGTCGAAAAATACCATCTTTCCCACACGTATATCTTCTAATATGCACGCGTGTACGTTTCCGAAAAGTATTCACCTAAAGTGAAAATACAATCACCCAAGTGTATCATATCATCAGGCTGTGGAGAAGCCTCAATGTTCATTTTCATGTTCGTTGCATCCCATCTGTTCATCTTCAGGCTTCAAAGTTTCAGAATGATTTTCACCAGCGTTAGTCATTCTTAACTCTCATAGGATTAGGAGTCACAATACTAAAACAACTTCCTGTGAACTTAAAAAATAAATCAAACTAGGTTTAAACACTAGCTGGTGAAGAAAAATCCTAAGTACATAGAATAAAATTTCACGATCTCTTTCAAAGCTCAGAATCACCCTGAAAATGATTCTCCAAACATCCACTATAAACCAATGAATATTCACTTTAACCAATGAGAAGTGTACATAAATCTCTTGCTACTGACGTCATAGAATATCACATGAACTTTTGAGCAGAATTGTGTTGTTTTACACAGTATTCAGATTTTTAGAAAATGCCAACACTTTGACTTCCAAATTCATCCTGACCTACTACGAGTAATTTTAAGATGGTAGCAGGTTTTCACATCACATCGAATGCCGATGACGGTTTCGCATCTCACGCATGACATGATCAATCACGTGTAATTGATCATGTCAATTTGCATGAGATGCGAAACCTGCTACCATCTTAAAATTACTCGTAGTAGGTCAGGATGAATTTGGAAGTCAAAGTGTTGGCATTTTCTAAAAATCTGAATACTGTGTAAAACAACACAATTCTGCTCAAAAGTTCATGTGATATTCTATGACGTCAGTAGCAAGAGATTTATGTACACTTCTCATTGGTTAAAGTGAATATTCATTGGTTTATAGTGGATGTTTGGAGAATCATTTTCAGGGTGATTCTGAGCTTTGAAAGAGATCGTGAAATTTTATTCTATGTACTTAGGATTTTTCTTCACCAGCTAGTGTTTAAACCTAGTTTGATTTATTTTTTAAGTTCACAGGAAGTTGTTTTAGTATTGTGACTCCTAATCCTATGAGAGTTAAGAATGACTAACGCTGGTGAAAATCATTCTGAAACTTTGAAGCCTGAAGATGAACAGATGGGATGCAACGAACATGAAAATGAACATTGAGGCTTCTCCACAGCCTGATGATATGATACACTTGGGTGATTGTATTTTCACTTTAGGTGAATACTTTTCGGAAACGTACACGCGTGCATATTAGAAGATATACGTGTGGGAAAGATGGTATTTTTCGACCAACTATGGATGGTATTTCCTTAGAACCAGATGTGTGGAGATCACTTATTTCAAGCCTACGTAAAAATATAAATCAAAAATTAATCGAAGACCGTGATTTCGCTTTTGTTATAAAAAAGGAGAGTCGAGTGCGAATGGTAACATCTGTGTTAGTGTGCAAAGATTGTTCAAACTGAAACGAGAAGTGTTCCAGTTGATGCCTGATAGAGTTCTACTTTTGGAAAGCCAGATTGACAAATTGTGCTACGCGTCCCCTTGTATCTCACGTAGTGTCAAAGACAAACTTATGACTTATACTCTAAAAGAGTACATCCTTTCGGAAATTGAGAAAAAATATCCCTGTGATTGTCGATGTGATAAAATCAGCACATATACATCACAAGAAGTTCGTAAACTGGCTGATTCTCTACGTAAGTGACTATTTGATGAGCTCATATGCAACATAAACTACCTTTCTAAAAAAGAATGTGTGGATTGTAAAAATGGATTCATTTTTTTACATGAGAGTGCATGAATGTGAATCATTAACAAGGGGTCGAAAGTTCGACACTTTTTTCGAACGGGCTCTTTTTAATGTTAATTGGGAAAACTTGACTCGTGACTTCGTTACTTTGAATGTTGATAGTCCATGTTTAAAATGTCATGTGTCTGATTTATTTGATGCAATCGATGTTAAAAATACGCTTGAAAGTTTTGAAGAGTTTTACTTAAGGATGAAAGTTTTTTTAATTGTCTTTTACTGTGTGTGTGTGTGAATAAATTGTGTTTATCATTTTAAAAGAGACTTGTGTTTTGATTGAGTTGTTGAATATGGTTGATGGATTATACTTTGAAATCACTCTTACATATATTTTTTATATGCACTTTATTGTAAGTAATCTTTATACTATCGGTGTTGTCTTCATCTTATTGTATGGTTTTGTAATTAAGACTGAATGAAAATATAATTTTTGTAATATTTCTATAGTTTAATGCATGCGAAGGACTTCAAATAATGCTAAGTGGAAAGTCAAAAATAGAACTGTAAAGCTTAAACATGACAATGGTTTGAAAACAATACACAATTATATTCACATACACAAACTCGTACGTATCAATACACTTACATTAAAGAGAAATATTAAAGACTTATAAATTCTCATATGAGATAAGAACGCTCTTTCTTAACTTAGTTGGTCACATGATCGATAAAAGATCCTCACCTATTTGTGATTTGTCATGAAATAATATACATCGATAGATATGTTACTAAGTGTGTAATAGTTTTTATTTTTCTTAAATTCAAAGTTAAAACCAATTTGTTAATTGTAGGATTATATTAAGTGCTAAAAAATGCGATATTTTCGCTTATAATTTCGGTTGATAAGTAAAGTTTTATTACAAGTTCCCTCACACGAATGAACAATAACATGCTAGATGGATATTTGAAAGCTTGAGTGGATGATTTGTAAGTATCTTAAACATTATTATTATTATTTGTAATGCGTGTGTGTTAATTAATACTTAGAGTGCAAAGAGTAAATGGTTAAGTGCTATTGGTTATTAATACTAAGAGTAAAGTGATATTGAGTTTTAAATTTAATTAAATCATTTCGTTTGAAGATTCAGTTGAAAAAATTTTATTTTGTAAGTTTGAAAATTTTTGAAAAAAAAAAAAAAAAGATTGAAAGGAAAAAAAACAATATGTTACAAAAATATTATTATTATTATTATTATTTTGATTTGAAAAAATATTTTTGCGGAAAAATTTACTGTTGTAAGATTAAAAATTTATTTTTATATGATTGAAAAAAAAAAAAATTGATTTTTTTTAATTAGTGGAAAAATATTACAAGTTTGAGAAATTATTTCTTAAAAACATTTTATATGATTAAAGAAAACAAAAATTTTTGATTTCATTTTCTAAGTAGAAAAATATTACAAGTTTGAAAAAATACTGTTTTGAATCAAAAATCTGTTTTTGAAAGAAATATTCTTACAAGCTGGAAATTTTTTTTATAAGTTTGAAATGAAAAAGAAATTAATTCGAAACTACGAATTAAAATCTAAAATTTTGTTTGGAAAACCTGACATCAGGCTATTGTCGATCTATGTGCTTGATATTTGAGAAACGTGAACTAATTTTAATTGGTCAGAAACAGTGACATCACTTGAAAGACGTAGGCCAGGTGTTGAATAATACTAGCACGTGGGGTTTGTTATCTGTTATCGGTAAAGGGGTAGATAGCAATATTGATAAAGTCATTTTCTCAATTCGCCTCGGTGTGTGTGTGGACGATCCGAAGTGCTGTAGCATTACGGTAGTTTTTTTCAACAGCCGAGTTGATTTGCGATATCACGGCATGCGTTCTGCAAATCGACGATGGGCAGCCAGCCGTATGCAGTGATTTCAAATAAAACATGCGTGTAATTGTAATTTTGTGAGATTGAGTTATAATTAACAATCCACTTATTACAATTTCATTCACTGTTTTTAAATAACTTCGCGATAGCTGGTACTTGAGGGATTTCACCCCAAAAAGGTTAGTCTTTTGTACTTAATTTTAGTCAGTATTTAGCTATAACTTAATTTGTCAAAATTTAGATTAAGTTTCTTAATTTAACGTATAGCTGTCCATTTGAATGTATCGTTCGAAAAGGATAAAGACTAAAATAAATGATATCGATTTTGTTAAAGAAATTAGTTGTTAAAGTAAAATATTATTGGGAAAATGAAATAGCCAAAGTGATTCTAATTCATGAAGGTTGAAAATTTTGTTTTATTCTAACAAGAGTGCTTGTATGAAAAAAAAAATAATAATAATAAAGTAAAACACTATGCAATAAAATGACTAAGTTAAATACTAATCAAAAATAATTAATAGAGTTGATTAAATAAAATGTGATAAATTAAATGAAACTCTTGAAAAGCATATAAAGTGATGAAATGTAACTTGAGTGCGAAATTTGCTTACTGGAAAAAATTAAATAAGTTGATTTTTAAAATCCATGAAAATTTCTTAATGATAAGTGTTTATTAATGCTAAGAGTAAATTGATTCCAAGTTTTGAAATGAATTTCAGTAGAAGTTATTTTTCGGTAAGTCTATTTTTAAAATTTGCTGACATGAAGTTTTGATACTTGACTTATAATTTTAACATTTCTCGGGTTCTTCATTGATGTTTAACTTTTTTATGTGATGTGTTTTATTTAAGCGTAGGTAAAAATAATTAAATAAAAGTGAAATTTATAAATTGTAATGAAAATTCTGTTAATGAAATTAGTTGGTTGTAAAGTAATATTTTGGAAAAGCTGTAATGAATGATAAATAGTAAAACACAGTAAGTAAAATAGTAAAGTATGGTAAAGTAAAATAAAATAGTCAGAGGGGATTTAATTCATGAAAGTTGAAAATTTTGTTTTATTCCATCAAGAGTGTTTGCATGAAAAATAAATAAAGGAAAATATGATTAACTTAAATATCGATGATAAAAAATAATTATTAGAGTTAATTAAATGAAATGCGATAAATTAAATGAAACTCATGAAAAGCATATGTAGTGATAAAATATAACTTGAGTGGGAAATTTGGTTACAGTAAAAAATTATTTAAGAAGATAATTTTTAAAATTCATGAAAATATTTGATAGTGATAAGTGTTAATTAATACGAAGAGTAAATTGATTGTAGATTTTGGAAAATTAAATGGATAAATGTATAAAAATAATAACGTATGTGATAATGTAAAATAATAATAATGAAAAAGAATCAAAGACGATTAAATGAATCTAAATCGTAAATGAGTTGCTATTTTAGTAAACTCAAACTAGAGTGAAAAGCATTTTAGTAGGAACATGTTAAAATCTCTTGTGCTAAGAAAAATAAATAACTTTTAAGCATAATTTTGTAACTGGAATAAATGTATGATAAAATGATTAAGTTAAGTATTAATGAAAAAGTAATTATTAGAGTTAATTAAATGGAATGTGATAAATTCAATGAAACTCTTGAAACGTATATGCAGTGATGAAATGTAACTTGAGTGCGAAATTTGCTTACTGGAAAAAAATAATTAAGTTGATTTTTTAAAATCCGTAAAAATTTGTTAATGATAAGTGTTAATTACTACTAAGAGTAAATTGATTGCAAGTTTGACATGATTGCAAAAATTGTAGACATGATAATGTTTCGAAAAATTTGAAGGTTCGATTCCAGTCACTACTTGTGAAAAATTTCTAAGTTTAAAAATATCGGAAAAAAAAAAAAACGATAAAGTAAAAACAAGCGAGAAAATGATCAAACTCTAAAATATACTAAAAAAATCGAAATCACGAAAAAATAATCTAAGTCTGAAATGCTTGAAATTAGTTAAAGACTAAAAAGCTAAGAAAATAGTTAAAGACTGAAAATAATTGAAAAACGCTAAAATAGTGAAAAAAATCAAAGTGCTAAATGACAGGAAAAAACGTTAAAGTTCAAAATGTATGAAAGAATATTTAAGTTAATTATTTCTTAGAAAATTTAACAAATAGGAAAAAATATTTTGCTGTATGAAAGTCAAAAAAAAAAAAAATAGTTAAGAAAATTATTTCTTCGAAATTTTTACAAGTTAGAAAAATTATTTGTAAATTTGACAAAGAAAAAAGAAATTAGTTAAGAAAATTTAACAAGTTAGAAAAAATAAAAAGGATAAAGTTTGAAATGCATGAAAAAGAAAATCAAAGTTTAAAATATATTTCAAGTCCACAAAGCATTGAAATAAATCTAAAATCTCGAATGGGTTGTATTTAAATAAATCTTTACTTAAGTGAAAACTTTGTTATTATGAAAAATAATAATAATAATAATGATGATAGTTTCAATTATGAGCTGAAATTCAGTTAATGATATGCCATGATTAGTACTAAAGAGTAAATTAACTGATGGTTTTAAAATTAATTTAATTGTAATATTCGTTGTCATGGTACAGATTCACATTAAGACTGAAAGAGTAATGAAAAATATAGCATAGTGGTTAGCATACGTTTTTGCTAACTCAAAGTTTGGGTGTTCGATTCCCAACTTCAACACTCTGTAAAAATAAAAATAATTAAATTCGTAGAAATAAAAAAAATAAAAATAAACCTCTCAATAGATGGCGCCATGAACGTTAAACACCGCATAAGTTAAAGCATAGCAACAGGTATTGCCAACCGAAAACTAAAAACTCTGGTTGTCATGACAACAAGTTCAAAATATTCTAAGTCCGAAAACGCGGGAAAATATCTAAAAACGCGCGAAAAACCCCCGTAACCTTCTTCAAGATTCATGCGCAACCCCAAGGTCAACCCCAAGGTCGGAGGAAGTGGAGGAAGTGGGAGGAAGTGGAGGAAGTGGGAGGGGGTGGGGAGGAAGTGGTTCCACTTCACACTTCCTCCTGGCGTTGAACTGTCAATATTTACCTACTACCATCGAATAACAAGCAACGAATGCATATTTAAAACTTTTTATAAGTAATTTCTTGCTCTTATATTACTTTTACACTTTTTAGGAACCTTCTTTGTGTTGCATTTTATGGTTCTTTTTTTACTTTTTTTCTATATTAGTGTAAGAAATTAAATGGAAGGATTCAGTTCAATTAACTGAATTTGAATGTGCGAAAAAACTTTTACAAACTGAATAACATCATTCTTGGGCTAATAAAACCCAAATATTTCTCTTTTAAAAAAATTAACTTTATGCAAGTTGATAGTTTCACCGAATTCTAGTATTCTGCCGTTATACTAGTTATCGTCATAAGAAACTCCGTAGTACTTTTCAATGGCATATTATATTTTAAGGTTTACTGATTCATCGAACGAATAGTGTTATGCATCCTTTTGAATTTAAATGTAATATTAATATATATATATATATATATATATATATATATATATATATATATATATATATATATATATATATATATATATATATATATATATATATTTGAACGTTTTTGCAGAATGCCTTTTAATTCCAGATATCACCGCAAATGTTTGAATTTCTAAATGATCATTCTTGCATTTTCTGAAATATATGGCAGCAGCGCTTATTGTCACTGTATCATGAAACATCTTCAAATGTTTTCCAACGAGCAGCCATTACTTCATTTTAATAATAGGTGGAGATGTATTTTCTAAAAAATAGAGACGATCTTCTTTGTTAAGAATGTATTTCTAATATCTTAATTCTTAAGCTTGGATGCTTGTGTTGAATGCACATTCAGCAGAGTACTCATTTTGCTTTACTCACCTTTTTTTTTAAAATAATTCTTTAAATTGGAAGTATCTTTATAAAGACCTTTAAAAAAAGTATTTTTCTAAGTAAACAGAAGGTCTACAATGTAATATTAGTATTTTTCACCTTTTATATTTTTAATCAATATAGAATGCCTACATATTCAAAATTGTTCATTAATATATTTACATTAAATTAAATAAGTTTTAAATATTAGCAGTCATTTTTAAAATGTTACGTTAGTCACATGCAAACTATTACGTTAGTCACAGCTCAAATGTTACGTTAGTCACACTAATTATTTTATATCTACTGATACTAAAATAAATATTTTGCACTTTTTAAGTAGATATGACACAGATGTAAGAAAATAAAAAGTGCTGTTTGGTTCAATCATCTGGTTAAGTTTTTAAGCAGAAAATAGTACATTTTCGTGACTAACGTAACGTAAATATTTTCAGTGAAATAACCAAACTAATTAAAATACTTATCTTATAATGTATGCAAAAAGAACAGTCAATTTTATTGGGCCAACATCTAATCATTTAGAATAAACATAGTTCTTTTAAAGATTTTCAAAAAATTTTATATTACACAAGAAAACTTAGACGTATGTTTTTTGCGTATGCTAAGCCTTTTCTACAACCTCGCACGTTTAGAGCCAGAAGAAAAACACCGAATGAATTTTTGGCAAACTGTTACTGGATTTATGTACTAGAAAGTAAGCTGAATGAAATGATAGGTCACAATTAAGGCTTTGTGGAAAAAAAAATTCTGAGCTTGAGGTTGACATTTCTATGGAATGACCCTCTAGTATATTTGCACTAAATTCAAAACTTCAGTTTCTTCTATTAAGGTATGATAATAATAAATAAATAAAATGCTTTTGCTGCTTAACAAGTTTAGGAGCCAACTAAAACTGAAAAAAAAAAATAATCAAGTTGCGATAGTTATCTATTTTTAACAAATTTTTTTTGCACATATTGTGAGTCTTTGCTGAAATTTTGTCTTTCTTATTTTCTTTTTTGCCAGAAAGAGAACAAATATGAAAGTATTGTTCTCCACAGAGAAGAGAGAAAGAGAGACTAGCTGTGTTTTTCATTACTAAAAGGAAAATACAAAAGTATAAAAGCACACAAAGCAATAGATCTTGTGACTCGCTACCTGCACATAACAAAACAAATAAAAGTAAATAAAGCCACTGCAACTTGTTATTGGAACTATGGTTTTCTCCCCACCTAAAGCAATGTATCATATGAATCGTTATCTACCAGTCACAAGAACAGTAGACTGAGAAGCGTAAAGCCAAGGCAAAAAGAAGCTGTAAAGCAATCATGATTGCTTGGTAAAATTGCCCAATTGCAAAACAGAATCATGTGTGATAACGTACTCTGTATCTAATAAATACCTAATTGTATATTATACATTTATTATTTAATAACTAGTGGTACCTGCACGGCTTTGCCCGCAGTTGAAAATTAAAAGGTCATTCGGTTCGCCTGTATATTTACAAATAATGGATGACGAATTTCTCGCCAATTGGCTATGTTCATTCGCTCTCCCATTCCACGTCATGATAATTTCGTAATTTACTCGTCAACCTTATGATAATTTTGCTCCGGAAAATGTTCTTAAAATTGAAATAGAAAAAGAACAAAATCGAATTTTCGAAAAATCGCTTCAAGGTGCACACCCCCATGCTACAAACTAACTTTGTGCCAAATTTCATGAAAATCGGCAGAACGGTCTAGGCGCTATGCGCGTCACTGAGGTCCAGACATCCTCCAAACAGAGAGACTTTGAGCGTTATTATTAGTAAAGATTTATTATTTAAATAGAATTATCTAATAGAAGAAACGTGCAATCTGCGATCTGGTTCGTGTGAATGAATGAATGTATCCTCAATTAATATTCTCAATTTCAAAGAATTATTTAGAAAAAAAAATACGGTTACCAATAAAACAAAAATATTGAGGCCTTAACAATTGGTATAGAGCAAAAAATTCGCAGTTAAAGCTGGATTATTGCAGAAATACAATATTATAGATTTTGAATACACAGAAGTTTACTACCAGTATTTACTATAACTAATCCAAAATGCGGCTTACGGTACCAAGTTGCTGACACTTTTATTAATACATTTCTGCACTCTTAGACAAATGGTGTAATGATAAATTTATTCCCTGGTGAGCGCTAACATCAAGGCGTATATATCACGTAACCGGTTACACTATTATTAATGCCTGCTAACTTGTCACAAAAGATTTCAGAGGTACTTCGTTTACCAGCGTGAAACATGCTTTGAGCGAGAGAGTAGTTCACGTAACTACGCTTTCAGCTCTGATAGAGCTGTAGATTTTCTTCGCAAAAAAATACCATAAATTATTGGGTTTTCACGGCAGAGAATAGTTTTGAAAATTTAGGAACCGAAAGCTGTTTCGATACGCAACCTTTACCTCTATGCACGTATTTACGGCATTCGATCCTCTGGTAATCCGCACATATGTTATATTTATTGCTTAACACATTTATTATTTACTGGCAGTACCCGTACGGCTTTGCCCGAAGTAGAAAATTAAACGGTCATTTGGTTCGCCTGTATATTTTCAAATAATGGATGATGAACTTCTCGCCATTATGCTATGGTAATTTCCTCGTCCATGTTATGGTAATTTGCTCGGTATTGCTGCAGAGGAATTAAATCCAGCAATGGTGGCATAAAATTGAGATAGAAAAAGAACAAAATCGAATTTCTGAAACATCGCTTCGAGCTGCACACCCCTATGCTAGAGAATAATTCTGTGCCAAATTTCGTGAAAATCGGCCGAACAGTCAAGGCGCTATGCGCGTCACATATATCTAGACACCCAGACAGAGATCCAGACTAAAAGCTTTATTACTAGTTAAGATTCGTGACCGCTAATATGAAATCACGTCCTGTCAAATTTTATTCTCAAGTGTGACTGACAGTTCCGGACCAATGACTTTTCCTTTTTAATCGAGTCAAAAACTTGAAACTACCACCATTACACATCTTAATTTAGTTTCTATACCTAGTTTCAACTAAAACAACGCATAAATAGGGGAAATTTGCCCTCCCCCTTCAAGAAACTGCCTCCAGAACCAAGGGCAAACAGCTTGACCCCCCCCCCACCCCTCTTAGATCCAGAACAGTTAACTGATGTGAATTCGCGCCATTACAAATTGTATTCCTTGTTGTTGCTGAAGTTTAACCCCAGGAATGTAGTAACTAATGCTCAACCTCTCAAGAAACAAACATAGTTACTGCTTTGGGATAATGTTTCAAAAGATATAATTTTTATCTTCGTCCAAGCGATACTTCAGTTGGAGCAAAGAGGTTCGGGATTTATTTATTTCTTCCGACATTCAGTGTTAAACAAGTGAAAGGTCTTTCTGTGGTGAATGTGTTGCACTATTACTCATATTATCACGTTCCAATACGGAACGGGGTATGTAACATTAGAATCATTATTTCAGAATTAAAAAAATAATAAAAAAAATACAAAAATACTTATAAGAGCAACATGAGAGTATAGTATATATTACAGTTTGATTGATTAACCCGCTGATTTTGCAAAATTTCTGATGATTATTAATAGTTAACACCAAAAAGTAGCAAAGAGGAAAAAATGCTTTTGGTTTTAGAATTTGGTAGCTAATAAGGTTAGTGATTCTTAAACAGGTAAATGGAGTTTCTTATCTAAATTTTTGGACATCGTAACATTTTCAATTGTGTCTCAGTTTCCAATCTGACAATACTATTTGTTATGTCTCTACCATGGCAACTTTTTTAACTGTCAGTTGTTTGTAGAAGTTGCGGTAATCAGTTGCGCTGATACCTGTGAAAATTAAGTGCTTACTTAATAAAATTGTAGTTCTTACACCAGGACGACACTAGGACATACAGAGTGTTCCGTTTTAACCCGCAAGACCGTTATTTTCGCAACCTTTAGTTCTAGATGCTTCCAATTGCAAAAAAGTTCAAAATCAGATACAGAAATACGATATTGAAAGTTTGTAGCAAAAATAAAACTGAGACAAAAAATACAAAATTTAACTTTTTATACGGGCGCTAGGTCCCCTAACTTATATTTAGGGAAATAAACACCACTGAAAAATAATTCCAACCCAAAAAGTTTGAAATTAGTACGACCAGTAATCACCGAGACATGAAACACAGCGTTTTGTGATTTACACCACTTTTCACCCGCCGTCAGTAACACCTTTTGGAGGAACATACAACGGTTAAGAAATGTTTAAAATTATATGTATGCAACGAGGGTGGTTTTTCAAATTGTTCGAAGTTTTTAGTGTGTTTCCGCGATCACGGCATAACATTTGCATTTATTTTTGAATATCAATGAAAAATATAAATACTTTGCTTAATTACTTTGACGACCTGCTATTCTTCTGAAAGGGCGATAAGTTAAAATCTCATCTTCTGTATGGTCCCTTAAAACTTCAAACTGGAATATCTCCTTGAGTTTTTGTCGCACAAATGTCAAGTTTTTTGTGTCAGTAATAGTTTTCAATGGTGATTATTTCTCTAAACATTAGTTAGGGGACCTAGGGCCCGTATAAAAAGTTAAATTTTGTATTTTTGAGCAATCACGATTGCTTATTGTTCTCATTTGACTGCTTTTGATGTTACGCTGATTTTATTTTCCCACCAGCACCCTCTGCCAGCACCACCGTCGCGTCGACCGGCCTCACGATGCTGCTCCTCTTGCGAAAACCGTCTCCAGGTTGCGTCCATATCCTACACACACACGCCTACACACACATGCCTGCGCACAGACACAAACACACACTCCTACACACACACATATACACACACTCATGCCTGCACACAGACACCAACACATATGCCTACATACACACACACGAACGCCTACACACTCACGCGCGCGTACACACACAGCACTGCATACACAACACGCACACACATGCATACATACACACATATACACGCACCCACGTACATGCGCCTACATACACACACGCGCATTCATACACACACTCTCTCGTGATTGCGAAAAACATAATTTGAATTCAAGATGCAAAAAATTCAAATTAATATAATTTTTTTTAACTTGTTTTTATTCTTGCTTCAAACTTTCAATATCTTAACTCTGTATCTGATTTTGAATATTTTTGCAGTTAGAAGTATACATCTAGGGCTAACGTTTGCGAAAATAAAGGTCTTGCAGGTTAAGACGGAACACCCAGTATATTAGAATTCAATAAGGACGATCATATTCAGAAACCTTTGCTAGTTTTCGATTTTTTGATGGCAAATGATCTCTTTTTTTTTGGGGGGGGGGGGAGGAACTGTACAACAGCATGAACCATTTTTTTTTTATTGATCGCAAGTACAATTTCTATCTGAAAAGTTGTACCATCTTTTTCTTACAATACGTAATAACACTTTTTTTAGCAATCACTCTTACTATTATAGAAATTTTCTTTTTGCAGATCACACGATAAAACTAAACACAGAAGGTAAACAACTGAAGCATTCTTCATACAAAAAGTATTACTACTTTCAGAAATCAATACTTCTTCAGTAAAAGAATCCTGTTTTTTTACGATCATACACGAGGTCCTACAAAAGCCGTTTTCTATTGATAAGAGGATCAAGCTTATCTATCACTTTCGCCCATTGTTACAAGAATTCTCCGTAGAGTTGACAGCAAAAATTGTTCTGGCCACTTTGTCTTTTCAATTCTTACCCCCGCTGCTTATTTCAGACACTTGAACCGAGTAACCTCGCTTGAATGGATGGCATTCTAGGAAGTGAAGAGCAAGAAATGAATATCTAGTTTCTTGGAGTGTTTTTTATAACTTCTCCGGAGCAGGAAAGTAAAATAAAAGCATAAACTTTATGTTATTCTTTTCATCGCCTTTTAAATAAACTTCTCGGACGTGTGTCGGTCACAATGTATCGGTGTTGAAGGGGTTGTATAGGTGTGCCAAAAGATTTTATTTTCCAGATGTGTAATAATGCAAATATATTTCTTGGGAAATTATTTAATCAACTAAATAATCCTACTGGTTTCTAAATAATACTTTAAAGACCAATTTCCCGATGTTCAAACTGAGTGATCTTGCTATAATAGATGGCATTCTAGGAAGTGAAGAGCAAGAAATGAATATCTAGTATCTTGGAGTGTTTTTTTTTATAACTTCTCCGGAGCAGAAAAGTAAAATAAAGGTGTAAACTTTGTTATTTTTTTATGCCTTTTAAATAAACTTTTCGAACGTGTGTCGGTCACAATGTATCGGTGTTGAAGGGGTTGTATAGGTGTGCTAAAAGATTTTATCTTTCAAATGTGTAATGATGCAAATACATTTCTTGGGAAATTATTTAATCAACTAAATAATCCTACTGGTTTCTAAATAATACTATGAAGACCGATTTCCCGATGTTCAAACTGAGTGATCTTGCTATAATAGATGGCATTCTAGGAAGTGAAGAGCAAGAAATGAATATCTAGTTTCTTGGAGTTTTTTTATAACTTCTCCGGAGCAGGAAAGTAAAATAAAGGTGTAATCACTTATTCTTTTCATCGCCTTTTAAATAAACTTCTCGAACGTGTGTCGGTCACAATGTATCGGTGTTGAAGGGGTTGTATAGGTGTGCCAAAAGATTTTAATCTTCGAACTATTTAGTGATGTAAATAAATTTATAGGGAAATTTCTTAATCAGTAGTGGGATTTCTAACGAATACTATAGTACAAATTTCCCGTTGTTCAAACTGAGTGTTCTTGCTATGCTTGATGGTATTCTAGGAAATGAAGAGCAAGGACTGAATATCTAGCTTCTTTGAGTGTTTTTTCTTTATAACTTTTTTGGAGCAAGTAGCCAAAAGATAATTACTTTCATCGCCTTTTAATTAAACTTTTCGAACGTGTGTCGGAGACATTGTATCGGTTGTAAAGGGGTTGTATAGGTGTGCCAAAAGATTTTATCTTCGAAATGTGTAGTGATGCAAATAAATTTTTAAGGAAATTATTTAATCAACTGCACGATTTCTAAATCATACTGTAAGTACCGAATTTCCCGATGTTCAAAGTGAGTGATCTTGTTGTAATAGATGACATTCTAAAAAGTGAAGAGCAAGAAATGAATATCTAGTTTCTTTGAGTGTTTTTTATAACTTCTCTGGAGCAAGTTACTAATAATAAGAATAACTTTGTTATTATTTTCATCACCTTTTAAATCAACTTTTCAAATGTGAGTCGGTGACAATGTATCAGTGCTAAAGGGTTGTGAGGCGTGCCAAGGAATTTTATTTCCAAAATGTGCAGTGATGCAAATAATTTTTTTTAATGGATAATATTCAGATAATTTATTTAATCAACGTGAGATTTCTAAATAATATTTTAAGCACCAATTACCTGATGTTTAAACTAAGTTATCTTGTTATAATAGAAAACATTCTAGGAAGTGAAGAACAAGAAAGAAATATCTAGTTTCTTTAAGTGTTTTTTATAACTTCTCTGAAGCAAGAAAAGCTTTCTAAAAGAAAAGAATAAGCTTCATTTTTTCTCTTTTTATCACCTTTTGAAAAAAAAACTTTTCGAAACGTGTGTCGGTGACAATGTATCGGTGCTAAAGGATTGTGTGGTGTGCCAAAAGATTTTATCGTCGAAATATGTAGCGATGCAGATAAAGTTTTTAATGGATTATATTCAGGAAAATTATTTAATCAACATTGAGATTTCTAAATAATACTATAAGTATAAATTTCCCGATATTCAAACTGAGTGATCTTGCTAAATAGATGGCACTTTAGGAAACAAAGAGCAAGAAATAAATATCTGATTTCTGAAAAGTTTTTATAACTTTTATCTGACAACTAAAAGAAAGCATAAACGTTATTGAAAGTGCGACGTGTTGTTGGTTTAAAACGTGTGTTGGTGGAAATTTACTAATACTGCATGAGCTGTTTCAAGTGTCCGCAAAAAATAGCAGAATCATAGGAAAACGTTTTAAGTTTTAGTTTACCGCTGTTCAAATCTCTCTCTCTCTCTCTCTCTCTCTCTCTCTCTCTCTATATATATATATATATATATATATATATATATATATATATATATATATATATATATATATATATATATATATACCAGCAAAAATACCCGGCGTTGCCTGGGTCAGAAATAAATGTAAGAAACAATCGCTACTTCCTTTCGTTTTCTGTTTTAACTGAAAGAACTCAAAACATATAACTTTGACGTGATTAAAAATCGAGCTTCTTCCTTACCCATTAAAGTAAAATAGCAATAACTATAAAGAACGAACGAATATTCATTTAGAAACGAAAGCAAAAATTTAAGCATATAAAAATTTGAAGAATTTTCAAAATATGAAATAACAAAAACAAAGATCACTGAAAAAACCGTGCCCTTTATTTAATTAAATAGTACACACTCAAAAGAAAAACAAAAGCTCTCTACTATCTTTCTTTAAGGATGCAAAAAGTAGTTTCCAAATGTTTAAACGACTTTAAACTCATGTCAGCTTCGGAGAAGCTTTGATTCAAAAATTTCATTATGATTACTTTTATTATTGCTGTTGTTAGGCAATGAATTTTTGTAACAATGGGTTTTATATTCGCAACTTCAAAGCTCGAATACGCTAGCTTGCGGTGATTACCAATACTAAAGAAAAAGGTAAAACATTCCATTCCACGAGTTTTCTTTAGGGTAAATTTCCGGCTTCAAGCAGTTTGTGGTGTAATGTAATATCAGAAGAATAAAAAAGAAAGCTTCGCACAAATGCGATGAAAAAGTACTGTCATTCACTAAACGTCAAAGCAACGTATAAGTTATTGCATTTGTTTGTTTCACCTTTTTTCATCCGCCATTAGACAGTGGCTGCTGCGCCCCCTATAATTTATTGGAGTTGCGAATTTAATTATTCAATGGGGAAATGTTATGAAATTTACTGTTTTCCACCATAACCTTTTACAACTAAGTTTTTAAGGAATAAATTACAGCCTAAGTTGCTCCCTCATAATGTATCTATCTATGGTGAAAAAATGGTTAAAATCCGTCCAGTAGTTTTGAGGTTTACCCCGGACATCCGGACAGAGATTAGCCCTTTATGTATAAAGATGAGGATGCAATTCCTAAGAAAGCAATGTCATTCTTGCTCCAGAGAGGCCTTGATTCAAAATTTACATTATGATTACTTTTAATATTGCTGTTGTTAGGCAACGAATTTTCGAAACGATGGGTTTAATCTTTAATCATTTGATGTGGAAATTACATGACATTTACTGTTTTCGATCACGACGTTCTTAAACTAAGTTTTTTAGCAATAAATTATAGCCTAAGTTGTTCCCCGATTATGTAGCTATCTATGGTGAAAAAATGGTTAAAATCCCTCCAGTAGTTTTGAAGTTTACCCCGGACATCCGGACAGAGATTAGCCCTTTATGTATAAAGATAAGGATGCAACTCCTAAGAAAGCTATAAATGTCATGCTTGCTCCAGAGAAGCCTTGATTCAAAATTTACATTATGATTACTTTTAATATTGCTGTTGTTAGGCAACGAATTTTCGAAACAATGTGTTTAATCTTTAATCATTTGATGTGGAAATTACATGACATTTACTGTTTTTGATCACAACGTTCTTAAACTAAGTTTTTTAGCAATAAATTATAGCCTAAGTTGTTCCCCGATTATGTAGCTATCTCTGATAAAAAAAATGGTTAAAATCCCTCTAGTAGTTTTGAAGTTTACCCCGGACATCCGGACAGAGATTAACCCATTATGTATAAAGATGAGGATGCAATTCCTAAGAAAGCTATAAATGTCATGCATGCTCCAAAGAGGCCTTGATTCAAAATTTACATTATGAAAACTTTTAATATTGCTGTTGTTAGGCAACGAATTTTCCTAACAATGGATTTTATAGCTAATCACTTAATGGAGAAATTACATGAGATTGACTGTCTTCCACCATAACTTTTTAAAACTACGTTTTTAAGGAACAAATTATAGCCTAAGTTGTTCCCCGATTATGTAGCTATCTATGGTGAAAAAATGGTTAAATTCCCTCCAGTAGTTTTGAAGTTTACCCCGGACATCCGGACAGAGATTAGACCTTTATGTATAAAGATTAGACCTTTATGTATAAAGATAAGGATGCAACTCTTAAGAAAGCTATAAATGTCATGCTTGCTCCAGAGAGGCCTTGATTAGAAATTTACATTACGATTAGTTTTAATATTGCTGTTGTTAGGCAACGAATTTTCCTAACAATGGATTTTATATTTAATCATTCAATGGGGAAATTACAGAAATTTGCTGTTTTCCACCATAACTTTTGAAAACTAAGATTTAAGGAACAAATTATAGCCTAAGTTGTTCCCCGATTATGTAGCTATCTATGGTGAAAAAATGGTTAAAATCCCTAGAGTAGTTTTGACGTTTACCCCGGACATCCGGACAGAGATTAGACCTTTATGTATAAAGATATATATATATTAGGGTGGAGTGAAAAAAAAACGAAATTGAGAAATATGTTTAGCCTGTATGTGGAAAAGTTGCCTCTTACCAAGCCTATTTATCATACAAAATTTCAACTAAATCAAACAGTATCTTTAGCTGCCCATTTGAGGTTCAATTTTAAGTATTTAGCCTCATTTTTCACCAAACTCGCGAAAATGAGTTGATAAAATATAATTTTCTCCGATTTGAATCTACAAATGGTTGAAACTTAACTCTGGAGAATTAAATACTTAATGTATTAGTTGAATGACCTAGGTGCGGAATGGCCAATGTAAATCTCAATTTTCCTCATAACTCCATTTTCATAAAACATGTATTAATCACTGTTTGCACTTAACCCATAGCTCGTAACTTAGAAACACTAATATTTTTCTTTCAAAATGTTGTTATGCTTATCTTAATCTTATGAGAGCTACCAGACATAGGAGGGTACGGTACATCATACTTTGATTCAGGTTACAAGAGTAAAGTAAAACAACTTGGTCTTATGTTGTCTTCCTAGCTTTATTTTTTCAGTCCTTAATTTGAGTCAAAGTATTGCCTCTTCGATTGTCAAAGTACATCATATTCTGCTGAAGAGTGTTATTCTTCATTTTTCTTTTCAAGTCCATGTTTTTTTTTCTTTACCTTTTGATTTTGCTACGATCGACTACCTTGACTTAATCTTCTTTGGTAATTATTCCCATATCTTTTAAAGCTGCATTTATAATAATTGAAGTTGATCTATCGGACAGGGGCAGATACAGAATACCACATTAAGAAGAGGGAATCATGCTGAAAATTGAACGCCCCTCCCCCGCATACGCACACACATGAACGATCCTACGGTCTGAGATACGAACAATTTCTGAAACTGCTTGGGTGTCAATAAAATCCAACAAATCGGCCAGGAATAAAGCACTTAGTAGGGCACAAACGTTAGTAATTAATTCTCGCAAGCAATAAAAATAAGAAATATTTCAGATATTTAATTTAAAAAAATATAAATGGGAAAAATTACTGAAATCGTTTTTTCCCCTTTCAAGTATTGTTTACATGCAAAAACAATGTCTCAATTTACATTTGAAGTAATAATTCAGAGTTAAGAAAGAATACAGTCATTGCAGAAGGCTAACGACAGCTAATAGATCTTTTCGGTTATATATTTCAAAAAAATGCCCATCAGAGAAGGTGAAAGTTTCAACAGAGTATGTTATTATAGTATACATACTCTATAAAATAAAACCTAATTCATCGTGTATTATTGGAAGTGAATACTTTTTCAGTGTAATAGAATAACGTATAGAATAGAATAGAGTAACGTCAAGAAAACATTATATTGGTCAATTCTGGCCAACAATGGAAAACGCGTGAGAGAGCTGGCTGAGCCCTCAAGAGTGTTAAAAGGGGATAAATGGCTGAACTCGGTAACTATGTTTAAGAATTCAAGATTACTTCAATATATTACAATGGAATTCAGCTGCTTGACGCTTATCTCATTTACTTTGGTGAAGAAAAATCTTGACTTCTAATTGTGTGCTTTTTTTTTCTTTTCAAACTGTTTATATGTAAAAACAGCCTTTTCATTTACATTTGAGGAAGTGAAAAGCAAAGGGATTAAGTGGCAAAATTAAAAATTTGGAGATAACCAGTACACATGGTAGGCGAACCTCTCCTCTTTTTGGGGCAAGAGATGGTACTAGTAGCCCTGGCAGTTGCTGCTGCACAGCATGATTTAGAAAAAAATTTCAATGAAAGCCTACCTAGGATGCTTTCTTTAAGCGCGCTTTACTCAAAACTTGAAAATGTCCACTTACATCCCTTTGCTTCTCACTGCCTCATTTGAATTTATAACTTAATATTTTGAAATAATTTAAGCTAAATAGAACATTTTAAATAAGAAAGTTAACAAACCAGAACAAAGAACCCAGTTGATATCGGTGAACACAAAGAAAGGACAAACCAGAGCTGAGACAGCATATGCGATGTGCGCTCTTGATGCACATTTGAAAGCCATTTCACAATTACCTAGGTCATTCAACTAACTCTACATTAATAATTTAATTCTCCAGAGTTTAATTTCAAACATTCGTAGATTCAAATGGGAGATAATTATATTTTATCAGCTCATTTTCGCGATTTTGGTGAAAAATGAGGCTAAATACTTAAAATTGAACCTCAAATGGGCAGCTAAAGATATTGTTTGATTTATCTGAAATTTTGTCTGATAAATAGGCTTGGTAAGAGGCAACTTTTCCACATACAGGCTAAACATATTTCTCAATTTCGTTTTTCTCACTCCACCCTAATTATATATATATTTTTATGAAAAATAAATTGAAATTAATAGCAATAAATATATAAAAATAAAGATAACAAATATTTTTTTTAATTTTAAATGTTAAAAAAAAAAAAAAAAATACGATGGTACGATTTTTAAATTCAAACTTGATTTTCCATATCAATTTAGATATACGTCAGACGTTGATATTTCGTTTCAAATAGAATAAAAAAAAGCTCATGATTGTAAACCCTAAAATTTCTACAAGTACAAATATTACTTGTAACATGTCGCTTTACTCGGGAATAAATAAATAAAATAAAGGTAGCAACAGTTTTTTTTTATATTTTAAATACGATAACACGATTTAATCTGAAATTACAGAAACATTTACCTTGTTTAATTTAGAAAGCTTTAAAAGATTAAGATGCACACAGAAAACAGATAGGCATCATTCTGCTGTCCTGTAAAACGAACACTTAGTGAACTTAATTGGTGACTAAGAAATTAAATTCTATAGTTCTAAATTAAACTTTTAAATTCAAACTTAATATTTTATGCGAGTGCGGGATTATTCCCGCGGGATTGAGAGCAAAATCCCGTGGGATTTCAACTGACTTAAATTTTTTGGATGCAAACATTTTTCAACCTTTGCCACTGATAAAACGACTATTTTCACAAGCATCATCTGAAGTTTGAATCACCTTCGTATTTCTGCAAGAAGAGCAAAAAAAACTTTGTATCATGTGATGTACAGTGGATTCGCCATTGCGAATACTATGAAAATATGGTATTTAATTCTGAATGTGAATTTTTATTCTCAATCGCGGTTTCAGTTTTCATTCGTTCAGTAATTGAGAAAATGAGTAAAAATTATAAATATTTTCGAAAACCATCTCTTAAATTTAAAATTCAGAAAATTACACTTTAGAAAAAAAATAAAGAAAATATCACAATTGAGAAAGAAGCGCATTATTTTTTGAGCAAAAATCCTTTCCCACTCCATACGAACGATGCTTTTTTAAGGTGAATTGGACTTTTTTAGGCTACACTTTCGCGTATCAAACCATAATTGCTAATTGGGATCTGACTTTGTAGTGACCTATAACACAGGTCAACAAAAAAAAGTTTTTTCTTTGGTGCCCAGAGTTTGAGAATTGATTTTAGATATGTTTGAGGCTCTGAATCGAAATATGAAATTAGTTTTTCTCTAGCAGCTCTACTTTTTTAGATAAGTGCTGCTGTTTTACCCAAAACGTGTATTTTTAACTTCTAAAGCAAGTGTAGGCTTCTTAAACAAGGATTGCTTCTGGCATATTTACCCTATTGGTCGGCTTGCAGTTTAGTAACTTAAAGGAACATCCACCAGATGCAGTAAAAGTTTGACAAGTTCAGTAATTATGCTTCAACAAGTTAAGGTCAATTTGTAAGTTCTTGAATTGCATATATTCGCTTCGCACGATGTGTGATGAGCTGGATATGTATTTTTCAGGGCCCGATTTATATAGTTGGTGACTCGATATACATTTTTTGGGAGGTCGTCTGAAGTCAAACTTTATAAACATAAACGGGGAACCACAATGTCAGGGGTGTTGAGGTGTTTTGCCACTCGTTCAAAATATTTGTTGGGAGACAGAGTATCCCACACTTAAGTACACGTAAAAAGTGTAAATAAATAAAGGAGAAAACTTAAGAAAATTAAAGAAAATTAAGGTAAAGTTTTCTTATGTAAGACTACAACAATTTTAGTCATTTTGAGGCTCTTAAAAATTAGGTATCCATGTCCAAGAGCCTAATTGGACTGTTTGGTAATCAATCTCTTATTATTTGTACAATGCAATAGGAGTGAAAAATCCCTGTTTTGTGTTTTATTTGATCTATATGTGTAACCTAAACCCGTTTTATGCATATTTAAATGTTATATCTCAGAAATTTGCGCTTCTGGGCAAAAACTGATGTCATATTTGAACTCAGAGTGCTAAATTTATACGAAATCTGTTACAAAAACCCCAGCACCAAAATCACTGTTCCCCTGTGTAATTGATGTACGGAATTCAAGAAAACTACTAAAAGCACAATTTGCACTGCAAAAGCACAAAAAGCACAGTTTGACATTAAAATTTAATTTTTAGAAGAATAAGTCAATCCCGCTGGATGCCGGGATCCCAAGGGATTGGCTCCTTACGATCCCGAAATCCCGCGTAACTGCATTCGGCGCGGGATTGGAAACCCTAGAGATTATACATACGTCAGAAGTTAGTACTTCGTTTCGAATAGAATAAGAAAATGCTCATTATTGTAAAACCTATATTTTTAAAAGTGCAAATATTACTTGCGCTGTAACATGTCACTTTACTCGGAATTTCGAAGACAAAAGAAAAAGCGAAAATGCTCTAAATTAAATAACTAATCGTCGTAATGCATTATTTTTCTCTCGTTCTGAAATAACCAGTCTCCAATATATTTTTAGTCTCCCGGGTGACCTGGCGCACAGATTTTGTCGATTCTTGATTGTATAGGCGTGCCAAAAGATTTTATCGTCCTTGAAAAGCATTGTGATGGATTTTTTTTTCTTTCTATAACAAAAAATAGTGAATGAATAGTGTAGCAGCTACAATAAATACTAAATTAAAAGCATTTGAAGCGAGGAATCTCGCTGTAAGAGAGAATATTTTAGAAAGTGAAAAGCAAAGAAATGAATATCTCTCTACTATGGTTCCTATAACGTATTTCTATTAAGGAGTCATTCACTAATTTCAAAAGGATGATTGTGGCAATTTTTGACACCCCTCCCCCTATGTAATGGTATGTAAGCTTTTTCCAATCCCTCCCTCTTATTCTTACGTAAGATTCCATTTCGGTTTTCAAAATAATAAAAAAACGAATCTTACATCACTGGATTCATTATTAAGTTCAACATTATTAAACTAAACCTTTTTGGGGAAAAATACGTACTAAAGTGTTGGAATCTAGACTAAAAGTTTTTCCGACATTTTTTGTATGTGATGCGATGTTAATTAAAAGTAAAACATGCCTGAGGAACGATTGGGAAACTATTACGTGAGAATAGGTTTACCCCGCCTCCCCCAAGTAAGGGTATGTAGAGATTTTTCCAATCCCCCTCCCCCCTCGGCACCCTTACGTAATTAATGAATGCCTCCTGTGGACATTCCGTTAATTTACATGCTAGAAGTTTCGTTCAACGAGTGAAATACGTTTTTTAAAAATTTCCTAGCAATATAAAAAATAAAATGGTTATACATATTTGCAAATGGGGAAACAATAATAATAAAATATCACTTAGTATTACATTTCCAAGAAAAAAGCAACACTGTTCTTTTTGTACCAATACATGCAAAAATAGTAGGAAAATAAATGGTTATTTTTTTTATCTATTTATAAACTGGAAATGCAATAAAACAAGTGATATCCTTATTAATTCAGCGCTCTAATATGTATAAAAAAGATTAATTCGCAGTACAAACAGCAATGTATTAATAAGCTGATACCATCAATTAACTTATGGAAAATGATACGAGATCAAAGGCGGAATCCTAAAGAGTTTTCAATTTTTTTCCTTAGCCCGCATCGAGTCATGACTAATAAGAAACCTCAATTTAGAAAATCTTTCTTTAATTACTATTTGCCTTCTCAGAAGCAATTTCGGTTTGATTTACGATGGTAGCCAACTTCACAAGTTTTAATTTAACACGGTCTCGGGTCTTATTTGTATTTGCGCCAAAACCGCTTCTCAATTAGTTTAAAGCTATTAACATTTCAAATGCACTGGATGGTATTTGTTGAAATTGTTTCGTCCGGAGATCTCGCATCACACAAGGAAACGCCTAACTGACGAAAAGAGCATCAACGCCCTATCCATGATTTTTTTTTAAAGCCAGCCAGCTTTCTTTTAGAAGCTTTTTTTCTACGTTATTAACAAACTTTTCAATGCAACCAAATATTTTTACTTCCTTTTACAAAAAAAGAAGTATTGTATTCGCGAAAACATTTTCACTCAAAAATCGGCCTTAATTTCCATTTTGCTCACCCCCGAATGAATGTTGAGTGTTTTTTCAACCCGACCTCACGTGGATAAGTGCCTAAGAACGTATAGACACCCGAAATATGCATAATGACGATTCCCGAGTTAGTTACAACGAGTTTTCTTGTGACGTCTGTATGTACGTATGTATGTCGCATAACTCAAGAACGGTATGTCCTAGAAAAATGAAATATTTGGTACGTAGACTCCTAGTGAGATCTAGTGGTGCACCTCCCTTTTTTGGTTGCATTCGGGTGTTTCTAAGGGGGTCTTTTTCCCTTTTTTAGGGGGAAATAATTGTTAATTTAGATGTAAACTCAAGTGGTGTTACAATTTGGCGGACACTTGGCAATATATCGCCAGTCTTTTGGTCGCCATTGTCGCCAACTTGGCGACGAATTTGGCGATTTTTTTAAAATCTGGTTTTAATTTGGCCACTGATATTTAGAGAGCAAACTATTTAATCACATTAAAATTACCATTAATGGGAAGATGACATCAAATTGGAGTAAAAGAAAGTCATGTGAGGCACACACAAGGACGGATACAAGGGAGGGGCGATAGGGGCGATCGCTCCCTCCTTGAGCCGAGAGACTGGAACTTTCTTTGTGTATATATTCCGATACGTATTAAAAAGCAATTTTACCTATTAGTCGATGGTATTAGAACAAAGGGAGCTCTTCCCCGGAATATTTCCGGAACTGAAGTCTTGAAAACACAATTGTAGCACATCTCTTATTACTCTGCGGATATGGACCAGAACTTTCAACGGGATTTTTTCCGAAAGTGAAGTTTCAATTTCAATTTTAGACGACCTTAGATGATATTAGGGATAGGTTCAAAAGCTTACCCTGGATATTTTTTGAAAGAAACACAACTGTAGGACACCTTTGATTACATAAGGGTAAGCAATGGGGTTCGGTACAATCCTTCGAAATCTTTTAGAAATTGAAGCTCTACAGAGTAAAGAGTGAAAAACAATCGCCCCCTCCTTGAACAATTTCTGGATCTGCCCTTGGGCACACATCAGCTCATTTTAAAGGCATTTTAAAATTCGAAACCATGCGACATGTAAAATGAGTTTTTTTATCATCGAAATATTTTCATCAAAAACCTAAATTGAAAAAAAAAATAATAATAATAACAAGAAAAAATAATAATAACAATAATAATAAAAAAACTTTATAGCGCAAATAATTTGAAAAATACCTTAGAAAAAAGATTATGACCCAATCCACGGATGTGATGAAAAACCACCCATTTTTTTTAAGGATATTTTTAAACGAAATTGACAAACTTCTTAATACATCACAATAAAAATAATAGATTTTTTAAAAATTGTTTAAGTAGTTTGTTTAGTTAGTGTCATTTAATTAGTTTGTTTAATAGTTTGTAGTCAGTTGTATTTAATTGGCAATTATTTATTTAGTTTTTAACAAGTTATTTAATTAGTTTGTATATTAATTATTTAGATGTCTTAAAATTAGTAAAGCACGTAAGTATTACTGAAATTCAAAATCATGCAACATGTGCAATGAGATTTACTTGAATTAAACTAACAATGCGATGACTTTCGAAAATATATTCAACTACACAATTCGTTTAGAAAACACTTCACATATTCTGTCCATTATACAGAATATTTAATCTTTTATGGAAACATTTCTTATTTAACGCAGGCTAAAAAACGCTAGTTTTAGTTGGCACAGAAAATTGTAACTATTTTAGTAATATGCATGGATTAATGGTTTTCCTCATCGAAAGAATAAGAAAATATCTTTAGATAAGACAATTTCTTTAGATAAAGAAATATTCTTCGTACAAAGCTGAATGTTTAATAGAATTTAATACAGTAAATTATTCCAAATGTTTCATCTGAACTACCCACGACTGTGAAGAACAGTTTAAAATTTAATATAAAACTCTAATAAAGGTGGGAAGATAGTCAACTTAAATTATTTTTTTATAGTATATTAGTAAAACATAATTCCATTACTTTATCATGCTGTTTGTTTTTTAAGAAATTTCATTCACTGTTCAATACTTTTGTTCATAAATAAAAAATACTCATGTAACTTGTTATTAAGCTAATAAGTCACAAATAATACTTTTCAAATTAAATATATTCTAAAATTTATCTAAAATTCTATCTAAGGTTTTTTTGTCTATACCACAATATATTGCACACATTTCTTTTATTAACAACATTTCACCACTTTTTTTTCCTTTAAAATTTATTTTAAGACTATCCTAAATAATAGACTAAAAAATTATTATACAAGAGGTTATACAGGTTTTCTGTCTTATTTTATCTCATGCCATAGAATGTGAAATCGTAAAAAAAGTTGCTAAGTGTTTATAGCCTGTCTTTAAAGTTTTCCAACTATGCTTGAATCAGGTGTAAAACTTCGTCGTTTGTAAAAAATCCGATGTACATGATTTGAAATTTCCCTGCATTACTTAGAACATTTAAAACATTGAAACAATTCCTTTTTTCAGCCACTGTATAATCAGGATTTTTCCCAAAACAATGCTTCAACTTCTAAGCAATTCTAAAAGTATGATTTTCCAAAAAGAAAAAAATCAAAGCTTTTGCTAAGAAGATGTAGGTAAGAAATATATTCGAAAAAGAATGATAAAAAGCAGTTTCGACGGCACACAAATCGTGGATATCCTTTCAAAAAAGTCTTAATACTTTGATTTCCGAATCATTTCATGCAGCCGCTTTTCACTTATTTTCCAGCATTAGGGATATAAAATTCATTTTTTTTCTCTATTTCATAGTATAAGAGTTGCTCATCTTTTTACTAAACACAAAAGAATTGAACATTTTGGCCTGACGATAAGTCACGAATAGTTCAATGCATAGTCAATTTATATTTTGAAATTCTGGCTAAAGATAGACATTTTAAGATGTAAGAATGAAAATGTTTGCTACAAGCAGTGGTGGCGATTAGTGGGGGGGGGAGGGGGGGGGCAAGAGGGGCAACCGCTCCCCCTTTTTTATGGTTCTTTTTTTTCCAATTTAGAAACCAAAACTAGGAATTATAAAGTAAGCAGAAAGATCAAAATTTTCAGAACGTAATTATTTGTTTCACATTGTATATCTGTTTATGAAATATTATTGAGCACAAGCAGTAATTTTTAGTTTATGTATTCATTGTTTAGATATTAGAAAAGCAATTGTTTTACCTAAACAAGCCATGCTTGCTTAGTAAAATTATTATCAAGTGTTTGTGACATCTCAAAATACTTTGGGGTAAATGATGTAAATCTAATTCATGTCTAAGTATTTCTTTGGGGAAAGTTGTGTACAACATTCATCAAAATCTTAATAAAAAGGTGGGTTAAGTTGTTAGATTTACATCAATTACCACTCATATGCTCTCAAAAAAGCCCTAGCAAAATATTTTAATTCCCCCCCCCCTTTTTTTTTTTTTTTTTTTGCTGCCACTAAAAGGCCTGTGGCTTTTAATTGTCGTCCCCCCCCCCCCTTTTTTAGTCCCAATCGCCGCCTCAGACTAGAAGTGTTTTTGTTAGGAGTCTGTTTCATGCGTAAAACGAAGACAAATTTGAATTTTTTTTTCTAACAGGACCAGAGAGAGTTAGGGAAGGTGGGAATGGAGAATAAGATATAAAATTTAGAAGGACAAATTTAATAAATTAAAGCCTCTCAACTAAGATGGTTTTTTACATACTTGCAGGTAGGAGGATAGGGCTTAATTTGCATGGAAGCTCATAGGAGCCCAGCTGGAGCTCCTGGGCACAAGAGCTGAACTCCAGCACTTCGGATAAAAGAGTGCTCTTGCACTCTTTTGTCCGAAGTTATGCCAGGATAGAAACTCAGAGACAAAAATTACAATTCATGATAGTTTTGAGAGAAATAAAATACATTGAAACTATAGTACAACCTCGTTTATTCGGACTAACTGGGATCAAAGACAATCCGGATAAACGGAAATCCGGATAACATGAGGAATAAGGAAAACACATTCGTAAGAAAGCACGCTTATCTTTTACTACAGCACTGTAATTGCATTGCACTGTTACTCGCAAAAACTTGATCAGTTATAGTTTAGCTGCAGTGGTTCTTGGAACTGAAGCTCCAGATACGCCGTGTAGTTTATTAGATTACTATAACTTATTGCACTACCTAACAGGAGTTGAACATTTAACCAAAATAAATTGCGAATAATTGTCGCATTTGTTCCATTCTTGCTACCATAATTTATTATGGGGTCGTTTCCAAAATTTTAGAAGCATTTTTTTCTGAAAGAGCATGATGACCTTAAAAACATAGGATCTGACCATTTTTCACATAATTTGTTCAGGTTTAATATTTTTAAACTTTACTTAAATCGGTGCGCTTTCATTGTTTACGCTTCTGCCAATGACATCACAAATGATGAAATGCCATTCACCGTTGCCCTTCACAGAGCAAAATATTTAATTCGCATCTTTACTCACGTGTACTGGGAACGATAGGGTTGATAGCAACCGTAGAGCGCACTATTTAATTCGCTTCTTGATTATCATAACGTGGAAACGCAGTAGAAAGATGCGCCAAAGTGCATCATTTGTGACGTCATAAAGACCACGCCTTGTTTGAAAAATCGGAAATTTTAAGAAATTAATTAAAAAATAACTGTTCGGAAAATGAAAGTATTTTCTGGGTCCATGTTATTATTTTTTGCTTATTCTATCAGTTTTAGTTACTAAAAGTAGTACTTTTGACTGAAGGAAACAACCCCATTATTATTGAGTTAATCTTTTTTTTTATGGTCTACAAATTTGATTCGGATAAACCACAGATCTGGATGAACGGGACCCGGAATCAATACTTTGCAGATAAGTTAACAGGTACAGTTTATCATTTGAACCATGACTTAGATGCATACAGTAGTTATTACATGCATATAATTTTTGGCTTTATTGTATTAAAATGTTGTTCAGTTTCAACCAAAAAAAAAAGCAGGGGCCTTGTATTATTCAGAGCTTACACTTATACATAAGCAATAAGGCGGTTAAAAATACACGTAAAAAAAGTTTCTCCTAGATAACAGGACAGCCCTCAATATTTTTAAACTTGTGGATAGTAACATACAGTCGACTCCCGCTACAGCGCGATTCGACTTACGCGAAATGGCTATAACGCCAATTTTTCACGAGTTACGAATTTTAGACCTAACGCGAATTTTTCGTCTAGAATAAGAAGTTTTTAGAAGGAAGTATCGCGCCTTCGTTACTAGCCACTAAATATTGATTTCGTTGAATACTATTACATCCCATTAGGCGTCTTTTACAGCGAAAGTTTCCACATCAAACTAGTCTACGCATCGCGTTGTTAGTCACTCAGCATCATTCATTTATTTATTTTTTTTCATTTGAAATATTAAAGTTCATGAAATATAATGGTACCTTAGTGGCACCTTCATCTAAACTTTGTGAAAATGGGAAGAAAAAGAAAGTTTCTGATTAAAAAAAGGGGGAGGGAGCTAACATTCTCCAGATGCTTGAACAACTACAAAACGTCGACGGTAGCGCGACAATAAATATGAGTGAATCTTCCATGCGTACTAATACATATGTTACTGTATACTGTACAGTACTATTATAGTGCAACATTTTATTATTGCTACATACTGTGCATAACGTGTTGCTTTATTTTATGTCTTTCCCATCCGTTGATCATTCATTTTGTGCATCTGAATATTTTATCTGGAATAAAACAGTTTTTTATTTTTTAAATACAGTAAAAGTTCAGTTTTTATGTAGGAAACAGTAGTGTATAGTTGAGGAATGCTTTAAAGCAGTTTGGGAGTGTTCATAAGTGTCTAAAAGAATTTGGTATGCTTCTAAACAAATTTTACACACATATTTTTCCACAACGCGAAATTTCGACTTACGCGAGGAGTCTTTTAACGCATTTCTCGCGTAAGTCGGGACTCGACTGTACTTGAAGAATTTTAGCTTGCTATTTCAACTGAAAAGAGGGGGCTCAACCCCCTCCCCCAAACTTAATATGTGGAGGGGGGTTAAAAAAATACAATGAACTGAATAAACTATGCCTCATATTATAACATACACGAGTAATATGCATATACATTGCAATAAAACAATTATTTACAAAAAAAAAAAAAAAACAGCTCAGAAAATTAAATGTTTCTAAATTTGGGACATTTTCTATGCTAAGGCTAAGGTTAAATTAAAGGGTGATTGAGCACCCTCTTAAAGTTTGAGTTAGAAGCTAAAACTTTTGCAGCATAATACTATTAGTAAATCTAAAAAAAATTAGGGGTGTCCTGGACTCCCCCAAAGTTTTTTTAAACCATCCTAATATGTAACCTGCAAGCCAGTCTAAATTTAAAAAATCCGCTTATGAAATTAATCCCCAATTAAAATATGTATTTCAGAAACTTATTTCATGAGTACGAAGCTCCTATTAAATGGCGATATCACTTAATCAAGAATATCAACTGAGAATGTACCTCATACAATATCAAGAATTAAAAGTTTTTTAGCCGCATACTAATGAGTAACTTCGGTGCATGATAGACACCATATCAGGAAACGCCCTATGTAAACAGGCATGTATTCTAAGTCATCAAAAACTCAATTAATTGTAGAATAAACTATACTATCAAGTCGTTGAAACCGGATAATTATACTTATATGTTGTTGGATTGTCTAAAGAAAAGATTAATTGCACTTCCAAATAGTTTTACTTGATGCAACATGGCAACTTTATATACATGTATCGCTTAGGCCCTAATTAAAAGAAAGTTTTTGATAAAGGCGATGATTATAAAAAGAAAGCAAGTATATAAGTTAAAATTAAAAATATCTGTTTCTGTTGTTTTATCTGTATTGTGTAGCGGAAGAATAAATTAAAAAAATATATAAAAAACTTATGCACATTGTAGCTCTATTTTTTCCGAAATAAGAGGAAAACTGATGAAAGAAAAAACAAATGAAAATGAAAACTGTATTGTTTTATCAAAGATTGCATCCTCCCTCCACCATTAATTTGAAGGAGAAACTGATGAATAAATTGATAAATCACTATTAAAAAAACTATCCATATTGTAGCTTTGTTGTTTTCTGAAATTGAATGAAAAACAGATGAAAGAAAAATTAAATGTAAAAAAAACGAAACAAAACAAAAAAGCTGTATTGTTTTATCTATTAGGATTGTATCATTATTTTTATTTTGAATTGAAAGAAAAGCTGAGGAATAAATTGATAAATAAATCTAAAAAAACTATCCGTATTGTTGCTTTATTTGTATTTTCTTCTGAAATTGAAGGAAAAACTGATGAAAGAAGAAATAAATACAGGAAAAAAAAAACAATATGGCTGTATTGTTTTACATCTTTATATCTTTAATTTTTCTCAAATTAAGGGAAAAAAACTGATGAGTTAAAGAATTAAAAAAAATCTTGATTTCATACATTTGGTTGCATATGTATCAATTTTTATTCTATTATTGTGAACAGGAGCAAGACAACGAGCGTAGCGACGGGAGATGACCCCCCAGGGCCTTTCGACTTCACATATATAGCAGATCCTAACATGGTAATTTAAAAACATAGAATGTTTAGTCTCTCCAACCCTCTCCAAAAGGAAAAATCTGATTCCGTTAGTGTTTGTCCGTATCATCGTTTACATTAATTCATATTTTGAATTACGTAGATACCATTGTCTGCTTTTTTCTTCTGTAACAGTAACCGATGAATGACGACAAATTTAACACATATTAATCTTATCTGTATAGTTACAAAAGCTATTATATGAATGATTCACTTAGCTTCTCTTTTCTCATTTCGCTCATTTCATGCAAACATAGCCAAGTTTGTTTTCTCTAAGACACTAATCAAGCGAGGAAAGTTTGTAAAATATTAAACATTAGTACATAAGCTGCAGTACATTACTAATATTAATGCAGCAAAATGTATTATCTCTGGAAAGATATACTGCAATCTGATTTCTCTGAGGAGATATCTCAATGGAGTTAACAAATTGTTTCAATATTTACAGCTAATTTAATTCCCTCGATCCTTTGAAATTAGCTACCAAATTGTAAACGATATATCTTGTCAGTAAGGGATTAATTTGCAACTGATCTTGTCGTGACTTACAAAACTAATTAACGATATATTTAGACACTTGCAGAAGATTAGGTAGTAGAACTATTTCATTAGTTACCGTACGTTTTGCTGATATTTAATCACTCATAGAAAGCAACCTGGTTTATATATAACCTTTTGTAAGGTGTTTAAAAATATATAAAGCTTTATTTATGAAACTTTTTCTTTGAAGTAAAAGAGTTAAAGAAGTATTTGTGAAGGCCTTTTGTCTGTTGAAAATATTTTATTTAGCATTCAGAAAAGGCTTAATTTACATTGAAGCATCACGGAGCTTAGCTCTTGAACTTGTTTTCAGTAGTATGTAATTTTTCACATTTTGGATTGAACTTAGTCTATTTACACTTCACAATGTATTAAATCTTGCAGGAGGAAAATACAGGTATGTTTCTCGTATAAAACAGTTGATTCGTACCACGTTATACGAGACCTTTTTCTTTCTTTATTTAAACTATTATTTTGTTCCATTTTATGCATTTAAATAACAAAAACCAGGTCAATGTGTACCGTGTTGTATTAAAACCGTATTTCGTTTCATATCGAAACTGTAACAGAAGTTATTGAAATAATGTAAGCCATGGCAATGTGTACCGTGTTATATCGAAGTCAAGCCTTAGGGGTCAAAATTTGATGAAAGCTGAAACTGCGTTCCAATAAAAGATGCAAAACACGCTATTTACTCTCATAAAAATAAACATTAATTAAAACAAAATTAAAAAACAAGAAAAAGAAAAGAGAAAAACCAAGGGAAAAAAACTATATCAACTTCATTTGCAAACCAAAAAACGCAAACGTAACAAAACGGAAATAAGAGAATTACAGCAGCAATAAAGTTTGCATAAGAAATAACAACGAAAAAATAACATGAATAGAATTAGTCTATTGCTACATCTTTTTTATTGATCGTTTACGAAATTTAGCTTCATGTTATTTTCAATGTTTTTTTAACAGTGAATACAAATAAAAATGATATCCAATTTTTTTAAAAATCGCGTTATATCAAAACCGTGTAGTATCGAATTCAACTTTTACACCGTGTAATACCCTATCCACGTTACAATAATCACTAATTCTGTTCCATGTAATATCGAAACCGTGGAGGACAAATATCGCGCTATAACGAGGGACACCTGTAAATTGTTATTTATTGAAAAAGTTGGAAAATAATATTGTTCTCTAACGATAGTTTTGACTATCTTCAGCCGCAATCTTCATTCTTTAATTAGCCATCAGTTGCAAAATCGCTTTGCATACAAATTAGCGATCATGATTAAATAAATATGTCATCGCTGTGTGATAAAATCTCAACCAGATCAAGTGCGATTTGAGAAAATGCTAATAATAAGCTTCAAAAAGATTCTTTAAGTTAGGACCAACGAAAACTACAGAAGTTGAGTTGGACTGCACTGAGTAGGGACTACATACATCGCATGATGTCTAATGGCATCTAGCTCGGCATGAAACACGAGAAAGACTTTCGATTACTTCAAATGATAACCTTTTCTTACAGACCTTAGAGATGTAAGGAAGCTCCTTAATGGAGCTTTGATTGCGTAGTAATTGGGGGGAGCTGTCAAAGTTTGGCTTGAGTTCAGGGTTTTCCAGTAAGAGTTTTAATCTCTTTTTTATGGTTTATCTTGATACGATTGAAGTAATACCTTCTTAAAGTAGATATTACACGAAAATCGTGACACATTCTTATTGTTAACACTTATTCTTTAAATCAATCCGTTATTAACTTGTCGTACTGCATTTGAAGGAAATGTTTACTTTGATCAATTATAATCTTACGATAAGTTTAAATTACAGTACTGATATTGAAAGAAAAAAATGACTGATTAGGAGAAATGTCCAGTATATTGCAAACAAGATGGGTAATTTGATATAGATTCCTAAATTTTTTTCTTAGGAGTGAAATGAAAGAGAAATATATCGTTGCTCTTGTTCAATACAAGGTCATTAAAAAAAAAAAGTTTCGATATATACATGGGTGTAGACAGGATTTCTGTGAGGGAGAGGCAGGCATAGGTGCAACAAGATAGTGGTTTTTAGTTACCTCCCCTTCTAGTACCAAACTCAGAAATTACTTGAAATTATAGTCCATCTATCCCCCTAAAAACCCATTCTATACTATTTTGTGTGAGTGTAGAAATAGCAGTTATGTGGCTCTTTCCCGCAACTTTTTCGAAATTGAAGTCCTATATGCAATTTTAAATTATCTTTGGTGACGTTTGTAAAAAGCGTGGGTTCAGCGTCACGCGCGGAGCGTGGGTAGGGTCAGAGATTCTCTTCTCCCTGCCCACTTTGGCTGCACCCATACATAATATATCTGTGTGTGTGCGTGTGTGTGGTTGTAAAGAGATAGAATAAATTCGTGCTTATTTCAAAAACTAAACTACCTTAAAAAAAATCTTACCTGTATAGAAACATGAGAGAAAGCAAAACAGATGAATAACTGCGCAACTGGTGCTAAGTTCTTCATTCTTCCAACATATATCATGTCATTTAACCTGCAATAAAATAAACAGTAATCCCAAGACATCTGTACAAAATATAATATTGACAAATATGAGCATTCATTTATGGCATATTTTTTTTTTTTCATTTAGAAATTTAAATGTTACAATATTTAAATACACGTGTAACTAGCGTATTAGGCTTGAGAGAGAGAGAGAGTAAATAATACGTTAGACTAAGAAAATATTCTATTATTTGGTACAATATATTTTTTAGAGAATTTTTATGCCTTTTATTTCAACGATGAAAATTAATAATTTGTATTTTGACTTGATTTGGAAAATTAAGTTTGCCTCTTAGTTAAGTGTTTTAATCCTTCACTCTTGCTTTTAATCGACAAAGTTTTTGTCAATCGCATCATCGAGGAAGAGACCTTACTTATTATTATTCAAAAACACTTTTGTACAAATAACCGCCATGATTCATTTGTGTTATGTTCGAAACGTGCCGAACAAAATGTATCACTTCTCAAGCAGTTTTGTAATGTTTCCATTCTAAAAGAATATCCTCAACTGTTCTCCAAACTTCAAACTCAAAACAATATCTCCGACTCACATTGCGATAAAGAAACTTCACTTACACTGAGAATTGTAGTTACTATAACTGGTTTCATACAGTAGTGCCAAAGTTATCAACATAAAAATGACATTAACACCTAAGGTCAAATCCCAGTAAAACTATATCAAATTTAACTTTTAAACACGTTTCATCTTTCGAAAAAGGAATGAGAGAAGAAAAATATACAAAAAAAAAATGTTACTTTTCCCCAGCAGGGGTGCCTCGTTCATATTCATGAAACATTCGACGTAAATAACCCGAATCGAAGAACTGTAAATTATTGCAAATCCCATGTGTCGCTGCTCCAGAGTGCGAGGCGTGGCAAATTGACAACTTACTTTACACTCGCAAAAAAACTCGCGGTCTTGAGCAATGGTGTCAATTTATATTCCTTAAGAACTCTCTGCTGCTCTGATCTTAAATCTTTAGAGGTAAAAAAGTTAGTTCCGTGCACGAAGATAATAAAATGAGCAATTCCGAATGATAAGTGACCTGGGAAAGTTTGTGCTGCATTGTTTTGCGCAGTAAAGATCACAGTTAAGGTAATCGTTATCAAACTAAGTAGAATCGATGTGCTCAATATGTGTCCTTTAGGTGAAATTTTGGCTTTCTGTGCGAATGGTTAATTTCTTGCTCGCACTTTTAAGTGGTCACAGTACCTTTCAAACATTTTTTTAAAATTTAAGTAAATTTTAAATTTTTTTGAAATTAAAACATGCATACTTATTTCTTAATCAATAATTTATTTTCAAAATTTAAAAATATTGCCTACTTTTTTAAAAATTTCAAATAATTGAAGAAAATTTCAATTTTTTGAAATCCCTAAGGCTTTTTTATTTTTGCACTAATTAATTTTTTTTTTGCTAAGCAATCACTATAATCATCTCTAAAAATCTGTGCATTCATTTGCTTATGAGTTTATTAGAAAATTTTCTGTGATTAATTATGTAAAAAATCAAAGTTTCTTTTTTAAATTGGTTTTTAAAGGTTTAACATGCTCTAAACATTTGAGTAATTTATAAAATGCTTATCCAATGCACAGTTTTGTCAAATATGTTATCCCAATTGCAAAAAGTATTACTTTAAAGCTGTATCTTTAATAGAAAAAAATCCTTAGGGATTCTAATGACATGAAAACACAAAAAAAACCATCATCGAGAAAAAGCAGTTTAAAGTTTTTCTTTTGCATAAGAACACATAGCGAGCATGGCCTAAAACCACTCATAACTTTTTAAATATTTGAACTAAAGCAATGAAACTTTTTCCCTGTGTTCAGAATAGGTTTTAGTTTTGAAATAAGCAATAACAAATTTTTTGATCGTTTCATCATTTTTGAGGTACTGTAACCCCTTAAATGTTATTTTTTACTCTTCTATCATAGAGTTGTTAAAAAATATATGTAAAAAAAAAAGTTTCTCCTAGGTAACAGGACATCCTTCAATATTTTCAGACTTGTGGATAGTAATCTACTGGAAGAATTTTAGCTTCCTATTTCAAGTGAAAGAGGGTGCTCAACCCCCTCCCCCAAACTTCATTAGTATAGGGAAGGGGTTAAAAGAGTACATTCAACTGAAAAAACAATGCTACATCAGTAATATGCAGGTACATTGCATTTAAATAATTATTTACAAAAAAACAGCTGGGGAAATTAAATGTTTCTGAACTTGTAGTTTTTTCTATACTACTACTAATGTTGAATTAAGGGGTCATTGAGCACCCTTTTAAAATTTGAGTAAGAAGCTAAAACTTTTACAGCATAATACTATTAGTAAATCTAAAAAATATAAGGGAGTCCTGAACTTCAGCTCAAAAAAATTCGTTTCGAACCACAGTATTCTATCCATTAGTAATTGGTCATACACTTGACGTGTAGTCAAGTTTGCGGAATTGTAGTTAAATTCTCATCAACTAAATCATACTCCAAATGTAGTTCTACTTTTGCAGTATAAAGTTCAGACAATTATTTTAATTTCCAAGAGAAGTTCATGTAAATATTTGTAAGTGGTTGAACCTGAATGCTTATCAAAAACTAAAGTATTCATTTTACCAGCAATCATAAATAAGTATCAGAAGAGGATTTCCACATTATTTCGGATATTTAAACTGGTAACAATCTGGAGAACATTTTCTATGTGTAAAAAGCTATATAAATAAAACAGAGAATATACGTGCGTACATGTGTATGCATACATATAAGGAACGTATGGGGGGGAGGCAGTTTAAAAGCCAAAAAAGTACCGGACCATTCGAGTTTTAGTTTTAGGACCCGAAAATGGCACTTTTCTATTGTGAGGACAAAAATATGCTCTCAAAAATTAGAATAAAATATCTATAGAAATCCCTGATGTTTCTGCATCAGATAAAATTTGTTCCGATATTCCCAGGTAATTAGAACGTGAAATGTAACTGTTTTTAAATAATGTCAAGCTAAAATGTAGGTAAGTTTCAATTAGAAATTCATCGTTGAACAACGCTTTTATTAAAGTTTTTAGCGTAAAAAAAAAAAAAAAAAAATCATTGAGAAGAAAGGTGTTTCCATTTTTTCTCGAATATAAAAAAAATAAAATTCTGGCTTTTGTTTTGATGATTTTCCTATTTCGTTTTTTGGTTATTTTTCCGTAATTTGTCGAGAATTTTTTTAGATTTTTTTTTGTTCAAGCATGATTGCTGAACACGCGTAACGGGACATAACTTTTATTTTCGAGGTAGACCGTTCAAAGCCGGGTGACGCAACTCGTAAGAAAATTAATGAAAGAAGCATGTTATACAAATGATGATGGTAATTCGTTTCACATAATTCAAGTTCTTCTGTTCATGTTTCTAGCAATCAAAACACAAATAGCACATGAAGCATGAATTTTGCTCTTAATCTTCCTACATTGATTGCTCTTTTTGTCTTTTGAGTCATTCGAGTCCTTTGAATCGTTTTGTCTTTTGAGTGTTTCTTTTGAGTCACTTGTGGCAAGTTTCACGTGACTTCACTGAGACGTAGATGCAGCAATTAATTTGTAACCGGACACTATGTGACATTTTAAAAGAAGTATCTGCAATGTCAATTTGTAATATAGCAGTGAATTAACACTCGTAAGTTGCTGCTGCAACCTGTTGATGATTACAATGACGATTTGGGACCGTCATGCAACGAGGATACTTATGTGACTACCACGAAACTTTTACATATGGGTCAGATTGGTTCCATTTGTTGATCTGCAACACTGAGCAAACCAATCTTGTTTCACAATTGAGCGAAAATTTAAAAAAATAGTTAGCCATGCAAAACTATTTAAAGATTCGTATTTTAAAAAAGATAGTATTTTCGTATTTTAAAAAAGTAGTAAAGATTTGCAATAATAATAATGCAAGAATTTCAAAGAATATTAATTTTTTTTAAATTAGTAGTAATGATTATTTTGTCCAACTTTTACATTAAAGAATTTATGTAAAAGATTTATGTAAAGAATTATTAGTTTTTTAGAAAGAAAATTAGTTTTAGAGAAAGGGGCCCACACTAACTGCTCTTAGCTTTCCGCTTTTGAACTTGAAAATCCAATCGACATTTATGACGTAAGTTACAGAAAATTGTCGATCCTACGAGCCAGAAATGAAGATCCGAATCTTGACTCCTAAGAAAAAATACTTTTGTACCACCCTGGCCCATAAGATTTTAATAATACATATATTTGTTGTTTAAGGGGTTAGAGTACCTCAAAAATGATCAAGCAATTAAAAAATATATATATATTGCTCATTTCAAAACTAAACACTAGTCTAAACACAGGGAAAAGGTTTCATTGATTTAGTTCAAATATTTAAAAAGTTATGAGTGGTTTTAGGCTATGCTCGCCATGTGTTCTTAAGCAAAAGAAAAACTTTAAATTGATTTTTCTCTATGTTCGTTATTTTTTTTTTTTTTTTTGTGTGTGTGTGTTTTCATGTCATAAGAATCTCTAAGGTTTTTTTCTATTAAAGATACAGATTTAAAGTAATACTTTTTGCAATTAGGATAATATGTTTAACAAAACTGTGCATAAGATAAGCATTTTATAAATTACTCAAATGTTTAGAGCATGTTATACTTTTGAAAACCAAATGAAAAAAAAAAAACAATTTTTTACATAATTAATTGCAGAAAATTTTCTAACAAACACAAAAGCAAATGAATGCAGAGATTTTTAGAGATGATGATTGTGATTGTTTAGCAAAAAGCTTGTTTTATATTAGTTTAAAAACAAAAAAAAATCTTGGGAAAGTAAAAAAAAAAATTGAAATTTTTCTAAATTTTTTGAATTTATAAAAAAGTAGGCAATATTTTAAAATTTTAAAATTAAATTCTTGATTACAAAATATGTAAGCATGTTATGGTTTCAAGAAAAATAGAATATACTCAGATTTAAAAAAAATGTTTGAAAGGTACTGTGACCCCTTAAGGTGTTGACTTTTGAAATTCCCTACAAAGGGCAAGTCCGTTGAGTTCAATTCATGTACTGTGGTACCACTAATTCTAAATAAAGTTAAGCACTGTAAATAAAGCCCTGCTTTTTTAAATGGTGAATTTCTCTTAGTAATTGTTAATTTAACTGAGTTCAATTGACTACAAAGTACAAGTATCTTATTCTTTTTAAAGACAGGGGTCCGCACTAAATATTGGTCTACTAGCTGTACTCGACGCGCGTTGCTACGCCAACAAAAAAATACATCATTATACTGATTTACATGACAATCGGTTGAACGGGGCAGAAGTTGCTACTCTGCAGTGCCACCTGGTGGCGAGTGGCTTCAATGAGCATATTATGCACCTTCTCCGTGGAAAAATACATATATATAGCAATTTTCATAATAATCGGTCCAGGTATCAAGTGAAGCCGTGATTATACTCAAATTTTGTACTCACGCAGTTTGCAAGATCAATCAATCGCTAAAAATATCAAATAGAAAAAGTTTTCAATCCCCCCGTTGCATGAAAAGCCATAAAACAATAAAGAAAGAATTTATTTGTTCAAACTCAAGAAAAATGGCAACAGCTAACTTCTTATCAATGAGGTCTTTCACGCGAATTAATTTCTGCAGCCGATAATTTTATTCGTATTTATCCAATGGATTGTGAATTAAATTGGAATAAAAAAGGAACTATCGATCGGATTTTTTTCGAACTGGTCTATAAACATTCCCCGTACCAAAAATAACAAACGGTGAAAGTTTCAGCCAAATCTGCCGGGTAGTTTTTGAGTTCATGGATGACATACAGACAAACATTCATTTTTATATATATAGAAGATGAAATGGGGAAAACCTGGTTAACATCATATGAGGTCAAGGCGTCTTGTTTCTTCCTTAAAAATGAGCCATTTTGGTAGAAAAAGCGAACATTATGTTCGCGTTTTCTACCAAAAATTTTCTCCCATTATTTCGCCCGCACAGTTGTTATTTATTATAACAAGTAAAACACCACGCAGGTGCGGCCCGTATATGACTTAATTTAAGTGAGTAAACATGTAACAGTAGCCCTAAATAGTCCAAAGATTGGTCCAGAATTGAGCACCATGCAGCTAACATGTAAAAGCAATCGGATGAGCTATAGGCGAGTATACAGCAGCAGTTAGAGAAACATGTTTCCTTTACCACACAAAAAGCCAGTTTTTATGATTTTTCATGGCCTGAGAAACGATGTAATCTTGACTGCAGTAAATTTGTGAATTCTATCTTTTAAAATTCCTCACTAGGTGCACTCGAAATATTTTAGGCTCTCTAACTGATGGTTCAGATACAGATACGAACTTATAAAGCATAGTTTTTTTTCCTTTTTTTTTCAGGAAGACATCATCTTGATTGAAGAACAAATTAAGTTTAAAGAGTCAAGTTATCAGAAAGAGATAAAATCATTGGTTACAGAACTGCCCATTACACAATACACAGGCCTAAAAATGCATTGTAAAATGTGTGTATCCATTACGAGAGTTTGAAATATATATATAGGGAAAAAAGGGGCAAAGTGAACAAGTTTTTTCATTTCTTTATTTTTCAAAAAATATTATAAGTTTTTCGGCAGAAAAATATTCCGATAATTGAATAAGTAGTTTCTTTGTGTCATGTAATATTTTGAGATTTAAGAATATATTTCTTTACGCTATGGTATTTTATTTTTTCTTTTTCAATTCATCTGCCCCTATAATGGGGTACGTGTGAACAGGCCTGGGGCACATATTAACGCAATTAAAAACGGAGGAAAAGCATCATGTTTTAAAGAAAAACTCTTTAATGAAAAACACATACGTATATACCAATTACACTGAAAGGTTTGCAACCTATACTGCGCCTGTTAAAATTGTACAGTAAATGTCATTAAGAAAATATTTTCCTAAAATATATAGCAAGGAACGGTCAAATTTTAAAGTCTCGTAGACTGCTCTGATCACTGGACAATCACAAAAAACTAAGATTACGCAGCACAAAGAAAGTTACGCAGCACAAAGAAAGTTTTATCACTTAGAGATCATTCTAATTATCTATTGTTTTCAAGCTTCGTTTTGAGCGTGATAATGTGTTTTAAAACGAGTTTAAACTTCAGTTTTTAACTACATAAAAATATTTTCGTTTTTTTTCTTCCTTTTAACACTAAAGAGTAGACCGACTACTAAGTAACAAAGGGATTAAAAAAGAATAAAAAATTAATAAGTAAAAAATATTCTTTACTAATAATAAAGCTCAAAGTCTCTCCCTGGATATCGGGATCTCTGTCCGGATCTCTGTGACGCGCACAGCGCCTAAACCGTTCGGCCGATTTTCATGAAATTTGACACCTAGTTTGTAGCATGGGGGTGTGCACCTCGAAGCGATTTTTCGAAAATTCTATATGTTCTTTTTCTATTCCAATTTTAAGAACATTTTACCCAGAAATTTATCATAACGTGAAGGAGAAAATTACGAAATTATCATAATTTGGAATCGTAACATGGGCGAGTCATTTAACATAGCAAATTGGCGAGAAATCATCAATTAATTGTAAATATACAGGCGAACCAAATGACCCTTTCATTTTCTACTTCGGGCAAAGCCGTGCGGGTACCACTAGTTAATAATAACAATAAGTAAGAATAAATGTACAATCTGATAAGAGAAAATAATAATTCTAAACGTTTACACCTTTTATCATCTATAATATGCTACACTAACAATATAAATATTACGGAGGGAATACGGGAACTGCTCACATGTGCCCCTAGATGTTGTGTTCACAAGTATCCTAGCATCTTCTTTAGAACTAGCTTGTAAAACAAGAGCTCCTAATTTAATAAAAAATTTAAACATTGTCATAAGTTTACTAGACTTTTCATATAATGGTTAGCAATCATTAAGTTCAGCTTAATCTACAGTGGCTCCCAAAAGTGTTCGTACACCTACGACTTTCAATGAAATAGGCATCATGCATTGGTTAGAACTAATATTTCGGAATAGGTATTTAATTATAAGATCTATGATCTATTTCTAGCAAAACTACACGAAACTTTTTAACAAAACATTAAAACTTAATTTTTAAAAAATCAAAAACCGAAAAGTGGCAGAAATTTTATCTCACAAAAGTCTTCGTACACTTTGAAAAAATGTCAACAAATTAGTAAATAATCTAACTTTTTACAAAATGATTATTTAGTAGAATATCATGCAGTATCAACAACAGCTTTTAAACGTCTGGGAATAGATTTCATTATTTTTCCTTTCTTTTTTATGCAATTTCTGAGTAAGTGTTCAACCGCTGTTCGAGTCTTACTGTTTCAAGTTCGCTTTTTGTTTCAATGGTGTATTTTCGTAACCTAGCAACCAGATATCTCCAAATATGTTCCATTAAGTTTAAATCTGGCGATCGAGGAGATATTTCTAAGTTTAAGGACAATTTTTGAGGTACCAAACGCAAACGTGTACTCTTATCGTTATCTTGATAAAAAACAAAGCTGTTTCCGATTACCAAATTTTGGACTAATAGTTTCAAATTGTTTTTTAAATATTTAAATGAACAACATAAATCATTGTGTCTTCAAAAAATTCTAAATTTCCTAGTCCTGATGCAGTTATGCACCCTCACACAAGAACACCTTCACCGTCCTGATTAACTGATCCAACTAAGTTCTCAAGATTAAATTCCTCATTTTTTCTTCTATAGACAGATATACAACAATGTAACCCAAAATATTGAATTCATTTTCATCTATAAGTAAGACGTTGTTCCAAAACGTTTTGAGCTTATTTATCATTGATTTTACAACGGAAAGCGTAAACTTACTGTTTTTCGCACGAACAAGAAAATTTCTGCAGGAAAAGGTCCCCTTTAATCCAGCTAATCAGAGAACTTGGCGAACAATTTTAGGTGAAAATTAAACATAAAATGTTTCATTCAATTCTACAGAAACTTTTTCAGCACTCAAATGTGTATTTTTCACAATTTTTTTAACTGTAAACCTCCGATCACGCTTTGTTAACTTTGCCAGTTGACCTTTTCTTACCTTGTTTTCGATCCGATTCTTGTCTTTAAATCATTTTATCAAGCACTTCACTATAGAATGGTATAAATTAACTATTTAGAGACATTTTGAACCAATTAATGTCTGCTGTGAGGGGAAAAAATCAAATTTCAAATCGTGTTTCTTGTTTTCTACGCATACCTGGCATTTAAAAATATTAAGCAGAATATTAGAGAATAAATAAAGAAAAAGTTAAAGGCAAATGACTTAACAGAGTCATTACAATGCAAAAATAATAAAAAAAACACATATAATAATTTTAATCATGAATTTATTCGAAAATATTTCAGTGTACGATGACTTTTGTGGCGTATTTTTTCTCTGTCTCTTCGTTTTTCGACAAATTTCAAAAATAAAATCAGGCAATATTTTGAAAAAAAACTACTGGGTTTTATTCAGAATGGCATAAAAATGGTGTGAAAAAAAATTGGATTTCATATTCGAATTCAGTTTTGCGTTATTTTTTTTTACTACAAAATTTCAAGGTGTACGAACACTTTTGGGAGCCACTGTATATAAATAAAACAAAGAATATGTGTATTTAAATATGTTTTTATATGTTTCCTATACAAATCCACAGTTTTCGTCGGATCTGGACCAAATTTGGCAGGGAGGTACTTGGGCACCCGAGAAGGAACGTAGGGGGGTTTTTGAAAGCCAAAAAAAAAAAAAAAAAAACAGAACCGTTCGAATTTTAATCTTAGGGCCCAAAAATGGCATTAAATGGCTCTTTCTACTCGAAATAATTATCCGAACAGTTCAGTTTTGGCGCCATTCGAAAGCCCGCGAAAAATACCCAGAGAGTTCATTCGATTCCTTTGAATTTCAAAAAAAAAAAAAAATGCTGTAAAGTCACAGGGAAAAAATTCAAAAGCACTGTTAAGCCTAATGGAATTCTATTTTCATATCGGAAATTTATCGTTTGTGTGATCTCATTTTAAATTAGCGTGAATAAAACCAATCAGAAGGTTGCCACTTTTTTTTTCTCGACAATGACTAAATCAAAATTTGTAATGTTTCGAGGCAAAGATTTCTCATTTTCGTTATTAATTGGCGATTTATCTTTTTTTTTTTTTTTTTTTGAAGCCTAATTGTTGTTGATTCGTCACTTGACACAACTTTTATTTTCGAGGTAGACCGTGCAAAGCCGGGCAATGCAGCTAGTATTTAGTATAAAATAGGCTTCCTCGAGAAAAAGACAGTGGTAAAATTACATACAACATCTGCTGAAACAAAGAAGGTGCCGCCATAGAAATATAAATGGCTGCCAAGAGGTAGGTCTGATACTGCCATTACTACAGATTTTTTCAGAATTTTTTGCTTGAAGTTGTCTTAGTAAAACATACCATGTTCACATGTGTGTGCTCCCCTTTCCCCTATTATTCATTTTTAAGTCAAAAACTGAGTTACGAGCTTTTTTTTTCTTTTAAATATACATTTTGGAACCATTTTTTTACAACTTAGATAAAAGTCAAAGAACTTACAGAATGTATTTAATTCTGTGAAAACATAGAGATTTTGGTAATTAAAGCAATTTTCAGAAAACGTGGTTTTTGTAAAAGCTTAGATCGTCAAATTGTTTTTGTATTAGACTTCATGTTTTAATTTTTGACCATCAAGATAAATTCAGCCAAAATATTTATTGCTATGTTTGTAATTGAGTCAAAAGTAACCAATAAACTAAAATAAAGTAAGTTACGAAAACCTGCACTTTAAAACCCTAATTCATAAAATAAGCTATGTACCTAGATATAACTTTTTTCTTGAATTTATTCAGTTTATTCTTTTTTGAAATATCAATTTTTTTTTTTCCAAAAGCGAGATTAATTTGTTCTACTTTCCTATTAAGAACACAGTTTTTCAAAACTATTTGGGAAAAGAATACTTTTGTTAAAAAAAAAAAAAAAAAATCATTAAAACTAAGAATGCATTATCATATGTTCTTTCAATGAAAAGTAGGTTTTAATATGTAACTATTTGACACAAAAGTCCGTGGATTTGCTTTTTTCTTTTTTCATTTTTGAAGAATTCAAGAAAGACCTTTTTAAGAAAGACATTTTAAAAATTGCAGGTAATTAAAATGAAGAATTTATTTCTTTTCCCGTTTTTAAGACATTAGACGACATGTCATTTTTTTTTCTTTTACTGAACCTTTCAACAACACGTGGAGAAAAAAAAACATGATTTTTTTTTCTCCCTCTATTTCTGTTATTACTGATAAAAGTCATTTAGTTCCTTCACTCGAAATAAAATGTAATACATTGTAGAACCATTCCAGCTGAATGAAAGAGTAAAAATTAATTAAACATTTCAGGGCTGCGAGTCGGAGTAAAGGAGTCGGAGTCGAAGGCTTAAAAATTCTAGAGTCGAAGTCAGTCATTTCCACTCCAAATCCTTAACTCTGCCAGGACTGCGGAGTCGGACCAAATTTTTGGGGAAAAAAATAACTCTACCATAGATGCAGAGTAGTGTCAGAGACTCAGGATCAGACTATTGTCGGATAAAGGAGTCGGAGTCAACGTGGGAGTCATTTCAGAGGCTAGGAGAAGTGCCCATATTGTCGTTAAAGTTGAAATTTAGCTTGTGTAACATCTTAGTCGTTACACATTCTTACACATAATCTGCTACATTTACACACAATGCTTTAGAAAACTTCTAACGTTCTGAAAGGAACTAAGGATGGAACATGCATACATACAGTAAAATCTCGTTTATCCAATCCCCGCTTTTCTAGATCTCAAGTTAAACCGGATTAAACTCGTAGAGTTTTTTTTTTTTTTTTTAATGCATTCTCTTAAATACTCATTTTTAATTATGATAGCAAGAACAAAATTATGAGTAAGCCAAAGATTTGCTTTTTATTTTGATTAAGTGTACAACTCATGTATACATCGTACAATATTAGTTATAGTAATCTAAAAAACATTATGACGTACTTAGAGCGTCAGCCCGACATCACTAAAGCTCAACCGTAAGTGATCAAGTGTTTGCACAAAACAATCTTGGGTAATTTTGTTATTAAACATTGTTTTTTGCTGTAATGAAAAGTATAAATCTGCTTATTTACGAATTTGTTTTACTTACTTCTAAGGTCACCCGGAATATTCTTTTTTTTTCTATTTTTTTGAGCAATCACGATTGCGTATTGTTCTCACTTGACTGTTTTGATGTCCTTTGATTTTATTTTCCCACCTCCACCCTCTGCAGCATCACCGTCGACCGGGTCCTCACGATGCTGCTCCTATAGAGAAAGCCGTCTCCAGGTTGCATCCATGTCCTACACACACGCGCATACATACACAACTACACACACACACGCACGCACACACAAACACATACACACAACTACCCACACATTCATGCCTGCACACAGACACAAACACATGCCTACACACACATACACATACCCCTACACACAAACACACATACCCCCCACACACAAACACACACGCCTACATACACACACTCGTGATTGCGAAAAACATAATTTGAATTCAAGATGTCAAAATTCAAATTATTTTTTTTTAAAATCCTGATCGCCTTTGGCCCCAGTTAGTCCGGATACGCGACTCTCTACTTGACTCATTGGCACCCCGTTGGGAGGTTACGGGAGGTCACTGTGACCTGCCAAAACTTTCCTTTATTCGGCAAAATTGTCATCATTCGACAGAATTTGGAGTTCAATTCGGCAAAGTTATCTTCGTTCGGTGAAATTTGGAGTTCCATTCAGCAATTCCAATGAACCCTCTCCCCCCCACCCAACTGTACTTAGCTTGTCGTTAAAGGTTAGAAAACTGAAAAGTATTCCTTCTTTTACTGGAGGAAACAATTTTTTTTTCAAGAAAAAAAATAACAAAACAAAAAATGGGAAGCTTTTTTTTAATGCAATGTGCAAGTTTTAAGTGTACTTCCTCACATTTTATTCCTATCAGTGACATCTTCTCGGTATCATTCATTGATAAAAGCATCAGTTCAAAACAAAACAAGTAGATCTTTTTCTACAAGTTTCCGTGTTTTTCTTACTAGAAATGCTTTTTACTTCATGAGCATCACGTTCTTACAATTGCAAGATCAAACAAACCTACTAAAGCTGCTAAAGATAACTGTATATTTTCGATCTTTATCTCTCCAAGAACGTTAAGTTTTCCTTATTTGATATTATGTCCTGCCATACCTATACATTTCATTTTATCAAGATTTCATTTCAGCTGAAAGTTGTTACGGTTTTTCCCCCCAAAATGTCTTTTCATAAAGAAAACCTTCTAAATTGAACCTGATCTGAATTGCATTAAAAGAACTCCACTTTTAAGTTTAGCTATTTTGTGGAATGAAACCAATTTGTGCAATAAAGAATGATAGCAATTTTAGAGCCTTGGCAAGTGCTTTCTTCGCAAAAGAATCTTCTAAGTAAAACATCTTTGACGCAATGAAGCGCAAACCCATCTTTGTCGGCATCTTTGGAAGGATTTAGGCTCTGATAAAAATCTTCGTTAAAAGTGTTATGGACACCGAAGAAAATCGACTTTGTATTGGGCAATTTTTTTACAACTTTCTATGGGTAATAGATGTTTCTATTGTCTCATTGAACTTACTAAGATATCAAGTTACTTACATATTATGAAACGTCATTACGCTATTCTGACTGGTGGTATTATAAAGTAGTTTTCGTACTATCATAAATCTAAAATGCCATAATTAAGAAGCTGGCATTAAATATCTAAATCATTAAATGCGGTAATAAAAGATCATATTTCATCAAGAAAAAAATCAGGCTTTGAAGGTGAAATCCTTTCATAATGCAGCCAGTGATGGTACGATAAAAAGAAATTCTGGATTGTTAGGGAAAGAAATGAATTAAAAAATGAAGTGTATCATACAAAAGTTATCACAGAGACAATAAATTAACTCATATATTTGAATTTCTGCTGTCTTTCAATCGATCTTCTGTATGTTCGAACATATTTTCATGATTATAAAAGGTTTAAAGTAAAGTAAAGTACCGTAAACACGGGCTACTTTTTCTTTTCTCAATAATTTTATAACTATTCATATTTAGAGGCTGTGGAGACTTAATTTACGCATCTAAAGTTCTATTCATTTCATTTTTGAATAGTGATCGTTTTCTTTCAAAGTATTATTACCCTTTCTAATTGCTTTTTATCTGCGCCGATGAAGAAATTTGAGTCACATATGAGAGTTTTAAGGAAAATTATTTAAAAAAAAAAAAAAGTGTGTGCATACCCTTAGTTTTGTTTCTGAAATTTCTGACGGTAAGCAGTCATCTTTTCATTAGCTTTGGAGATTGGATAATTTATTAACCGAACACCATTGGTAAAAAAAAAGGGATCCTAAAGTGTCGACCTTTTTCGAAATTTGCCGGGGCTTTCCATGCTCTCAACATTAACTCCTTCATGTCTAACATCAACAGCTATTCCTGGAAACGCGACTCCATTCCATTCTACAACAACACAATTCCATAAACTTTCCAACAGATTTAACAACTTTTGTTAGAAGTAGATGCAACTGGGTCAACTTCTTGTAAACCTCCTACAACTTTCAGTTCGTCTTCATCTTACATAGTAAAAGCCAGGTAACTGAGCCCTGATGAATCGAGTCTGTAATCGTTTTCTACATCCGTTGCTGATAATTCCTGCTTTTTTCCTGTCAAGAGTTTTATTTTTAGCTTTTCTTTTCTTTTCCAAATCTCTCTGGCGAACTTTTTCAAGTTTTTATGTTAGGCCAAAGTTGGTCGTAATTTTTAAATTAGGAGATACGTTGTTCTTCTGAAATTTTTAAATGAAAACCTCAACAGAAATAAGAAGTAAAACTATACTACTACACAAAGCATTAAATAGTGTTCTTAAATAGGTACTTAAAAACTATTTCCTTATGTAGAACTGCTTCTACATGTAAAAGTTTGAAAGGTTATGAAGACACATTTTAGCACAAAGAACGCAGAACCACTAGTGTTGGTGTTTGAGCAGAGCTATTGAACTGCTTGGTATACATTTCTGAGTGCTTGGGGCTGCTCTCTAGTGGAATATGCAAAAAATGTGTTGAAAAATTACGTCATTTTTTTTTTTTTTTTTTTTGTGTGTGTGTGTAGTTTCTGGGTAAGTGTTCAACCATCCTTCGAGTCTTACTATTTCTAGCTCTCTTTTCGTTTCAAAGCCGCATTTTCGTAATCTAGCCTCCAGATATCTCTAAATATGTTGCATTAGGTTCAAATCAGGAGATTGAGGAGGTATTTTCTAAACTTTAGGACAATTTTCGAGGTACTAGACGCAAGTGTTGAAAACCGTGTGCTTCTTATCGTTATCTTGATTAAAAACAAAGTTGTTTCCGATAACCAAATTTTTGGCAAAGAGTTTAAAATCGTTTTAAAAAATATTTAAGTGAACAGCATGATTCATTTATTCGTTATTTTATCAAAAAATGTCAAACTACCATCTCCTGATGCTGATATGCACCCTCACACAAGAACACCTTCACCGTCCTGATTACCTGATCCAACTAAATTTAAAAAATAAGCTCCTCATGTATTCTTTTATTTACAATTGTACAAAATGTTTATCAAAAATGTTGAATTTATTTTCATCTGTAAGTAAGACCTTAAAAAAAAAAGTTTTGAGCTTATTTATCATTGATTCTGTGACAAGAAACGTAAGTTTTCTGTTTTCGCACGAACAAAAAAATTTCTGCGGGAAGAAGTCCCATTTAATCCAGGTAATCAGAGAACTTGTCGAATAATTTTATGGGAAAATTAAATGTAAAATTTTTCATTAAATTCTGCAGAAACGTTTTTCAGCACTCAAAAGTTTATTTTTCATAAATTTTTTAACTGTAAATCTCCAATCACGCTTTGTTAACTTAGCCGGTTGACCTTTTCTTACCTTGCTTTTGGTCCGCTTCTTTTGTTTAAAGCATTTTATCCAGCACTTAACTATAGAATGGTATAAATTAACTAGTTTAGAGACATTGCAAACCAATTTACCGCTAATGTAAAGGAAGGAAAAAATCAAATTTCGAATGGTGTTTGCTGTTTTTTTTACGAGTACCAGCCATTTTAAAGTAATAAGCAGAATATTAGGGAATAAAACAAAAAATTGAAGCCAAATGACTTTACAGTGTCAACACAATGCAAAAATAGTAAAAAAAAAACTACATGTGATAAGTTTAATCATGAATTTATTCGAAAATATTTCAGTGTACGATGACTTTTGTGGCGTATTATTTCTCTGTCTCTTCGTTTTTTGGCAAATTTCAAAAATAAAATCAGGCAATATTTAAAAAAAAAAATTCTGGGTTTTATTTACAAGGGCATAGGATTGATGTGAAAAAAATTGGACTTTATATTCGAATTCAGTTTTGCGTTATTTCGGTTTTACTACAAAACTTCTAAGTGAACGAACACTTTTGGGAGCCACTGTATGTCGATTACATTTTGTGTTTTTAAATATTTGAAAACTGATACTTAAAAGCTTGTTACTTAAGATTTCTCGGTAAAAATTACATTGCTTTTAAACAGGAAAGGCAAGCTGTGCTACTCGGTTATGTGAGTCTTAATACCAATGCTATTTTGGAAGTTCTTTCAAAGTCTTAGAGTAGAAAAACTTATCACGTTATAAATTAAAAGGATATGAATAGGATCCAAAGTTAACATTTGGAAGTCTTTTCGTTAAATGTTTTGCAAAAGATTTTGCGATTTTGGGAATTCATTACGCATGTTTATTTATTTTTATTGTTACTTTGTAGCAAAATGAAATTTATTTATTTCTTTTTAAAGTGTTTCTGTTTCAAAACATTTACCCCAGTATTCCAATTATTATGACTTCAATCTAGATTTGAAATTTATGTTACAATGTTTGCCAAATGTTCTCTTAATAAAAGAAACAATTTTTTTTTCGGCAAAATAAGAAATAAAATTCTTCCACCAGAAAGAAATGTTCTGCAAACATAACTTATCTTTGTATTCATCTTCAGATTATTAAACAAAATAAACTTTAAGCATCCAATCGAGGGAAAAGCTATATTTTCATTCGATACAATTTATTTTCTTCTATAAATTCGCTCCAAAAATTTATTCCAATCATAACAGTTGTCAGTTTAAGTACATCTTGATAAACAGCAAGATAAAAATGCAATGCAAATTTTCGACAGTTTAAAAAACATTCGCACGGAGAGTCAAGTTTCAATTTAAATATCCCAAAGCTAAAATCAAAACAAAAGATAATTTAAGCCTCACCGTTCCGCAATATTTGACACTTTTCAAAACCAAATACTTGCGTAACATATTTGTTTAAGATGTGCAGATTCAGAAACTGTTATTTGTAAAGTTTATAGTCACAACAAATAAAGAGATATTTGACATTTGTTTCTGCATTTGTCAGCAAGAATTCAATGAATGGTACTTTTGAGAATACTTTTATCATATAGACGATGGAAATATTCTTTACGTGAGCAAACAGCGTTGAATGGAATAATTTTGAAAAGACGTTTGCTTGAACAAATTTGCATAAAAGTGGTTTTTTGAAAAATACACAACATGTAATAGAGTTTTATTTCCTTACAGCGGATGTTAATTTCTCAAGTAAAAATATTAAATATCTGCAAATGATGACACTGGGGAATGATGTGTTGCACAATTTCGTTTGAACTCGATTTTTGAGCTGTTTTGGAATGAAGTAGGCATGATAATTTCAAACCTGTACAATAAACTTCCGATTATTGGGCTCTCCACGGTATCTAACGCTTTCAATAATAATAATAATAAAAAAAAGATTAACTGAATTTCGGTAAATGCAACAATTTTAACTGAACAAAACAAATACATATTTTAAGACATTCATATTTCTTTCGTCCCCCTTCTGTCCAATGATATCAAACGTTCCAAGGCCCTCAAAACCCGATTTGTTGAAAACTGGTTTTCAGTTCCTTACTAATTATTGCTTTAAATCTACATAACTTACTGATTTTTAGATCTACACTACTTATGCGTGTAAACAAGCGGTCAGACCAGTTTTGCTCCGAAAAACTCCCCTCCACTCCCTACTTTTTTTTTTTTTTTTTTTGTGGCATGACCCACTTTTTTTTTTTTTAATAACAAACACTAAAAATATTTCGTAGAAAAGCAAAGTATAAATTTAATAAATTTGGCTACAACAGATTCGAAGAATATGTTTCGAGAATCATTAGCTTTGCGGATGATGTCCAAAAGCTTGTCCCACGCTTGACAAGTACACCCTTAAAAAAATAACAATAATTAAAAAAAAAAAAAAAAAAAAAAAAAAAAAAAACTTAGAAAAATATTTTTATTTCAACAAATCACACCAGTCAAGTATTTTTACTGGGTCAGAAACTTTTGCTTTTAGCTCTTATTAATTTGAATGTACAGTTGGCTCTCTGTTTAACAACACTCTCTTAAACGACTTTCTCTATTTAAAGACGGCTTTTCACGGTCCCAGATTCTCCACTGCAGTTTTAGAAGCATTCTTTTTAAGAACGCATTCTACTTAAGAACGATTTTTTTGTGGTCCCTTGAAAGTCATTAAACAGAGAGTCAATTGTCTTTACTAATAATAAAGCTGAAAGTCTCTCTGTCCGGATCTCTGTCTGTCTGTCAGGTTCTCCGTGACGCGCATAGCGCCTAGACCGTTAGGTCGTTTTTCATGAAATTCAGCGCAGAATTAGTTTGTAGTATGGGGGTGTGCACCTCGAAGCGATTTTTCAAAAATTCGATGTGGTTCTTTTTCTATTTCAATTTTAAGAACAAAACTATCATAAGATGGACGAGTAAATTACGAAATTATCATAACGTGGACCGTAACATGGGCACAAGCGAATTGGCGAGGTACGAAATTATCATAACGTGGAACCGTAACATGGGTACAAGCCAATTGGCGAGAAAATTCACCATACATTATTTGTAAATATACAGGCGAACCAAAAGCTCTTTTAATTCTTCTATTACGAGCAAAGCCGTGCGTGTACCACTAGTATATGAATTAACTTATAAGGAAAATTTAATCCGAACTGTAACACACGTGACTGTGGAGTCCACCACCAGCGGTTGAGAATCCTGCGCTAGAAAACACTCATATTCTTTTTCACATCAGCGGGACACAATCAATTGCCTTTTAACAAGTCTTCCAGTGCGACTTCATTATCTGCAACATCCTCACTCATGATTAACAGCAAAGCACTTGAGCAGAAAAATTTGCATCTTAAGTCTCGCATAAAAAAAAGGAAGCAGTTAACCACTCTGTGGGAAAACAGCTCAAGGCCAAAAGAAAATTAAGTGCTCCAACGGCAATTTGTTGAAAGAACCATCAACCGAAATTCTTTTTCCTTCCACAACGGGTCATACCACCATTTCAACCTCAAGAGCTTTAAACTTTAAAAAAAAATGGAGGTCAATCGATGTAATGCAATACGACCACTGCCCATCTTAATGCTTCAACTGAAAATCTCGCAATACGAAACGCATTCATACACGCGCGTCATTTGTACTTCATGCATAAAAAGATCGCCTGCGCCTTCACTGCGACATAAATTTTCGTTATCTTCCAAATAATCATTTAGGGATATGGCACAAGGAAATAAGAATGACTTCAAGTTGAACGATTTAAGACGCAGAAACTTGATACTTTTTGGACCACTTTTTCCTTCTAGTCCTCCTCCCAGCCTCTGGATTCTTAAACGAAACAAATCAGACCACCCGTAGAGGGGCCAAGTACAAATCAAGGTGATATACGGATCATTTTATGCATTCGTCCGATGACTGCACGTCTATTTGGAATGCATTAAAGGACGAGTCCAGCAGCGAGCGAAATTTGCAGTAATAAAGATTAAATTTCGAGTTCCAAAGCGTCGAAAGGTCCATACTGGTAAACCCTTAATTTTATTGCAGTCATAAATAAGTTTGATATTAATAAACGGTGGCATCTAGTACCAGAGCCTCACTGTCCCAAACATCATTGCTTTTAAAACGATCTTTCGCGTCTGAATGGATTATTGATTCAAAGTTCAAAAGTCAGGGTGGCAAAATGAAAAGAAATAAATCATAGGTTTAGAATTGAGATTCAATGAAAGAAAATATGGAAAATCGAAGCAGCAATGGTTGCTTTGTCTTCGTCTTGGGCATAGGCCTCTGGCAAATAATAAATCTTCTCTAAACCTGATGTCACTGCGAACTCGGATGAGAGTTTTCTGCTGACTCCTTTCGCTCCATAAATACAACAATATCTGTAACGTCTGAAAAGAATCGAGAAATATTTTCTCGATTCAATTCGACCCATCTCCAGAGTTAGTTAGCCGTTACATTGGATTTTAGACAAATTATTTTTAACCCCTGACACACAAAGGAAAGGGGTTATAAGTTTGACGTGTCTGCGTATCTGTCTGTGGCACACTAGCGCCTAAACGGATGGACTGATTTTGAAAAAAAAATTCTTCGAAAGGAGAGTTGATCGAGAGTGTTCTTAGCTAGGTTGCATCTTTGGATGACATTAATTAACGAAGATATTAATTAAAAACCTCTAAAAGGTTTTTCGCGATTTTTGCAGCGAAAACATAGTTAAAAGTTTTAAAATTTAATACCAAAATAAAGAGAATTTTTTTCCGCGTCTGATAGAATGTGTTTGGAACTTCCATATTTTATGGAATTCGCATTATAACGTTCTTTCTAAAGCACATTTTAATAACGGCTAAGCCTTTATTCACGCGATTGATAACCGAAGTCATTGTTGGCCGAAAAGGAAATAAAACGCAATGATTTAAAATTTTTAACTGTCGTCAGTTTCTATTTAATAGCAAATAAAATACTTGGCATTGATTTTTACTAATGAAAGGCTTTTAAAAGGATTTTCAATTTTCTCTCTTGATTCGACAGTCGCTACTCAGTCGGGGTTTTTTAAAATTTTTAATTTAATCGTTGCTTGTAGCTAAATAAGCAGGGATATATTTCTCATTTGCAATTTTTCAATGCATTCTCATTGAAATTCTCAATCTCATTTCAATGCAAAAACACAGAACAAAATGCTAAATGTTATAGGACGGGGTGTTCCACACTGAATAAGACAAAAAGGAAGCGGTCCTGTGAAAATTGTGCAGTATAACCTCGCTTATCCGGACTAACTGGGACCAAAGGCAATCCGGATAAACGAAAATCCGGATAATCAGGGTATTGCGAAAAACTGTTTTACATGTGCAGTCTTATTTTATAATACATGAAATAAACAATAATCTTTACTAATAATAAAGCTGAAAGTCTCTGTGTCTGGATACTGGATCTCTGTCTGGATATCTGTGACGCGCATAGCGCCTAGACCGTTCGGCCGATTTTCATAAAATTTCGCACAAAGTTAGTTTGTAGCTCGGGGGTGGGCACCTCGAAGCGATCTTTCGAAAATTCGATTTTGTTCTTTTTATATTCTAATTTTGAGAACATTTTACCGAGCAAATTATCACAACGTGGAAGATTAAATTACAAAATTTTCATAACGTGGAACCATAATAATGGGCGAGCAAATGAACATAGCCAATGGGCGAGAAATTCATCATCCATTATTCGTAAATATAGAGGCGAACCAAATGACCTTTTAATTTTCTACTACGGGCAAAGCCGTGCGGGTACACTTAGTTTGTAATAAAATAGAATTGGATTGTTTATCATGAATACTTTGCCGTTAATTTAGCTGCAGTGGTGTTGGACAGACGTTTCAAATACGCTATGTAGTTCAGCAGGTTACTATAATTTCTTATACGTGATATGCAGAAGTTGTACAGTTAATCAAAGCTAAAACCGAATACTTACTGTATTCATAGTTCCGTTCTTGATAATATAATTATTAATAAGTGAAAATAATACTTTTTAACTCTGCACATTTAATCAGAATAAACTAGAATTTCGAAACTATGTTATACTGTGTTTGTGATTCTACTATGTTATTTTATTTCATAAACCATATGTACAGTGAAATAATAGCTGCCAAAGTTTTTACAAATATTCAATCTGTGCACCTCCGGTGACACGTAATAGAGTGTACTAGGCTCGTCATCCAGGGAGAAAAGAAGTGGCCAATTACTCCTCGCCCCTCCCCCCCCCCGTATTTGAGAATTCAATGCAATTATGTATTGTGCGCGTCTATTTTTTTTTCTCGATATAATATGGTCCCTTTGATGCCCCCCCCCCCCCTGGAAAATTTTAAATGACGGGCCCCTCCATTTCCTTCGAGCTAACAGAAGTAAATCCTTCAGAAATGAAGGCACGAGCACTGCTTTTAACAAAATCTCTGCTTTAACAAAAAAGGAAAAAAACACAACGGATTTCTTTTTTTTTTCGGATCCCTTTGGCCAGCACACAAATTGCATATTGTTTGACCAGCAAGGCCAGTATAGTCACAGAATACTATGGAAAATATCTTTGATTGTTTCACTCACGTTCAATTCTACGGCTATATGGTGGCTCATTTAACCTTTACCAAGACTTTTTTTGCAAAAATATCTTTGGACGGCTATAAATTGTGATGTTTTATGGTATTTCCGAACAAAATACATCAGGTGTGTACAGCGGGGATGGCACCATTTGAATTAAGAAAGCTTTTAGCGGTGATTTCGTATCAAAAAGTATTTTTCGATGTTGCCTACATGCAACTTAGTGATTGTATCTTCAGAGTAAATTTGTTTCCACTAAATAAGTTACATATTTTCAGAATTTGAACTTGGCTTTTCTTTTGGTTCTATTCCACGTGACACATCTGTGTTTAAAGTAACCAAAAAAAAAAAAAAAATCAAGATCGGGGGGAAAAAAAAACGAATTTACTCGAAACAGCATAGAGTAAATTACTGAACATCTGATGCAAAGTGGGAAAAAAACAGATTTTAAAGCAGAATTGAAAAAAAAAAATTAAACTAACATTCATATGATTGAAAATATGCTGAAAAGTGGAAAATAAGTTCATTCATTAAACAGCATTAATATTTGTATGCATAATTTTTGAAGTTGTTGAAAAATAACGAGGAAAGTATAATTACCAACACGCTAATGTGTCCTGAGCAATGCAGTGCATGCAAGTAGCATTTACGTAAGTTTTAATAATTTGTACATTTCGATTGTTTCAAACTAATTAAATTAAAGCTATATTCGCAATAAATATTGTTAAAGTTGACTGCATACATATTTTTTGCGCAGACTCAAAAAATTACTTTGAGAGTTGTATTGATGTTGTTTAAAACAAAAGAAACATGGTTCACTTTCTAGAGAGTAGTATTACAATTATATGATTTATTTTTAGAAGAAAATTTCTGCGTCAGGAAGAATAATTGGAAATAATAACTCCAGTAGCAAAAATAAGGTTCAAATAGTCTGAATTCCACTTCTTAATGTTTTAAAATATTTCTATATGACTAGAAAACTTTCTAAATGAAGAAAAGTTGTAAGAAAAGGAAATGTCAAAGCCACAATATCTCAATATGAAACATTAATTCATGTTTGGATTTTTTTTTTCTTTTTGTCATTATTATTTACTTATTAACTACTTTTAATTACTTACTTTTAATTCTTTTTTTTTTTTTTTTCGAAAATAAATTTCACTTCTTTTCAAAATTACAATAACAAGATTATCTACAAAGGAAACCATCTCTATAGTAAAATCTCAGTTGTTTCTCTGCTTTCATCTCGTGCAATTCACAGCTAAAATCAAAATAGTTTAGAAAATATTATTGAAAAAAAAACGGTACAAAATAAAAAGAATAAATCAAAATAGTCTAGAAAATATTATTGAAAAAAAAAGGTACAAAATAAAAAGAATAAATAAAATGCGCTCTAAAGTGCTAGAAAAATCAGAAATACAAGAGGGAAAAAAATTCAAATGCTTAAATGAATTCCAAAGAAGTTTTCCATTCGTATAATTTACGATGTTCATGTACGACACGCTTCTTTCGATTGTTAAAGTATTTTGAGAATTTTCGAAGAATTGATAAATTTCAAACAGTAGTGCATTTACGTATTTTATACGTTCCATAAGTCATGTTTTTTGCTAAAATCTGAATAAAAATGCAAATGTGACTTTTTTCTCACTAATTGCTGTTGAAATATTTATATCTGTCGTTGAATTGAAATGTATTGTAATAGTACAAGAATGTACCATAAGAGTAAGAGTATTAAGCTTTTACCATCTTCGTGTAAAATATGTGTTGAGAAAAAATGCAAGAACTTCTGTATAGTATAAAACAGCAATCGTCCTCTTTGCCAGGTATCGATCACCTCCCCTACCCTCCTCCACACACTGATAAAATAAATGGAAAAAGATCCGTGGAGATAAGCTTTAAGCAATCCTCATATAAAAATATATATATATATATATATATATATATATATATATATATATATATATATATATATATATATATATATATATATATATATATATACAGTTGGCTCTCTGTTTAACGACGCTCTATTTAAGGACGCATTCTACTTAAGGACGGTTTTTTGTGGTTCCTTGAAAGTCGTTAAATAGGGAGCCAATGATCGAGTAACGCTTCTGACGTAATCAAAAATGAAACTCGCGCCACGGCATGATAATTTGGTAATTTGTTTTGGTAATGTTTAAAATGCAGAGGAAGGCTTTGGTGTGACAAGGCTGAACTGGATCCGGTCACTTAACTGTTTTACTGGTAAGACTCATTTTAGGAGAATGAAGAAACGAAAAAATGGTCAACAATGAACGCTATCTACTGGAGTTAAGGATACCATTTCAACAATCAAAATATCACCAAGCAGAAAATGGCTTCGTTCAAATGCAGAAATATTTTTCAAATACAGTCGGACTGCATTTATCCTGCCCTTGTTGATCCAGTTAATATTTGTAGACTTTAAAATTTTTACCTGGAGGAATAATTCCTGGAGGCCTTCGTCCGGACATTTAGCAAAATTTAAGTAGCGAAGACGCTATTGTACAACATCCCAGGTAGTGTTAAGGGAAAGGTCGGGACTCAGTGACTTTCCTCCGGTAATTTTTCGAAATTGAAGTTCCAAATAACGCGGTTATTGACAACTTTTAATAATGCTTGGAGAGGTTGGTTTGAAACGTTTTTCCTGAATCATTACGAAACTTAAAAACGCAATTTTAGAACTTTTTTGAATACGAGAAAGGAAAGGAATAGCTTTGGGGACTTGCTGTCTGTTTGGCGATACTTTAGCTGTTAAAAATAAAAATGATGTGAAATCCCTCTATCCCTAAGCATGTGTAAAACGTACATGCAGTAAGAGGTTAATTAAAAAAATCAGTAGGCTCCTCGTTGAAAAATTTCTAGATCAGCCTTTGATATCTATTAATGGTCGTACTTCCTTTAAACGCCACTCGAATTTGAAATAGAAGACAGTGGATCAATTCTTTGTTAAACAGTTATTTAAAAATAATTTTATATTTTTTATTTTCTTGTAAACAATTCTTCTTAATTTTTTTGATAACCATGTACTTTTCGCAGTAACTAACGGTAAGCGTGCTTATTTAAGGATTCATTTTGCTTATCATCCATACTACCTGGATTTTACGGATATTCGATCATCGGATTGCCTTTGGTCCCAGTCAACCCGGATGAACGAGATTGTACTGTACATTAATAGCACTATTTATTTATTATGTGCTAAAAATGGAGTAGATAAAAATAATGAAAAAAATAGCTCTAAAATTTGAATAATAAAAAGCATTACTTTTGAGCTGAAATGATAAAGTCAAATAAAATGTTCGGAAAACTCTTGTCAACTAGTTCAAGAAAACTTAACAAGAGCTGTTTTTTCTTTTGTTTTTCTTTTGAAAACAAGTTGTTTTGAAAAACATACATCATAAAAGTTAGCAGAAGAGCTTGTTCAATTATACAAAGCGATTTTCGAGTTGAAGATTAAAATTGGAAAATGCATTAAGTGCAAAAAAAAAAAAATCTTCAAAATAAAGTAGATTACAAGCATTTCACTGTAGTAAACGATTGATGTGCCTATACCCCCTAAAAGTAGTTAAAATAAAGTTGTTAGGATCCGCCAATGGATCAAGACTGTGTAATGGAGATTACAGTAAGTGTCGTTGAAGATTTTTGAACTTTACTTATCTTGGTTGGTCCAAGCCCAAAATGCAAAAATCCATTTTCAGTCTTCAATTAGGTACTTACATGAAAAATAAGTAAAATAAAAGTTAATAGATGAGCGCTGTTCAATTACCCAAACTGTTTTTAAAGTGCAATACTTGCATGATAAAAATGTATTTATTAACTTTATTCCTTGATTGAAACAAGATGCATTTTCTGAAGTATTTTTTCCATAATGTTGCTTTATTGTCAGTGGGCCCGGGCAGATGTATAATTTAAGTCGTATGTGGCCTGCAAGTACTAGGGTATGAGTCGATGGTATAGAATGTTTTTGCAGAGTTTGGACTGTCGAGCAAGAGTCAAAGCTGCTCCATTTACTGGAGAATTTAGAAGTCAGGGTCCGTACGGGTCATGGAAATCCTGGAAAGTCATGGGAAAAAAATAAGAAAATTTCAGACCTGGAAAAGTCATGGAAAATTATAATTTTCATTGAAAGTCATAGAAATTTATTTCAAGTCATGGAAAAATGTCCTGGACAAAGAGAAAGTAACAGTTACTAAATGAGCATTCGAAATCTTGAGCGATTTATTAGTATAGCACATAAAAGCTATTTAAAGTTAAAAAATAGCGATCCCTAAATCAAATCTGAATTTTGAAATCTCATTGCATCCACTTCTGTCGCATCAGCCGCTCGCCTTTTTTAGCGATGTAATTTTACTGCTTGGAAATAACTCATTTTGAATTAACTGTTATTTTTAACACGTTTTATGTTTTATATTCTATAGTAGCAAACTTGGAAGTTCTTGGTTTTGTCACGCCCACCCATAAAAAGCAAATCAATTGCATCCGAGTTGGTTTCCATCACTCGTAATTACTTTATCATAAAATTTATCAGAGTTTATAGTAATTTCTTGAAGGTTTTAGAAAATAAAGATCTTTAGTCAGGAGATAAAATACAGAAAAATGGGAATTCAAATACTGTAAAACAGCAATGCCCAACATACGGCCTGCAAAACTAATCCATGCGGCCCACTGCTACGTTCACTGTCAGGAATCAAATATTTTGTACTGAAATCTCTGAACTTGTTAATTTATATGTACAGTGAAGCACCGTTTATACGTTTCTCTTTTATACGTTTTTATCAATTATACGTTTTTAAAAGTAGTCCCTGCAAAGTCTAATGCGCATTAACCTATATCAATTATACGTTTTTTGTTTGTACGGTTTTTTCATACAGTCCCTTCAAAAACGTATAAATGGTGCTTCACTGTATTTCAAAATGTACAAATAAGTAAACAAAACAAGTACTTTGGAATCAGAAGATTTATTCACTACACAGTGATTTTTTTAATATAATTATCTGGTTTAGAAACATAAAAAACTGAACTATGTGGCTTTACTTTAAAGAACCAAAATACTGGCAAGTTAGGTAGATGATTAGATGCATTGTTGACACTAAATTTGTTTATTGAATTTTTACTTTACTTAAATTTATATGATGAAGACAAATAAAAATAGTTTAGTGTTTGAAGTGTATACTAATAGTTTTTCCCATTGTGAGTAAGTGCTACAATGAGGTTGTGGCATTCACGAAAAAGTTTTTGGTAATGCTCATTTCCAAAAATTGGCAAGTTATATATTAAATAGTGCTATTCCCTTCGTGTAACAAGGTCATGAAATTTTTTATTGAAGTCATGAAAAAGTCTTGGAAAAGTCATGGAATTTCTTCATCCAAATAGGGTATGAACCCTGAGAAGTATTTTTTAACATTTTATTTCATCATAAATGTAGCTGTTTCGTTCCTTTCCAGAAACGCAAAATGTTTTACAGGAAACTGTTTAAAGACATAAACTATGAATATTATTTTCTGTTTTCGAGGCACATTTTTTTTAAATTTAACTTGCTAAAAAAACTATGAAAAATGATGATTAAAAAAAAAAGTTGGCGTGTAAAAAGCTATCAGACGGTGTATTTGCCTTTGATATGACGAGAGAGATATTTCTTCTTTTGAAATATCAATATTAATGGATATCAGACATGCCCCGAGAGATATAATCTTGTATCAAGAATCTTGTCAAAGTAGTAACTGTGCTTTTGACCTGAACACGCGTTAATCTATACTTAGTTGTTCATTTCCTGTATGAACAAAGTTCCCAACACGAGGCACGGAAAACAAAACTTGAAGTGTAGCATGACTGTCATATGATTATTCTCAAGTAATCATTTTCATCGAAGCACATCAGGAAGAAATCAGTTACAAAAGTTATACGGTTCGAGCTTTTTTTATTTTACCATGTGCAGTCTAATAGAAAATTATTCTTTGTAGATTTCAAATTTTGCGCCAAATAGAGAATTTTGGCGTTTTTGAGGTCGTGTAATTTTGAATACCTCGTCGACATACATGGAAATACTCTTAACCTAAAGAGAGGTCAAACAACAAATAAAGTTTATTTAGTTAATCTGATGCTTTTGCAATGTTTGGGGGGAAACTATTGAGCAGCGAAGTGTTATTTATTGTTTAAGGTTTAAAAGCTTTTTTTCCCCTTCTAAAATCGAAGATTTGTTACTCGATTAATGCAACAATTTTGCATTTCTTTAAAATATAAATTTATTTAGGGGACCAGTCACAGATATGCTTAAGACATCGCTTTCAGGTTAACTGAATTTTTTTAGCCTTTTAATGTCTTCAGGCTTTTTAAACTATTTTTCTCTCATGCAATATCTCATCAAACGTTTGGCTGATTCTGGATCCTCTGAATTAGTTAATTCTGTTTTTACTTTCTCTATTTCGAAAAAAGGTCAGACCCACAGTAACAGAGGACGAAAAATCTGATGATAACCCGCAGCAGACAGGAACAATGTGCAAAAAATTCTTTATTTTTGGAACTAAAGCCTTATTAAATTCAAATGAACACGAAACACCGGCTGACCTCGTGGCGGCTGTTCATAACTTTTCACCACTGCCTTGTAAATACCAACTGGATCATAAAATTCACTCTGATAACACTAGCTGTCTACACCGTATTCGTGGGCCACGGGCAATATCAGTTTTACCCGCCTAATAGGCTTATTATTTAAATCCAAACTTATGACTGTCTGCTACTTTCCTTTTTTTTTTTTTTATGGAAGTCAAAAAAAAAAAAAAAAAAAAAAAAATTATATATATATATATATATATATATATATATATATATATATATTTATTTGCATTTTTGGCACCTTGAATTCAAATTATATTTTTCTCAATCACGAGCGTGTGTGTGTATGTATGCGCGTGTTTGTGTAGGCGCATGTGTGTGGGTGCGTGTGTGTGTGTGAGTGAGTGTATGTATGCATGTGTGTGCGTGTTGTGTATGCCGTCCTGTGCGTGTACGCGTAGGCGTTCGTGCGTGTGTGTGTAAGCGTTCGTGTGTGTGTGTGTGTATGTAGGCATGTGTGTTTGTGTCTGTGTGCAGACATGAGTGTGTGTAGGTGTGTGAGTTTGTAGATGTGTGTATGTATGCGTGTGCGTGTGAGTGTATCTATGCATGTGTGTGCGTGTTGTGTATGCCGTCCTGTGCGTGTACGCGTAGGCGTTCGTGTTTGTATGTAGGCATGTGTGTTTGTGTCCAGGCATGAGTGTGTGTATGTGTAGGTGTGTGTATGTATGCGTGTGTGTGTAGGATATGGATGCAACCTGGAGACTGTTTTCGCAAGAGGAGCAGCATCGTGAGGCGGCCGGTCGACGGTGATGCTGCAGAGGGTGCTGGCGGGAAAATAAAATCAGCGTAACATCAAAAACAGTCAAATGAGATCAATAAGCAATCGTGATTGCTCAAAAAAAATAAATAAAATATTAACCTTAGCATTGAATTTTGGTTTTATTTAATTTATTTATTTTCGAATTCCCCGTTTTTCTTTACTATTGAATTAAAAAAAAAATCAAATATTAGTTTGCACTTTAATCAGATCATTTTTTTTCTGTTTGAGGCTCAAGTCGTACACAATTAATGCAGAAGCACGCTCGATACAACAATATATTAGCAATTGCTTGAAAAAAAAAAGAAAGAAAAAGATAACGTTCTCAACTTTCTTAAAAATGTGCACACTAGGCAACTCGAGAAATCATAAAATGATAAAAAATAATTTATCGAAGAATTCCACTTTATAAAAGTAAATATATCGGAAGTTATGCACCACGCTACAAAATAATACTCTGAATTAATCACGCAGCAGGTCCGTAAACATTTGGAATGAGATTCCGAAATTGCTTTCTAAAAACATGCCCGAGATGCGACATGAAAAGCTATCTTGATAAATGGCAAAAATATTTATGAATGACACTTCCGGAGATAAACTTCAAAATCACACTCATAAAACTCTGCAAACTTTGAATATTGTTATGCTCATAAATTTTTATGTGGTCTTCTGAGCAGAAGAAAAAAAAAATACCGGAGCATGTTTTCAGAGTACATAGCTTTTCCAATCAATAACCCCTTCGAAAATTCCTTGAAAGCACTAAATCAAGAACTCTTGCTTAATATTATTTTCCGCAAGGGATTTCTAACTGTCATTTACAGGAAGAAAAGTCGTATTAGTTATGTTGAAATAACTATAGCACTGTCTCTTTACTTTTTTCAAAATAATGTTTCTGCCTGCATTAATGTTTTTGATTGTCATTTAAAAAGCAACATAAATACATATTTTACTTTAAGGGTGTGTTTTTTCAGTTAAGAAATGTAAGCAGACGTGTAAGTATGAGACAGACGTTAAAAAAATAGACAAATAGTTTAACCTTTGCGTGTTTTAGAACCTCAAAAAGGAACTTAAATTGTTCATTTAAAAAAAAAATGGGCAATTTTTTTTTTCGACTATACAAAATTTTGTAAAAGAAAAAAAAAAACATGCGTACGCGTTTCAGAGCTACAATAATGATGTGAGCATTAAAATAGATTTTTTTTCGAACCATGAGAGAAGCAATTTTTACTTCCTTTTACAAAAAAGGTAGTATTGTATTCGCGAAAAAATTTTCACTCAAAAATCGGCCTTAATTTTTATTTTGCTCACCCCCGAACGAATGTTGGTTTTTTTTTCGACACGACCACACGTGGATATATGCCTAGGAACATATAGACACCCGAAATATCCATTTTGACGATCCCCGAGTTAATTACGAGTTTCCACGTGACGTCTGTATGTGCGTATGTATCTCGCATAACTCAAAAACGGCATGTCCTAGAAAGTTTAAATTTGGTACGTGGACTCCTAGTGGGGTCTAGTTGTGCACCTTCCCTTTTGGTTGCATTCGGATGTTCCTAAGGGGGTCTTTTGCCCATTTTTGGAGGGAAATTGTTAATTTCGATGTAACCGCAAGTGGTGTTATAGTTTGGCGATATATCGCCAGTCTTTTGGTCGCCAAGTTTTGTTGCCAACTTGGCGACAAATTTGGCGATTTTTTTTTTTTTTTTTTTAAATCTGGTTTTGATTTGGCCACTGTTGGTAATATTTAGAGAGTAAACTATTGAATCACATTAAAATTGCCAATAATGCGAAAATGATATTAAATTGGAGTAAAAGGAAGTCACGTGATGCACACATCAGCTTGCTTAAAATCAGTTTTAATCGTTAAAAAGGTATGTTTGACATGATTTGCAAACTTAACTAATAAAGGAAACATTGAACCGATGCTGGAAAATCAATGTTTTGTATACGGGAAAGTAATCTCGTTTAGTTCTAGACGGAATTTCTCTTTTAACTAATATTTAAAGAGAAGCTGTGAAAATTTGTAAAACTTACTAATGCAAAATTAACGAACTTCATTTTTGACTTTAAGGCATTAGTATCACTTGAAACTCAACGGTATTTAAAAACGAAATATCCAACAGTATTTCCCGAAGTTGGTTTCAAAATACTTAAAGATGTCAACACAAATTCTTGAAGAACTATACTTCCTCGAAATCATGTGAAGGATAATTTTAACCAGGAGAGCGGAGTCGGAGGGCAAGTTGCGGACTTGGGAGGTTAAAAACCGACTTAGAATCTGACTCTTGGAATTTGAAAAGCCTTCGAATCCCTACTTCGACTCTGACTCAGCAAGGGTGGCAACATTGGGGGCAGAGTTGCTGATTCGATGAAAAAAATCACAGACTCCGAATCCAAATCCTTCACTCCAATTTCACTCTGACCCTGACTCCACGACTCCGACGCCTTTGCATAGTTGCGGAGTCAGGGGAAAAATGACTAAGTCTGACTCCCACTCTTGGAATTTATAAGCCTTCGAATCCGACTCCGCAGCCCTGGCAGACTTGTTAATTTTGGAAAAAATCACCAACTTTAACTCATTTGCCCCAAAATCAGCCCGACTGTGACGCCCGAGTTTTACTTAGGTTCAGCGTTTCTTAAATTGTGTTCCACGGAACCCCAGTGTTCCTCGGAGATCACTCAAGGGTTCCACGAAACTTGCATTTGTTTTTGTTTCTTTACAAAACGGTCACATTAGTCACTTAAAAACTAGGTTTGAGTAAAGTGTCTAACGAGGATTTTCCGATGACAAAATATCAATCGTGGATAAAAAAGCCATTTTATTGTTTCAATGTATGACTTTCAATTATATCAGCGATATAAAACGACTCTATTGAAATGACTAATGATTCTTCCTTGCACCAAAAATTAAAAATAATACCCTTGAGTGGAATTCTGGTGCAATTTTAAAGATGAATGTCCTCAAATGTCACGGAATTTCTTGTAGGCATTTTTACTACTTGCAACTAAATTTATGTTTTCAACTTATCTGTCAACAAAAACTAAATATCACCACAGACATAGAGCTGAACCTGATCCGAGAATGCAACCTTTTTTCAGAAAGCCTGATGTTAAGGATGTACTTGTCATAGTAAAAATAGTCATTAAAAGATTATAGAAAAATAATAATGTCCAAAATGTTTGCGGCCAGAAATACTGAACGGTACGATGGCATTTTTTTAATGACATAACGAAAAAAAACCTTGGAAGGAAGAAAAAATTTGCACCCACATAAATATTTTAGAAGGTGAAAAAAATCCTAACCCGACTCACGTTTGCACACTTATTTCTCTTTCTTCCAAATACCTGTGGTGAAGTAAAAAGGAAGACACCAAGTGCAATTGTCAACACATGTTTCAGTCAAGGCCGTGTAATTACAGCTGCTGACACGGCTAATAGATTCACGTTTTTCTCAAGTTCAGAATGCTGATTTTACAGCAGCTGCTAATGTTTATTTGATGAAGTTTTTTTGCAATAATTAATCTGTATTAATTTCAAGGAAATACTCTTTAATACTCTTCTCATTTTCCAAGAAAGATTTAGTTTCTATGTTTTTATACTAATGAACTATGCAAAGCAAGGTTAAGAATTGAATACTAGTGTGTAGAATAAAACTACTTAATTAATCCATAGTGGTTATATCTAGGTATAATTTAACAGATTTTACACTGAATAAAACCCCTTGCGTTAAGGAAATACATTTACAAAACATGTTTTGTGAAGATACTTTCATTTTCATCCCTTAGGAACTGGAACCAGTTAGTGGTTAACAAGATTGATGGGCTCCACGCATAATACTGTTACAAATTCTGTAAATAGTAATTATTTTTATGATTAATTTCTCGTAATCTAGCTAAGTTTGGCGTTTATTCCATTATCTTTCATCTAAAATTATTGTAGTAACGTAACCTGTAAATAGTTTCTTGTAATGAATATACAACCCCTTGACATTCGACTGAAGTATACGGTCCCCCTATTTTTTCATTGATAAAATTTGTGAATTATTAAAAAAAAATTTTAGAATGTTATCGAAACTTCTCAATGGAACATTGTGGAAACTTTTCAAGGATTTATAAATAGCCTCTGCGGCATAAAAAGTCAGTCTCGATTGAGAAGTTGTACTGAGAGTGTATTAGCTCTGTTTATTGCAAAGCATTTCGCTGTGTTGTTTTTCGCATTTGAATGTAAATACGTGCGTAACCGTTGAGTTTATGGTGTTGATTGTTATTTGCTTAATTGCTGATGATTAATTTAGCAGTTGTTAACAATCTTTCCTGTACATAGTGTAAATAAATGTCCTGTGTTTTTTCTCAAGAACTGTGTCGTCTTTTCAAGAAAGTTGAAGCTGCATCGGAACCTTTAACAATACATGACAAACGTCAGATTTATTCAGATTTGTGTGTGTGTGTGTGTTTTTTTTTGTGTGTTGTTATTTCAAGGTGTATTGGTCACAGTAGTTTTGTGTTTTCAGAGTTCAATGATGGGTAGTTATTTCTTTTTAAGAGTTATAAACTGACGTGGGAAGGTAAAGGGCTGTATATGTAGAGGTGAGTTTTTGAGGTATTTGAAAAAAAAAAAAAAAACGAGTTTTGGATTCCATACTAACATTTGGGAATTATTGGAATTTGACGTTTTTTTCGCGCTTTATTCTCAATTAAAACCAATTAAGCAACCTTCTTCACTAATAAAAAAGCTGAAAGTCTGTATGTCTGGATCTCTGGATGTCTGTTACGACCGTTCGGCCGATTTTCATGTAATTTGGTACAAAATTAGTTCGGAGCATAGGGGTGAGCACCTCGAAGCGATTTTTCAAAAATTCGATTTTTTCCTTTTTTATTCCAATTTTAAGCCCGTTTTACCGGGAGAATTATCATAACGTGGACGCGTAAATTATCATAACATGGACGAGTAAATTATCGTAACATGGACGAGTAAATTAGTGTAACATGCACGTGCAAAATTACTATAACATGGACGAGAAAATTCACATAGCCATATTTATTTATTTATTAAAAAAGCATTGCACACTACAGAAAGAATCCGGTTACAGTGGCAACAATATAAAAAAAGCAATTAAAACAAACTATACATTTAAAATACTAAAACATAAAGACTTAAAATTGTAAAATGACAAGTAAAAAATATTTAAGTCATGACAATGAATGTTAAAAAGTTTGCAAAATTTAGAAAGACAAAAATTATCAACATAGTTCCGTCTGGTAAATATATTTTTAAAAGAAGAATGACTCCGAAGGGTCCTACTTGGGACGGCAAGTTCTATCAAATTTATGATATCTGACCAGTCAATTAAATTATGTAGAACCTTGTAGAAAAAAAAAGAAGACATAAAAGTTCGCAGCGTGATTTTGGCGGGAAATTCAACATCCATTGTTTGTAAATATACAATCGAACCAGATGACCTTTTAATATTCTACTACGGGCAAAGCCGTGCGGGTATCGCTAGTGTACAATAAAGCCCAAAGTACAATAGATGTCAAAAACAGAAAGCAATGAAAAGTGAGAAAAAAAAAAAAAACACATATTGCCCTAAATCTTCCCACGGCAGAATACCTGTCAGCGTTCAGCACTGATAGCTGAAAGTATATTAAAAGTGATAATTTAGATACATTTTTTGTTACAAATATGGAATTTGTCACTGCCTTGGGCAAGTAAACGGAAATACCTAAAAGTTTTTCATCTTCATTTTCATTTGTTTCATCGATTATACTTGAGTTACACTGCACTAACATGCTTATTTAGACTCTACTTACAACAAAGCATTTTTTTTTTTTTTTGCCAGTCGCCTAACTTCAAGTGTCAATATTTCATTGATGTTCGGGAGAAATCAAAAACACGTTCCATAAAGCGACAATAGTCTTCGTTAGGAAAAAACAAACAAACAAACAAAAAAAAAACTTTTTTTAGCCTTAATCAAAGCAAAAAATAAAACGACTAGACGGAACAATGTAATTTAATAAAGACAATGGACCTGAATTGATTAAGCATAATTTACCATCGATTAATCAGCTAACCATACGTCTCTCCCAAACCGCATCCAGACAGACAAAACAAAACCGATTCCCAAGTGAGAAGGAATGACAAAAGCAAAGCGCTATCCATCTTGAAGCTAATGAATGAAGGTTGACCCTTTTATGCTGAACGAAAGTTTGATGGATGACAACAGAAGGGGCAAACCGTCTGCGCAAAATCCCTTTTTGGTTCCTGACATCCTTTCTTTTATTTAAACCATCATCCACGGTTGCTCTGTTTGCTGTTACATCCATTCTTCAATCACCCATTGCGTTTATGAAACAGTCAGGTTATTTATTGCAGAATTATCTTAAATGAAGATGACACGTTTAGGGCAATTATTCAATTTGAATACAACTGCTGACATGATTCATGGTACATGATGTCAGAACATTCGAGTAAAAAATGCGACAAGGATGAAATAATATAATGGAGTTTCGTTTTTTTTTTTTTTTAACGATGTTCAAGTATAAATTAAGATGAGAATTACTTTAAATGTATCGGCTAATTTTTGAGGACAATGACTCGAAAACTTGACTGTCATTGTTTCAAGAAACACGACTAGGAACGTAATATGGGTGATTACAAATGCTGTGAGCATCTAAAGATGGTAATTTGAGTTAATTTGTTTTTTCGTTTCGAAAATATTGAAAGGTTGAATGTATTTTCTTTTTTTACAAAGTCCAATAAAACTTATCTGCTCGTAGGAAATCAAGTTTTATCGGTGTGAACTACGACATCGCAATAAAACTTTTTAAATGCAATATTATGTTCTTGGTCTGCTGTCAATCATGAGGTATTTTAAGCACCCCTATCAACTGCAGCAATATTAGCATCATTTTAATGCTAATATTGTTCCTGATCTCAAAATCAAAGTGATAAAATGAACACCTCTTTTATAGCACAGTAAAGTATAATTTATTCAATATTTAACAAAAACTAAATCTTTTAGAAAGCTAATTTTGGATTTATAAATATTGGAACTTTTCTTATTGTGCCGTGAGTTCAGGGAGCATAGAGTCCGAATTAGCACCATAGCCTCGAGGTCCCTTTGACTTTCAGGTTAAGTACAGAGTTATTGTTGCATGTAATCGCTTTCTCTATTGGTTTAAAAGAAAGAACTGTGCTTATTCCGTATTGGAAGAGACATTTGCAGCTTTCCACGGAGTTCGCGAAATCTCTTCTTTAATCCACCATCGGACTTAGGAGAAAGCTTATTGCTATTTGTGAAACATCATTGGATACCGAAAATCTGCCCTCTACTCTATTTAAAGAGCCACAGTCTTGTTCATCAAGTCTTCACTACTTTTCTCTATGTCTTGCTGTATGTGTGTCCCCATGTTTCGTATTAAACGTATTTGTTTATGTTCAGCTGTCTGAATCTCTGCTTTACATAACCTTTCAACAGATAGCATTACAGAGGTCCGCGGATTCAAATCCAACTGCGACTTTTAACTTAGCCTACATTCGTAATGCACGCAACAATATAATAATGTTTGCTCTGAGTTTTAAAAAAAAAGGGGCAAAGTGTTACACAACTGGACGACTCTAGAGTAGAAAATGAATAAACGTACAACATGAAAGCCGTCTATTAATGTACAGTTTATACTTTTTCCTGTTTAAAAATCCCCCCTCCCCCTTTTTTTAATGAATTTCTTTGAAATAAGTTAATTATGATAATTTTCAATCTGATTCCATATGATATGTAAAAACAATATCATATTTTTTTCAAGGTGCTCGATACGAAAAAGAACTATTTTTATAATTTAGTTTAATAGTAGGTATCAACGAGTGGAGTGTCCAAGACTGAAGCATTAAAATTTTAAAGATATTTTTCTGATTTGTTTTTTGGA